>NW_020947062.1:9394424-9739838 GCF_900497805.2 Vombatus ursinus | reverse complement strand
TCTATCTATCTATCTATCTATCTATCTATCTATCTATCTATCTATCTATTTATCTATCTATCCATCCATATATTTTTTTTCCTCCAACTATTCTAATACTGATAAAGGTCTCATAAGTTATAAATATCATCTTTCCATGTAGGAATGTAAACAGTTCAATTTTAATAAGTCCCTTAAGATTTCTCTTTCCTGTTTACATTTTCATGCTTCTCTTGCACTGCTTAGATTCTTATAATCTAGCCACTGCTCAGATTCTTAAAATCTAGCCAATGCTTAGATTCGTTAAGATTCTGACCCATATGATGGATATTCTAATAAACCTTGTCTTTGGCTGAAAAAAAAAGTGAGAGAGAAAAAAGAAATGATGAGAAGGATGATTTCAGAAAAAAACTGGAAAAACTTACATGAACTGATGCAGAGTGAAGTGAGCAGAATCAGGAAAACACTGTACACAGTAACAGCAATATTGTGTGGTGATCAACTGTGAATGGCTTAACTATTCTTAGCAATACAATGATCCAAGATGATTCCAAAGGATTCATGATGAAAAATGCTATCTACCTCCCAAGAAAAGAATTGATAGACTCTAAATGCAGATAGAAGCATACTATTTTTCACTTTATTTTTTGTGGGTTTTTTGGTCTGTGTTTTCTTTCACAACATGACTAATATGAAACTATGTTTTGCATGATTGCACATATATATCCTATTTCAAATTACTTACCCTTTCAGGAAGGGGGAGGGAAGGGAATGAGGAAAATAATTTAGAGCTCAAAATTAAAAAAAAAAAACAAATGTTAAGTGCTACAAGTAAACTGAAAAATAAAACAAATGTTTAAAAAGTTTTTATATGTAATTGGGGGGGAAAATAAAATACTATTAAAAAATACATGACTTCCCACAGTCTCTCCAGCAACTATCATTTTGCTTTTTTGTTACCCTTGCCAATCTAATGGGCATGAGATAGACATTATTTTAATTTGCTTTTCTCTTATTACATGTAATTTGGAGCATTTTTTCACATGGTTATTGATAGTTTGGATTTCTTCTTTTAGCAACTGCCCATTCATATTCTTTGATAGTTTATCTATTAAGAAATTGCTTTTCCTCTTGTATAGTTGTATTAATTCCTTATATATTTTGGATATCGGATCTTTACTAAATAAATTTGCTGCAAAGAGTTTTCCCAATTAAACCAATTAAATGTTTTCTGTCTAATTCTAACTGCATTGATTTTGTTCATGCAAAAACTTCAATTTTATGTAATCAAAATTATCTATATTATCTCCTATGATCTTCTCAACATGCTTGTTCTATGTTATTTTGCAACATTCACTTTCAACAATTTTGCGTTTGTTGCTCTTTCCATTTACATTCTATATTTTTTTTGTTTGCTCTGCTTACTTCATTCTGCCTCAGTTCGTGTCTTTTTTTCCATCTTCTATGTATTCATCATTTCTCACAACATAGTAATATTCCATTATATTCATGTAGCACAATTTGTTAATCCATTCTTTAATTAATGAGTGTTTACTTTGTCAACTTTTTTTTATTTTTTAACTCGTGTCAAATAGTTTTGATGATGAGTACTTTGAAGGATATTTTGAAATCTGGTCCTTCATTGAGAATGAAGTTCCCTTCATTCTCACTTCTTATCATTTTTTTTTTCTTTTCTCTGAGGTTCTGCTTGTAGTTGATGTCAAGTTGCTCTTACCTCTTGGGCTCCTCTTGAGCCATAATATTTCCCCATCATGTTTAGTATTTTCTTCTGCTTACTCATATTTTCAGCCTCAGTTCATAGTGTGGGACTTTGTTCCAGGGCCAGACTCTGACCCCTCTGGGACCCTTACATGGTTTGGGCCAGCTGTGTGTGTTCTCTTTGCCTCTGTTTAAATGGTGTTGCTGTGGCCATTCTGGATGGAGCAGCTAGGATGAGGCCCCACCCTCTACCACAACCCCTGGGCTTCTGTCTCAGTCTTTTGATTCTCAACTAGAGATGCTGATTGTGGCTCATCTTTGTCTTGTTGAGCTGTTTCCAACCAGGAATTATTTTTATCACCTGTTGTAGCCCTGATGACTCCAATAGAATGACGTGGGATCGTGCCAGTCCTAGACCTCTTCCAAGGATCCTTCACAGATGGTCAGAAGTTGAGTTGGTTTTTCCTCATGCTATAATTCCCAGCGCTCCAGGGATTATATAAGCAGACCCTGTCTCCCTGTGCAGTGAGTGACCCATAGGAGCATGCTGTCTCCTGTTTCTGTTCTCGCTAGCTAGGGCTGGATGCAAACTTCCGACCTCACTTACTGACCCTTGTACTGGCTTATGACCTTCCCCAGAACATCCTAATTTAGAGCTCCTGCTGGCTTCTGCCCTGTTTACCAGAGCTTGGGTTGTCTGCCCTGTCATAACCCCTTCCCCTGAACTCTTAAGCTTCATACCAGTTTGATCTATGCTCCCATTAGCTTCCCTTTCCAAACCTCCAGCTAGCTTCTGGACATCTTTTTCTGCAGTTCTGGACTAGATGGAGAAGACTACTTTTGTTTCCCTTCAGTTTTCTTTATTATTACTCTCTCTGGGATTCTTTTCACATAATTGCTGAGGTGTGTGTGGAAGAGCAGTGCTCCTTAGTAACCTTTCACGTTGCCACCTTAACAGGAAGTCCAAAAACCTATCTCTTTAAAGCCAAAATTCTTCCAGGGATCTTATATGGTTGTTAACCGAGGAACACTACAGTCTATAAAGAATAAAACTTGCAGGGTAATTCCTCAAGGCAGGGCAGTTGGGTGGCACAATGGATTGAGTGCCAGACCTGGAGTCAAGAAGACTCATCATCTTCCTGAGTTCAGGTCTGGCATCAGATACTTACTGGCTGTGTGGCCCTGGGCAAGTCACTTAACCTTGCCTCAGTTTCCTCATCTATAAAATGAGCTAGAGAAAGAAATGGTAAACCACTGTAGTATCTTTGCTAAGAAAACCCCAAATGGGGTCACAAAGAGTCAGAAATGACTGAATAACAACAATTCCTCAAAGTGCACACTCTGTCTTCTCTCTCTCTTTCTCATACATACACACACACACACACACACAAACACACACATGCACTTCTCCATTCTGCTCTACCTACTTCGTTATCTCCCTACAATTCGAATCTAAAAAAAACCAAACCCAACAACATTATTTATTTTAACAAACACTTATTAAGCCTCACTGTGGTTGTCCTAGGCCTTGTGTTTCTCCCCTCAATTATAAACACACCCTGATTGGATCTCACACCATCATGTCAAGCCGCAATCACAAGAGTCAAGAAAACATTTTGATCCTCTTTAAAAACCTAGGAGGATAACTAACAACAGTGGACAGAAGAACAACATTCAGAGTGTTATTTGCCTTCCCTGGGGACATTACCCCTCTGCTGCTTTTCCCCCAACTCCTCCCTGGGGGGCTCACTTTGCAGGGCCCCAGAGAGATAACTAGCTCCCCCATCCATACATCTATAGCTCATGTTCTATTGTCCGGGCAACATTCAGTTCTTTTAGGGAGTTTCCCCACTATCAGTAAATTAGTAGGGCCTCTCCTTTCCATCAGTGGTCTCATGTGGTTGTTTCTGTAACTCTCTGCCTTCTTCTAGCCCATCATCTCATTTTTCATTCTGACCTGACTCTGCATTCACGTTTCTCCTTTATATTCCTCCCCTGTTTCCCCTGAGCCTTTGCCATTTACTTTGGCTGCTACTCCTTCCTTTCTGACTCATGGCTCTTTCTGGCTCTTTCTCTCTTGCCCAACTCCCATCCTCATACTGCAGAACCTCAACATACATATTGATACTCCCTAACTTCTGGCACTTACTGAGACCTGGCTCCCTCCTGATGGTACTGCTTCCCGAGCCACCCTTTTCAGTTTAACACCTAAACAAGGTATTCCTCACACTGGCAGGTCTAGGTTCCTAGAAAAGGACCACCATCACATGCCTACCCTCCAACTTTAACCTTCTTCTGGTGAAATATGCTTTACCTACTCACCCCTGCAATCCTCAAATCCTAACTGGTGGTCTTCCATTTACAAACATCAGTCACTCACTACGAAGGCACATTAGATCATAAACATTACCATTTACTTCACAATAAGATGAAAGCAATAATAATAACAGAGACTCATACAAGGCAAATGCAAAAATAATAAATACATCACAATCCACACATAAACTTACACATTAAATGCAGTCCGCTTGTTCTCACTATCCCACCAATATACTCATTATCTATAAGGAAGAGTGGGCATGCACTTACAGAATCCTGGCAGGGAAGCACATGAATGAGGAAAAGTCATGTGCTTGTGGTAATTCAGAACTCTGGAACTGTAAACTTCACTGTCCTAATTGTATCTCAGAAACTA
Organism: Vombatus ursinus; assembly: GCF_900497805.2. Classification (NCBI taxonomy): domain Eukaryota; kingdom Metazoa; phylum Chordata; class Mammalia; order Diprotodontia; family Vombatidae; genus Vombatus; species Vombatus ursinus. Next base: position 9,735,445 of record NW_020947062.1, on the reverse strand, counting down.
TCCACAAAAATTCCTTAATGAACTTCTCCGTTAACAATAACGTAATGAAGTTTGTGTGCCACCCTTCCTTAGCTGCTGTGTTAGAATGAGGCTCAATTTAGATTAAATCCTATGAATTTGTAATGACCAAATAAGCATCGCTTTATGACTTCCTCTAGTTCTCTGGTTCAGCAGCACTTGAAAAAGAGCAAAAGAGGCACTTGGTTTGAGTAATCCAGGATTGGAATTGTCAGAGTCAAGGCCATATGACAAATGGACAAGGGATTCAAGAGGAGAGGATTTCCTCTACTCTTAAATAGAAGCTAATATAGAGTTGAACTGGTTTACCAAGGAGTCAAGAATAAGAAAGAAGAGAAGTAGGACCACTACAAGGGTAATGACCTGGGAAATTACTGAGGAGTGGAGAGATTGTAAATAAGTGGAAAATGAAAAAGTGGATTAAATTTCGTCTTCATGCATACTTAGGACAGTTTGGGGTACTAAGGTCTAGTACAGGGAACAGTCTCCCTTATCTGTCACTTCTATTACCGGGGGAAAGCCCATAGGACATTCATTTTGGGGCAGGAGCCCTAGTCACAGTCCTGGTATGAGGAAGAGGAGGAGGCAGCTGCCATCAAAGCACAGAGTATCAGATCCATCCCTTGCTTTCTACATTCCCTAAGTCAAAGACATAATACAGGTGTGGCTGCTGAGATGTTCAGTTGCAATGCTGGACAACAGCCGATCCTTCTAAGGAGGTACAACTGGTGTTAATTGGGATGCTGAGTACCACCAGACAAAACCCAGCACAGGACAGGAGAGGACAGAGAGAGAGTACAGCAAGCAAGCTTTATTGAGGGGGGATACTCACCAAACAAAGGGGTGGTCAGGAATGATGGACATGGGGCAGACATAGTTAGGCCCCCAACGCAGGTGGGTGAAATAGGGCCAGGCTTTGAGGTCAAAGAACATGGTTGGACCTGGGATAAAGCTCATGGTTAGGGTCTGGTGCTGTCTCATTGGAGGAGGGGAGGAATGCCTGGGGATTGGTGGCTAGTTTCTATTCAAGCTCCCTGTTGTCAGGAAAAGGAGACTTGTTATGGCTGGTCTTACTATGACAGGGGAGCTTGGGGGTTTTGAACCCTTAGGGTTTCTTCATTTAACAGATTAGGGAGGTTACTATATTCCTTACAGATCTGAATATTCCCTGTTAAGTCTAATTTCCTAGTAATGCAATTATAGGAAACATCATATAAATGTTTAACAACTAGCTCGTCATAAAAAAGTTTACCCAATGTATTTTTAAGTTCAATCTGTATTATTAACATTTTCTTCATCATTTTCTTAAGTCTAGAGCAAGAGTCTGCAAATATTTAGGGGTTGGAGGGGATGGGAATCTACTGTCTGTTTTTGTAATTTTTGTATGGCCTAAAAGATAAGAATGATTTTTACATTTGTAAATAAAATTTTACTGTATTTTTAAATGTAAAAACTATTCTTTGACTGTGGGCAGTATAAAAACAGAAAGCTGGTCATGTTGGGGCCCATGATTTGCTGATTCCTGGTCTAAACAATAACAAAAGAATAAATCAAGCCCTTATTTGTAGCATTTGCTGATTTCCAAGGTGTAAATGCTCACACTGAAAATTTAATAATCGATTTTCGAGAGCATTTAAGTCATCTGTCCCACCTCACCTCCCCCCCCAGTGAGCTGCATTCTGAACACTAGGTGGCATCCCCGCCCCCTCAAATGCCAAAGTCAAAGGCAGGGGTGGAGAACCTGTATAGCCTTGAGGCCACATGCGGCCTTCGAGGTCCTTGGGTGTGGTCTTTTGACTGAGTCCAAGTTTCACAGAACAAATCCTTTTATTAAGGGGATTTGTTCTGTGAAGTTTGGATTCAGTCAAAGGGCCCCTCTTGAGGACCTAGAGGGTCACACGTGGCCTCGAGGACACAGGTTCCCCACCTCTGCAAAGGTCATCCACTCTGAAACACTGGTGCAAAGGTTCGGCTCCTGCAGAACACATAGAGCTAACCGGAAAAACAGACCTGGGCCAGACGACTTAGCTGCTACAGCGTTTTAGCTGTCAGAATTTGGAGCTCCCTGGGTTGTTCCTCTGAGTTTGCAATGGTTCAGTTTAATTCCATAAACATTTATTAAGCTCTGTATATATGCAAAGCACTGGGAATACAAAACCAAAAGTAAAACCGTCCGAGCCTCCACATAGCTTACGTTCTACTGGAGAGATACAACATGTACACAAATTAAAACTAATTCTCAAACGGATCTGGGATCCCACGTATTTGGGTGTTTCCTCAACCATGCAGACCATAACCCATCCATATTCCACTCAGCACAACAATTAACAAGCTTCTGGATGATTCCTGTTATCTTCAGACTTCCAGGCACAATTCCTTCCAACCCCCTCTAATTCTGGTATCCAGAGGGCACATCTAGGTGTAAACCAGAGGAGCATGCAGATGAGGTAATAAGTGAGGGCTACATGTGTTTTTCAAAGACACATCAGTTGAAAGTGGGACACCCATAAATGTGCCAAGCAGTTCCTAGTCAGTGAAACCACCTTTAGATCATTGGATGACTCCCTATGGTATGAGGACTCCCTCCTTCTGATAATGCATATCTCCAGTTCTCCATATCCTGTGTGATTCTTATCTATGTCTTCCTGCAAGTCCTTCTTAGAAAATCCACTCAACAGGGTAGATACTTTTCTCTAGTTCTTTCCCAAAGATGAATGTGGCCCTTGGGCTAACCATCCACCATCTCCCATTCTTTTTTTTTTGGTCTAGGAAACAGGGTTAAGTGACTTGCCCAGGGTCACACAGCTAGTAAGTGTCAAGTGTCTGCAGCCAAATTTGAATTCAGGTCTTTCTGAATCCAGGGCCAGTGCTCTATCCACTGTGCCATCTAGCTGCCCCTATTAACCCTTTTTTACAGATAAGAAAACTGAGGTTGAGAGGTGCTGAATGATTTGCCCAGGGTCACATAGCTAGTAAATTTCTCAGGTAGGATTCAAACTCAAGACTTCCGGATTCCAAAAAACACATTATTTCACCTTAACAAAGGCAGGACCAGTGTTTCATTAATTAAGAGTGTAGCTTAAGATGGCTAATCAGAGAACTAAAACTTGATACAAGGTGGATGTCCCAGTTCATTCACTAATATGCCCCACCCGGGGCAATAGCCTTCCCAGTGGGTTGTTATATTTGATCAAGCCACTAGATGGCACTTGAAGATTGAGCTAGACAGCCTCCCTCCTAGCACCTTGTGAAATATCAGTTTTTGGCAGCTTTGTCTTTTCTGTGTTTCCCTGGCTTTTTGTCTAGGGATATTAAAAAAATCAAATAATAACTCATGAATCTCTCATGGCTTGGTGCCCTATCCATGGATCTTCTAGTCCCTTTACCAATTTCATATGACTAAGAAGATTACTCACTGGCATATAGTTAAAATACATTTACTAAATCATAATTGAAATTAACAAGGTAGGGGGCAGCTAGGTGGTGCAGTGGATAGAGAACTGACCTTGAAGTCAGGAGGACCTGAGTTCAAATCCGACCTCAGACACTTGACACTTACTAGCTGTGTGATTCTGGGCAAGTCACTCAACCCCAATTGCCTCACCAAAAAAAAAAAAAGAGAGAGAAAGAGAGAAAGAAAGAAATTAACAAGGTACATTAGAATTCCAAAACAGAGGAGCATCTCCTAGGCAGAGTATGCAATCGCAACTCTCCCTACCCAGTATTCTTTATCTCTTGTTCCTTAGATACACCACTGAATCTTATGGACCATGGAACTTTTTCATCTGATGCACCACCAAAACCTTTCATCTCTAGTGTCTCCCCCTTTAGAATGTGAGCTCCTTGAGAATAGGGACAATTTTTTTTTCTTTTTGTATCACCAGCACTTAGTACAGTGTTTTGCGCATAGTAAGTATTTAATAAATGCATCATTTATTTATTCATTTCAAATTCCACATTGATAAGGGATTGTTCCTCATGCATTTCATTCTCATAGGTAAACTGTGGGCTATGGTCTCTCAGCTCACCACATTCAGTTCTCACTATCTGTCTGCTCCTATAATAATTGCCACTTGATGCTTTTGTGAGTTCTTCAGTGGTCTTCTAGCCACAAGCTAGATGAAGCCATTGTTAGATACCTCATGGGCAAGTCACCAAGGGATATATGGTCAGGTGCCATCTTGGCATCTTCTCCCAAAGGTCTCTGGAATCTCTCATTGTAACCATCTTCATGCCCAATGTCTCTCTCATAGCTACATTATTATGACTTCAAGCACTCCACTTTTATTACATGCCCTAAAATCATCCCTGCCCTTTGTTTCCCATTCTTTCTAGCACCTAAAAGAGCCATGAAATGACAAAAGAAAAATAGCTTTCATTAAAGCAAGAGCTGCTTCTGACAAAGGTTACATATATATGTGTATATATATATATATATATATATATATTTGGAACAGGCACTGCAAATGTTCTAAGAGTTGACTAAAATAAAGAGCTTATGCTGGATTGCAGATAGGGAACCATATAGTGGTTTATTGACCTGAAGTTGCTCCCCAGTGTAAGAACTCATTTTTCAAATCAACTATTTTTCCAGTAGCTCTTTAGTTTCAGGTCTTAGAATACGTAGACTTTAAGGTACCAAAGTTGCAGGTAATCCACAGGCCAGTGGAAAAAGAGATTCATGGTGCATACAAGTAGACTACAGCATATTTCTAGTTATGCCCTACCATTAAGAAGTAGTTTAAGGGATTTTATCCATCAAATGTACGATCAGAAGAGGTAGGCTGGTCATGCAGTAAGACTGAAAGATAACAGATGGATAGCCTTCACTGGTACCCATGAAATATAAAAAGACTTAGAGGAAGCCCTGTGGCACATTGAGTCAATCCTGAATGGAGGGTCTGTTGAAGAGAATGGACAAGAATCTCACAGGATGAGAAGTTGTGGGTGGATTGCAATCTGCACCGACGAAGGGAATAGAACCACAGAGGCATTGAAGTATGCCTTTGTACAGACATATACAGCTATCCCCATACCTGGAATGTTTTATGCAACCCTGTCCACATCTTTGATTATTAAAAATCCTAGGGTCAGCTAGGTGGTGCAGTGAACAGAGCTCCAACCTTGGAGTCAGGAGGACCTGAGTTCAAATCCAGCCTCAGACACATAACACTTACTAGCTGTGTGACCCTGGGCATACAACCCCAATTGCCTAAGCAAAAATTAAAAAAATAAAAATAAAAAAATCCTACTATCCTTTAAGTCTCAACTCAAATGCTATCTCCTCCACGAAACTTTTCCCAATCAAGAAGTGTCCATTGGCCCACTCTGGACTTTCATAGTATCACTTTCCCTGTATCTCTAATGCATCTTTTGCATCTTTTATCTTCTATTTTACATGTTTATTAATTTTTTGTTCAGGTATTCAGACAATAAATATTCATTACACCTTATTTAATACCACCTTCCTTCAAGCATTCTACCATCCAGTCAAACTTGTTGATTAGCTGTTTCCCAATCGTATCTTGCACTTTCCCACCCCCATGCTGTGGTTTTGATATATCAAGGATCAGCATAAGAAATTAAATGGGAATTTTGGGGAAGTTTTGCAGAAGCAGAAGATGACATGTGAAGGCCAACAGATTACACAAAGCCCATGACCAAATACTTAACCCACATTTTACAATAAAGTACTGTAAACATCCCATAAAAGAAAAAGAAAAAAATCAGACTTCTCTAGTATGAAGGGAGGGCCAAAAATTTTTACATGGATTTTCCAGTTAGGGAGGGGGTGCCACGCCCATAACTCCTCTCCTCTCCCACTATAGTCCTGCGATGTGGAAGGGATAAGTGTACTTCCTACATAGTTTCTTCCATTATCCCTCCAGATAGAGAGAGTTGTCCCCATATTTACAGAAGGAACTTTTTTATGGATCTCTCCTTTGCCCCATAGCAAGGTAGACCCCAAGACATTTATTTATGTTTGTATCTATTCCCCTACATTTGATTGGCAACTCCTTGAGGGCAGGGACTGTGTTATATCCATTATATTTCCAAACTAAACATAGTACTTTGCACATAATGGGCAACTAAATTGTTAAACTGAATAAGTGCTTACTACGTACAATAAATACAGCTATTTATGTGCATGCCTAATCTCTCCCACTAGACTAGGCTTAATTGCTCTGAACCTATTTCCTCAGCTGTAGAACAGGATCAGTCATTCTTGCACCACATGCGTTATAGGATTATTGTGAAGGATGTCCTTTTTAAACCTAAAAGTGCTACAGAAACATAAGCTGTCACTGCTGTTGTTAATTCTTCTTTGTATTCCCCAGAACTTCCAACCCAGCGTTTTGCAAAATGACAGAAGCTCCACAAATGTTTGTTGACTTTGTTGAATTTGAAGTAACGCACCAGCAGGTGGCACCAAAAGCTTGGCACTCGTTTGGAATAGTAAGTGGAGAAACCCAAAGGTCCTGTCCACATCTGTGACCTTCACTGGCAGAAAGCAAACGCCCTTTCTCCGTTGGTGTATTTTCTCTTCTTTCATCCATGCTCTTTTTGCTCTCTTTTCTTTTCTCCTTATTTTCTTTGCCCTCCTAGAGTTCAAGTAAAGGTATGCAACACAAATATAGGTAATTATAATACAAAATTTATATGGATAGTGTATTTCAGAGGTACAAAATAAAGTGCTCTGTGAGGTCCTGAAATCCAGGGCAAGCTCAAGATACAGTCAGCATTCCTAGGAATCCGGGAGTAATTTAAGTGTGGATTTAAAGCATGCTAACAACCTATTGCTATGCCTGAGGCCTCTCCAACCTCATGACTTCAGGGGTATGTGCCCCTCCTTTTTGAGGCCTTTGGTGCCAGGGTTCTGTCACCTTATACAACATGCTAACACTTATCCATAAGCCTTTGCTTCACTTCCTAGCTCTTGAGTTTGCTTGAATCATAAAAAGTTATAGCATTTTAGGGTTGAAACCAGGGGTGTGCTGAAGCCAACTTGAACCAGCTCTCAGAAATCTATGGTATAGATCAGGATTTGATTTATTGTTTTGTTGCTTGGCTAGAATCTAGGCTTAAGAAAGTATTAATAACTCAGATTAAACTTAAAAATGAATCCTGTATACTTGTTTTCTCTGATGAGCTGGTTGTTAAACAGTTACCAGCAAGACCCAGGTTGAAATTGACATTTAAGAGATAAGGAAACTGAGGGTCAGATATTCCAAATGATCAACAGGAAATGAACATATTTTCCCACAAGCCATCCCCCATGCCTGCAATGTACTTGGTGGTTCATGAGAGCAGAGGTGTCAAATACATGCCTGTGGGCTCCATGGAACTCACAATACTCCCAAGTGTGGCCCCAACCAGATTAAAAAGTAATTGACCTATGAAGGAAGACACTATCTGCATCCAGAAAAAGAACTGATAAATAGAAATATGCATAAAAATAAGTTTGCACATACAGAGACATATATGCACATATACATATACATATTTGTGTCTAATGGTAGCCATGGTGGGTGGGGGAGGTGGGGGGGCAGAGTTGAAGAGGGAAGAAAGGAAAAAAAAGTTACATGATAACTATATTATATATTTTAAAATAATAGCAAGTTATACATAATAGATTTGCAGTTTCATGTGCAATCATCTTTTTTTCCCCCATTCTACTATGCTATGGAAATGCTTATTTTATTTCTTAAGTTCAGAATAAAAATAAATAAAATTTAAAAAACAGAAATTGAGGTGATGTCCATCATTTGGGGAATAGTCAAACAAATTGTGGTATATGATTGTGATGTGATTCTTACACTGTGCTGTAAGAAATGATAAGCTGGTTGATTTTAGATTTTAGAAATTGGTTGGTTGATTTTAGAAAATCATGGAAAGACTTGTATGACATAATGAAAAGTGAAATGAGCAGAACTAAAAGAGCATTGTATGCAGCTAACAGCAATATTATTCAAAGAATAATTGTGAACAACCAAGTTATTCTGAGTACTATAAATATTCAAATCAACTATAAAGGACCTATGAAGGAAGATGCTCTCTACCTTCAGAGAAAGAACTGATAAACAGAAGTATACATAGTATGGTTTCACATACATTTATGAATTTGTGTCAAATGGTGGCCTTCTCTAGTGCAGGGTGGGGTCAGAGGGAGGAAGACAGTTTAGAATTTAAAATGTGGCCAAAAAAATAAATTAAAATTTTAAAAGTCATTGGAAAATAATTAATAAAATAAAATTACAGAAAACATTATAGTTTTTTTTATAATTTGCCCTGTGTTTTTTTAATAGTATTTTAATTTTTCCCCAATTACATGCCAAGATAATTTTTAGCATTCATTTTTACAAGATTTTGAATTCCAATTTTTTTTCCCTCCCCTCTCCTCTTCCTAAAATGGTAGGCAATTTGGTAGAGGTTATACATATACTATCATGTAAAACATATTTCCATATTAGTCACAGTTGTAAAAGAAGAAACAGATCAAAAGGAAAAAGAAAACATGAAAAATGCTTTGATCCATGTTCAGAGTCCATCATTCTTTACCTGGATATGGATAGTATTTTCCTTCATGAGTCTTTTGTACTTGTCTTGGATCATTTTTTGCTGAGAAGAACTAAATCATTTATAGTTGATCATCACACAATGTTGCTGATACCGTGTACAATGTTTTCCTGGTTCTGCTCAGTTCACTTTGCATCAGCTCATGCAAGTCTTTCCAGCGTTTAATGAAATTTTAAAAGTATTAATCATTTAGCATTTTTCATCATAAGTCCTTCAGAATTATCTTGGATCATTATATTGCTGAGAATAGCCAAGTTATTCATAGTAGATTATTATACAATATTACTGTTACTGTGTACAATGTTCTCCTGGTTCTGCTCATTTCACTTTGCATCAGTTTGTGTAAATCGTCAGGCAACTTGTAATTAGGCAAATTAGTTTATGTCACATACACTCAGTCCACTCTTTCATACAGTAGCCGTTTATCAGTAAGCCAAAGCAAGTATTTTCTCTTCTGACATAATCAATACAATCTATTTTAATGACCATTTGTCAGAGTGCACAGGCACAGAAACATTGGAATCATGATCCTAGTTTTAGACACAAGATGAGACCAGGTGATCTTTTCTACAGATATGTTTTCTGGTAGTACATTGAATATATCTCCTGTGCCTGAAACAATCATGGACAAACATGTTGGTGGGAGTACATGGTGCAGTTCAGAATATTCAGGGTAATATGACTAGTTTAAGTAATTGGACTATATAATAATAATTGGTAACATTTGGAGTAGTACCACATAGGGACCCTCCTCATCTCACCTTCCCTCAGTCTATCTAGTCCCCAACATCACCTGAGACTTTGGGAAAGAGGAGAAAGACAGAGGAATGGGTTTGAGAGGGTAGAGAGAAAGCCCATTAGTTTCTGGGGGGCTAGTAAAATGGATAACTATTATGATAGGGTTTACACTTTTGAAGATCTGAAATAAAAAAATTTTTTAACATTCTTTCAGAGAACATTTTTTATTGTTACCTTTATTTTGATTACTATGAGAAGTTGGATAATTAAAATAAAATGTGTGTGATTTTGTAAAAAAAAAAAAAGGATTCATCATTTATTATTTCTTATCATACAATAGTATTCCATTACATTCATATACTTGTTCAGTCATTCCCAATTGATGGGCATCTCCTTAGTTTCCAATATTTTGCCACCATGAAAAGGGCTACTATAAATATATATTTTTTGCATATGTAGGTCCTTTTCCCTTTTTTATGATCTCTTTAGGATATAGACTTAGTAGTGGTATTGCTGGATCAAAAGGTATGCACAGTTTGCCTTTGGGCATAGTTCCAAATTGTTCTCTAGAATGGTTGGACCAGTTCACAACTCTACCAACAGTGCAGTAGTATCCCAATTTTTCCACATCCTCTCCAACATTTATCATTTTTCTTTTCTGTCACATTAGCCAATCTGATAGGTGTGAAGTGGTACCTCAGAGTTGTTTTAATTTGTGTTTCTCTAATCAAAAGTTATTTAGAGCACTTCTTTATATGCCTATAGATAGATTTGATTTCTTCACTTGAAAACTGCCCGCTCATATTCTTTGACTATTTATCAATTGGGGAATGGCTTATATTCTTATAAAATTGACTCAGTTCTCTACGTATCTGAGAAATGAGGCCTTTATCAGAGACACTGGCTGTAAAAATTGTTTCTCAGCTTTCTGCTTTCCCTTTAATCTTGGTTGCATTGGTTTTGTTTGTGCAAAAGCTTTTTAATTTACTATAATCAAAATGATCTATTTTGCATCATCTAATTCTATGTCTTACTTGGCCAAAATTCTTCCGTTCTCCGTAGATCCACAGGTAAACTATTCTTTGCTCTCCTAATTTGCTTATGGTGTCACCCTTTATGTGTAAATCATGTACCATTTTGACCTTATCTTAGTATATGGTGTGAGATGTTGGTCTACACTTAGTTTCTGCTGTACTGTTTTCCAGTTTTCCCAGCAGTTTTTGTGAAATAGTAAGTTCTTGCCTCAAAAGCTTGGGTCTTTATGTTTAACAAACACTAGATTACTATGGTCGTTTCCTACTGTGTATTGCGTACCTAACCTATTCCACTGACCCACCACTCTATTTCTTAGCCAGTACCAGATAGTTTGATAATTATTGCTTTAAAATATAGTTTGGGGTTTGGTATTATTAGGCCACCTTCCTTTGCATTTTTGTCATTAATTCCCTTGACATTCTTGACATTTTATTCTTCCAGATGAATTTTGCTCTAGCTCTATAAAATAATTTTTGCTAGTTGGATGGATAGGCACTGAACAAGTAAATTAACTTAAGTAGAATTGATATTTTTATTATATTGGCTAGGTTACCCATGAGCAATTGATATTTTTCTAATTGTTTAGATGTGACTTTGTGTGAAAAGTGTTTTGTAATTGTATTCATATAGTTCCTGAGTTTGTCTTGTCAGGTAGATTCCCAAGTATATTTTATATTGTTTACTGTCATTCTAAATGAAATTTCTCTTTCTATTTTTTGCTGTTGGGCTTTGTTGGTCATATAAAAAAATGCTGATGATTTGTGTGGGTTTATCTTGTATCCTGCAAATTTGTTAAAGTTGTTCTCTAGATATGCTGTCATTCATCTGCAAAGAGTGATAGTTTTGTTTCTTCATTCCCTATTCTAATTCTTTTTATTTATATTCTTCTCTTATTGATATAGCTAACATTTCTAGTACAATATTGAATAGTACTGGTGAAAATGAGCATCCTTGCTTCACCCCGATCTTATTGGGAAGGCTTCTAGCTTATCCCCATTACAGATGTTTGCTGATGGTTTTAGATAGATACTGTTTATCATTTTAAGAAACACTCCCTTTATTCTGTAGTGTTTTTAATAGAAATAGATGCTGTATTTTGTCAAAAAGCTTTTTCTACATCTATTGAGATAATCATGAGTTCTGTTGGTTTTGTTATTGATATGGTCAATTATGTTGATGGTTTTCCTAATATTGAACCAACTCTGCATTCCTGGTATAAATCCCACCTGGTCATAGTGTATAATCCTTGTAATATATTACTGTGATCTCCTTGCTAGTATTTTGTTCAAAATTTTCACATTGATACTCATTAGGGAAATTGACCTATAATTTTCTTTCTCTGTTTTAGCTCTTCTTGGTTTAGGTATCAGCACCATAATTGTGTCAAAAAAGGATTTTGGTAGGACTCTTTCTTTGCCTATTTTTCTGGATAGTTTATAGAGTATTGGAATTAATTGTTCTTTAAAGTTTGGTAGAATTCACTTGTGAACCTTCTGGCCCTAGGGATTTTTTTCTGAGGGAATTCATTAGTGGCTTGTTCAATTCCTTTTTCTAAATGGGATTATTTAGGCATTCTGTTTCCTAATCTATTAATCTAGGTAATTTATATTTTTGTAAACATTCATCAATTTTGCTCAGATTGTCAGATTTATTGGTATATAATTGGACAAAATATTTCCTAATTATGGCCTTAATTTCTTCTTCCTTGGTGGTGATTTCACCCTTTTCATTTTTGATACTGGATATTTGGTTTTCTTCTTTCTTTTTTTCAATCAAATTAACCAATGGCTTATCTATCTTATTGTGTGTGTTTTTTTTTTTAAATAAAACTAGCTCCTAGTTTTATTTATTAGTTCAATAGTTTTTTTTACTTTCAATTTTATTAATCTCTTTTTTTTTCTTTTTTTTTTTTGGTGAGGCAATTGGGGTTAAGTGACTTGCCCAGGGTCACACAGCTAGTAAATGTCATGTGTCTGAGGTCAGATTTGAACTCAGGTCCTTCTGACTCAAAGGCCAGAGCTCTATCCACTATGCCACCTAGCTGCCCCTCAATTTTATTAATCTCACCTTTGATTTTCAGAATTTCCAATTTGGTGCTCAGTTGGGGATTTTTAATTTGTTCTTTTTCTAGTTTTTTTTTTAGTTGCATGCCCAGTTCATTGATTTGTTCTTTCTCTATTTTGTTGATGTAAGAATTTAGAGAAATAAATTTTCCACTAAGTATTGCTTTGACTGTATGACATAAAATTTGAGATGTTGTCTTAATGTTGTCATTCTCTTTAATGAAATTATTGATCGTTTCTATGATTTGTTCTTTGACCCACTTATTCTTTAGGATTAGATTAATTAGTTTCCAATTTTTTTTTTTTTGGTGAGGCAATTGGGGTTAAGTGACTTGCCTAGGGTCACACAGCTAGTGTCAAGTGTCTGAGGCCAGATTTGAACTCAGGTCCTCCTGACTCCAGAGCCAGTGCTCTATCCACTGCACCATCTAGCTGCCCCTTCAATTAATCTTTAATTTAAAACAAATTTTAAAATTAAATGAATATGCTACTGCACAGATGTTTATGTATGTGTTAGTGGCTCTGTTTCTGTTTGAATTTGACACCACCCCTCTAAAGCAATTTGTTTGGATTTCTCCTTTCTCCTTTACCCCTCTCACACTCTACCTTGTGTTTTACTTATTTGTGTATATGTCCTATCCCTCAGCAACTTTTAAGTTCCTTAAGAGTAAAGATTTATTATTAATTTTTGGTTTCTCAAGAATACAGTCCAGGGCTTTATGCATCATAGGCTTTTTAAATAAATGCTTGTTGAATAAAGAAGTTCTGGCAGAAGGATATGAACATGAAGTTCAAAACATTAGGCAGTGACCTGGTCTTATTTATCTTTGAATGTCTAGGTCTCAACAAGGTGAGCTAAGTGTTTAGTAAGTGTTTGTAAAATGAATGAATGAATGAGACATTAGCAACATGAATCAATTTATCAGATTAGCTAGCAAAGAGGAAATCCTAAGGAAATGGGACATGGGATAGATAAGTTTTGATGGGGCAAAGTTTGAGGCCATAGGTGAGTGGATCATAAAAGAGATAAGCCCTGGAGACCCAGACAGAAGCATGGTGTCAAAGACAAACCAACCATTAAATAATTTTGCCTAGTGCTAATCCAATTCAAACCACAATCTATAGGGAAAAGTCCAAAGTATAAAGCACTGAGAGAGAGCACTTTACAATGACACAATGACATTTATTTAATAACATTTCTAAAGCACTCTTTCATCAGTCAGAGGGACACCATTGAAACAAAGCATCTTTTATAGTATTAAAATAAGAGACTTTTCACTAATAAGCCCCAAATGCTGAGTTCTTTGATACTTAATAGCTTTGTCACTTGGGCAAACCACTTAGTCTGTCTCAGCCTCAGTCTCCTCATCTGAAAAACAGGGATAATAATTTTGGCACTCCTTGTCTAATAGGATAGCTCTGGAGAAAGTGTTTTGTAAAACTTAGAGTGCTATATAAAAGTGAAATGCTATTATTGCAAGGGCTGTCCCCTCCACATAGCAAGGGGGTGTCATTGTATGGCTTAAAAGAAAGCAGAATAGATGTCTCTAGCCTCCTCTTCCCCACCCTTCAAGGAAACTTTAAATCCTGCCAGGAAAAAAAAGTGGAAGGTTAGGGCCAGAAGCTTGGTTGCTCTGCTCTCCTCAGAGAGAGGGAAGAGGTACTGGGCTAGAATTATATCTATCTATTCTCTTAAATACTATTAATCTAGACTAGAAGATGTAGTTTTCAAGTTCAACCTAAACTTTTGATTGCTGATCATTAATGGGGAAAGGAGGACTTAAGCTTTGTATCCAAGGCTTGACTTTTCAATCATTTTTTCAGTTGTGTCTGACCCTTCCTGACTCCATTTGTGGTTTTCTTGGCAAAGATACTGGAGTGATTTGCCATTTCCTTCTCCAACATACTGTGCAGATGAGGAAACTGAGGCAAACATAGTTAAGTTACTTGCTCAGAGTCAAACTCAGGAAGTTGAGTCTTCTCTGACTCCAGGCTCAGTACTCTATCCACTGTGTCTTGACTACCTTCCCATCAAATACAAGTTCCACAATGAATGCACATAGTAAGGAGCAAAAAAACCCATTTATCCAAGTCAATAACCAAAAAAAAAAAAATCAGAGAAAATATACATAGGAAATGTATACCAGAAAATACAGAGTCAAAGAGCTCTCCCATTGTGACCAAGGTAACTTCAGTTCAACCAAGAGAGAGTCTTGGATCTTATCCAAGGGGAAGTTCCCTAAAGTGTCTAGTATAACAAACTAAAGATAGGACATGATAGAGACTGCCTATTTTGCTCATGTTAGTTCCTTCACAGAGTCTTAGTCATCTTGTAGCAACCTGAAGTAGGGTTGGTCTAGTTCATCCTCTCTCTTGAAGATAGAAGCCAAAGCAGACTGAAGATCCCAGAGATACTGGAGAGACCCAAAGAGGTTAGAGAGACTGAGTCTCCTTTCTCTCCCCTTCTTGCCAACTCTGCCCCTCCCCTCATGAAGTGATAAGACACTGTTTTTCTAACAATGAGGAAAGAGTCCCATACCAATGTACTTTGGGACTCAGTTACAGTATTATTACTTTTATCATTACCCAAAAATATCTAAGTTCTTTGCAGGCAGGAACTATTTGGTTTTTGTCTTTATATCCTTAATGCCTGATAGTGCTATATATACAATAGATACTTAATACATGTTTCTTGAATTGAAGTCATACTTGATGCATAATTTTTTAAAACATTTTTTCATCAAAAAACAATAGTATACAGGTAGGGAAACCTTTAGGAAGTAAGGGATACTTTAGGAAGTAAGGCAGAGAGAGTAAGCAGTGCAGATATATTGAGGACTGGGCATCTAAGGGGCCACCCTGTACAGCACGTACCAAGCAGCCCTGACCTCTTCCAAGATCCCCTGTCTATCAGAACTGAAGGGCCTAAATGCCTTGGGATAATGAGCACCCCCAATGTTATTTGTTCTTTGGTCCCATGATAGTAGTAATGGTTGTCTGCATTAAAAGAATTAGTCACTAAGCCAAGAGGATTAGAATCCCCCAGAGGACTTTAAAGAGAATAATTCCACCCTCAGGTGCAATAGCCAACAAACATTTATTAAGCATCTGCTATATGCCTGGTGCTTGCTTTCTAAGTGCTGGGGATACAAATAAGAAAATCTTGTCCATCTATAACCTATATCAAATTGCTTGCTGTCTCAGGGTGGGGGAGATGAGGAAGGGAGAGAAAATTTGGGAACGCAAAAAATTTTTAAATGAATGTTAAAATTTGTATAAAATTTTGTATAAAATATAAAATTTACATAAAGATATAACTGGGGAAAATAAAATAAAAATAAAATAAATAAATAAAATATTATTTAAAAAAAGAAAGAAAGAAATCCTGTCTTCAGATCATGTTGAGACTCTTCAAGCCTATTCCTGTGAGGTATGTGGAAGCTACAGCACTTTGGCTGTAAGAATATAACAGAGGGCATATGTCCTGCCTGAACCTGGGTCTGGAGATGGCCTCTTTTAGTTTGTTTCTTTCTTGAGTTTAGGAGACTGAATAATGATCCCAAACTGTATGTTTCCAGCCTTGGGGGGAGCCTTGTGAATTGGAGAGCTCTCTAGTTCTTAGTGAAGTCATCTCTGGCTACACTTTGGGAGGAGCTCCCAGCAATGACTCCAGCACTTCCTGAGATGAAGACTGGCCAATCTGCTTCCTGCTACCTCATTTTATATCTGAGGCTAAAATAGCAACAGAAAGATTATGGAGGAAATTAAATGCAACTATGAGGTTCTATTTCACATCAATCAGATTGACAAAGATAAGTAAAATGACAATTGTTGGAGAACTGGCATTTCCATGCAGAATGAGACCTATATTTTTGGAAGTGGCCAATATGTAAATCTAATTTACTTCACTATGCTAACTTGTTACAATTGAGGTTAAAGTCCCCCCCCCCCCACTTGGGAAGGTGGAGAGGTAATGGCAAGTGGAGGAAGACTCATGATAATATGAAAAAAGAAAGAAAGGTGTGCCAATTTAAAAATACGTAGCAGAGACTTATATAATCCTGACTGTGGTTCTTTGGTGCTTGAACTCTTTCTGGCTACTTCAATTCTGCTTTGCTCATAGAGCACAGCACCTTCTCTGATGTGGGCACACCATGCTGAGCAGTCCTGTGCCAGTGTCTCCCATGTCACACAATCAATTTCAAAGTTCTTAAGAAAGACCTTGAGAGTGTCTTTGTGTCGCTTCTTCTGACCACCATGTGAACAAATGTCATAGCCAAATTGCATTGTTTCTAGGTCAAAGGGCTGGCTTTAGAATCAGGAAGACCTGGGTTCAAGTTCCTCTTCAGGCATATATTAGCACTGTGAAATTGGCCATCACTTGACCTACCAATCCCCTAGATAAGGGTAGAAGTTACAAAAAGATTGTTGATTGTCAGAGAGAGACCATAGAATGTCCAAGACCCCTAAAAGAGAATAACAGATATTTGTTGAGAGCTAATTATATGACTAGGTCTAGTGACATTTCCTCTCCCCTGACTGACTTCCACATAAGACTAGACATTTATTATGTGCCTAGTGCAGAATCGTAAAAGATGGAGAACTGAGGATGGAAATGTCATTATAACTTGCCCACGAGGGAAATGACATTTTCTCTGTTACCTCTCTCTGTTGATGCAAGAGCCTAGGGTAAACCCTCAGGAGCTAATTCCTTACTTCCTGTCCTCTGTGCCCTAGTTCCTCAAGGAATAAAAATATTCCTAAGCAAAAGTCGTTTCTGAGCTGAAAAGCCCCAATATCCAAAGGGTACCCTCCAGTCCAAAAACCTCTTAAAATCCAAGCTTACCCCAACTCTACCCCTCTAGCTTTTCTAGTTTTATAGTTCCTTCACTGCTTTTACCAAATTTGGTGGAGTGGGCAGAGCTCTGGATTAATGGCTTGCTTACCTATATAAATAGGCTCAGGACTTTCCTGAGCCTCAGCTGTGAAGTAAGTATAATAATTTCCAACAAGGAACAATGAATGAGAAAGTGCTGGACAAATGAAAGCATGCAAATGAAAGGTATTCTTATTATTGAAATAGAGATTATCTGGGGAGCTCCATTTATCTGTGGGACTGGGGCACTTTCCATTGTTCAAGTGAATTTGCCTTTGAGCTCCCCAACTATTCAACTAAGGGAGAAGATCTGTATGAGGACTGGCTATATTAACTAAGACACAGAGTGGCTTGACCTACCAACAATCCTTTGCAGTGACTAAGAATAAACCTAGTTGGAAACTCATACCAGTTTTGAAGCAGACCCTGAGGCATTTGGTGATTTATGAATCTTCAAGAGACATCCCTATCTTCAAAGACTTTCCCAACTGTAGATTATGAGACTCTTGGACACATCCTGTTTTATGGTTTTTGGAGACAACCTTATATCCAGAGACTCCCCTAACTTTTGTTAAGAGAATATCCTGTTTTCGGAGACATCTGCTTATCAAGCCTTGAACTGTGGACTACTTATCACCAAGATTGCCTTCTGATTGGATATGGAAAGGCCACAGCTCAGACACCTGGAATTTCTCACTACCCCTTGCCCTTGGGGATGGGGCTTATTGACTCATTCCTTTCTAAACTCACCTTTCCCCCAAATTCCTTTGTTTAAAAGGTATATAAACTCTTTCCATCCATTATCTGGTGTCCTCTTCAGCACAGCTGGACAGTACTCATGCATGTGGTTTTTTTCTTCCCTGCTTAATAAACACTTTTCTTTAATTTCGCAGGCATTGTCTTCCTCTGGTTTTCTTCCCCTTAGGGAAAAGGGAAATTTAAATCTTGAGAACTTGCCTTTGTATTCTCCAGGTATTTTCCCCTTTGTGGGGGAAAGAGATCTAAATTCTCTCCAGAGAGCATCTGCCTCAGTTTACACCATGATGGTGAGCATGGGTTATACCCCTTCCATGTGAGCCATATGCTCTGACCTCTTACTAATGGGTGTGTTCAACCAGTAGCTCCTGGTTGGTCTTCAAACACCCCTATGACTCAGAATTGTTTCAAAAATGATCAAAGGTTGAGCCAGGAAAAGCCATCCACTTCAGTAGACTGTACAAAAGGCCTAATTCCCTCTCTTTTCTTTCTTTTTTTTTATTGAAATCCTTCCATTTTATTTTACTTTTGGTAAGGCAATTAGGGTTAAATGACTTGCCCAAAGTCACACAGCTAGTAAGTGTCAAGTATCTGAGACTAGATTTGAACTCAGGTCCTCCTGACTCTAGGGCCAGTGCTCTATCCCTTGCACCACCTAGCTGCCCCATTCCCTTTCTTTTCTACTCTGCCTGGTTTGGGACACAAAATTCCCCTATGAAGTTCGAGCAAGATGTGGGAAGGGAATTTTCCAATGAGCATTTTTTTTAAAGTATTTTTTTCCTTGCAGTAGAGGAAATGAATAACTGTCCTTTCACTGATACCTACGTAATACACTGAGTATCTTTTCTGGAAAAGACTCTGTAAACCCACTTTGGAGAAGACCTCCCTACTCTCCTCCTATAGAATGTAAACTCCTTGAGGTCAGGAACTGATTCATTTTTGTCTTTATATTCCCAGTAGCCTAACACAGTGCCTGGCACATAGCAGGCACTTAATAAATGCTTGTTGTTTGCCTGCTCTTTTCTCTGCCCTAGGATTGTTTGACCCTGTCCCAGTCATTTCCTGCCAATTTATTTTTCAAGTCTATTTGCATTTTTATGGTAGTGTCTTACTCTTCTCTCCATACCTTCCTCTTTCTTATGTGTTTGATTGATAATTTTTGTGTCCCTGCCCAGAATAGACTGGGGATGAGTGGGATTGAATAGAAGGTGGAAAGGCAGCATAGCATGGTGGATAGAGTTAAACTTGGGATAAAAAATGTTTTCAATCTCACCTTTGACACCATTTCCCTGTCTGTGTGATACTGGGCAAGTCAATTAACAGTGGGAGCTTCAGTTTCCTTTTCTATGAAATGGAAATAAGAATAGCAGCTATTTTACAGGGTTGTTATGAGGATCAACTAAATGTATGTAAAGCAGTATATATATATATATATATATATGTCAGCTATTATTAAAGGTAAATAGAGACTTGTTCTCCAAATTCCAGAATACTTTAAGTAGGAGCACTCCTTGATGTTTGCAGGATTATGTTTTAGGATAAAGAAAAAAGAAATGACATGTTTTCCAGTGGGTAGTAAAAAGATGAAATTCACTATCTCAAGAGATTGTACAAATTGGAAATATAAAAAGATTCAAAAAGGATTTAGATAAATTCATACATGTTCTTATGTAACTGCAAAACTGTGAGATATAATTATAGTCTGACAAGTCTAAATTATGACTCAGTTTCCTCCTCTGCAAAATAGAGCTTAATAATACCAAGTCATTTCACAGGATGAATACAAAATACTATAAAGCTTTTTACCAATATAGTTTTGTTCAAATAGCATCATTACCAAAAAAAAAAAATCTGTTAGATTCAAGAAAGATTTGAATATATTTCACAGTGGTTCTTAGTATAGTTGCAAGCTTATAAGATCTCATTGTAATTTGACAAATCATATCATTCCATATTATGACTCAGTGCTCTTCTCTTCAAAGTAGGGATAAAACAATGCCAATCTATTCCATAGATTGTATGCAGAGTAGGACTAGCTTCAAGGCAATAGGACATACGGGCAGTGGAGCTTATTGGGAATATCTGGCATCAGTATCCAACCTAAATGCCAATCCCTCCAAGAAGTCCTCCCTGGTCAACTACAATTACCCTTCCCTTTGAACTTCACACAGCACTTTGTTCTGCACCTCTAATTCACTTACTATGCTTCATTATATAACTGTCTTTTCCTATATTTTGTTTCTTCTTCTAGACTGTAAGCTCCATGAGGTCAGGAGCACTATTTTATCTAAAACCTTGTACTTTGTGCTTCTTCTAAGCACCAGCTCTGCACACAGTCAGACACTTAATAAATAGTTGTTGCATTAGTGAATGATTGAACCAGGGACTTTAAAGGCCTAGAGGCTCCCACCAGACTTTCTGAGTAGAGGAGACCCATCCACCACCCCTCAATTCAGTTTGATTCACTTCAATTCAATAATTACTAAGTATTATACTTCCCTTTTTTGCAGACTTTCAGGATGTCCCCTTTTGCTTTTGAAGCTACTGAGAGAAAACACTCAGAATCTGGATGATTTGAGATAGGGCATAAGTATTTTTTAATTAGAAGTTGAGGTTGGGGAAACTCAAAGATCTGCACCTGAAATTACCTCTTCCCACCCCTACTCCCCACCCCCATCCAGAAGCTGGCTGGCAGAACAGAACAAAAACACTAATTAAACTTGAAAATTACATGAGAATAGAATGTAAGGTCTATTTAGAATACAATCTATGTGCCAAATTTTATGCAAATACATTCAGGTGCCCTCTGAAGGAGTTTTCACTTTAAGCACTGCCAGGCACCTAGGATTTTTACATACAGAACAAGTTTAATTGCTTTTTCTGTGGGTAGCAATTAAAATTCACTTGTGTATTATCGTAGTATTCAGAGCCTTAGCATTTTCTCTTATTTCACTCAGCTTCTCAAAATATGTTAACACAGAAAAGAACTAGAAGAGTCTTTAGATATCATCTCTTCCAACTTGGCCATTTTACAGACAAGAAGACAACAGAGAGGAAATGTTACTGGATAGATAACCCTTCATTCCTTTACTAAAATTCTGTTAAACTCTGTTTTACTTCTACTATTACTTCTATGTATCTATATTGTCTAAAGCTATTTTTATTTTTTGCTTTTGGGATAAATGCTTTAAAAATCTTTTTGGCAAATCTCTCAGATTATAACTTTTTTGAGCCTTAATACCCACATCTGTCAAATGGTGGTATAGTGAGGCTGTCCCTGACATATAGCATGGATGTATCATTAAAGGGAGGCAGAATAGAGTTCTCTAGCCTTTTTTAACTCCCTCCCTCTCATCCCTACCCAGACTTTAATTCCTGCCAGGAAAGGAAGCAGGAGATTAGGGCCAGAAGTTTGGCCACTCTGTTCTCCTCAAAGAGGAACAGAGAGTACCAGGTTAGAATTATATCTATCTGTTCCCTTATAGTTAGTGTGGTGGGTGAAAGATGAAATCACTGAGGGAGACAAATGTTCCATCTTCTGAGCACATCAATTTATTAAGCAATGCATGCCAATTGCCCAACAAATGAGGACCAGGCCCCTTCCTCAGCTTAGGGCTATACCTGGAATACAAAGGGAGACAAACTTTTATACTTTGAAAACAATTAATCATAATTAATTAAAAGGAAACAATACACAATAGGTAATCTGATTTCTAATTGGAGGAAAGATTAGGGACTTTCCAAATTGGGAGGGGGAGAGTGAACAGGTGCAATCCCCTGAATTCAGAAAAAAGGTATCCCACTCCCACCCCCCAAAATGTCTGTAAACAATCAAAGATCTGCACCTGAAATTCCCTCTTCCCACCCCACCACTTCCCACTCCCAATCAATCAACAATCAAACAATCAAACTAGTAAACAATCAGATAAAACGCAGTTTGCTTGAGACATACAATTGTGAGAGAACTCCTTGCATCAATCTTTGTATCTGACTGAGTTTCTGGTCAGCATAACCTAGGTCCTTAGTTAAGGGTCTGTTCTAGGTAGGGGTGGTCCAGTTTCCCAGCCATGCAGGGCTAGGTTCAAACAGTGCAATAAGGTCTTCTCTCAATTCCTACAATTGAATAAAATTTTCTCATAGAACAGAATTTGGACTAGACCCATATTTGAATAGAAAGGGAATGGAGTTGGCTCCAGAAGTGAATCACAAGATGGAGTCAGTGTGGTTCACTCAATTCCCACAACTAACCTTGCTGTCCTAATCCCCTCAATTATCTCATTAGTCAGGGGGATGTGGTTTTCAGGTTCAAGATAAACTTCTGGGTGCTATTCAGTAATGGAGAAAGAAGGACTAGAGTTTTATATCCAAGATTCCACTCCCTTCCCATCAAATACCAGTTCCATAATGAATACACATAGTGGGTAACAAAGAAACTCATTTATCCAAATCAATAGCAAAAGAAAAATCCAAGAAAGTATATACAGGAGAATATATACCAGACAATACAAAATGAAGGCACTCTCCCATTGGGAGTGTGGGGATTAAAATTGCCTAACCTACAAAAAAAACACTGAGGCAGAGCTCTGACACAATGGCACTTTATTAAAGGGTCCTTGGTCCCCTCTAATGAAGTGGAGCTCAGATATTCCTCATGATCTGAGATGCTGCCTTTTTCCAAGACCTTGTTTTTATAGGTTTGATAACCAAATATGTGAAAGAGGTGTGGTAAAAGACAGAATCTCATTGGTTGATAGACCTTGCTCTGGAGGACCAAAAATGACATATCAGCGGGGAGGTGAGGGGGTGGGGGTGAGGGGGTGGGGTCACAGGTTGGGTGATGCATGGGGCATCTCCACTGACTAAATAGTCCAAAGATGATCACCTGCTCATGTTGAACAAGAGAGAGAGAGGTCCAGAGGTACAAAAATAAATTGGAGGACTTTTCATGTAATTGAGTCACCTCCCCACACTGGGCTTGGTCACCATGACAAGGAAATACAAGGGTGGAGGGCCTCTAGTTAGCTTCCTATGATTTAGCAAGTGAACTTACAATCTGCAGTTCACAGCTCTGGGGCCTAATATACAGAACTTATAATCACTACCCCTATGGAATCATCAAATTGATTAATACTGATTGGAATAGAGTAGGGGTCCAAATGAATTATTTCTCACAGGAGTAAGGTAACTCAGCTCAACCAAGAGTTTCAGATCTCACCCAAAGTGGAAATTCCCTAAAGTCTCTAGTGTAGCAAGCTGGGGTTAGGGACATGAAAGAGTCTCCCAGCTCCTCTAATATTAGCTTCTTCTCAGAGTCTCACTCTCCCTTCAGCAACTAAAATGGGGTTGGCATAATCCCATACTAACAGTCTGTCTGAAGCTGGAAACACCCAAAGAGATGACAGAGCCCAAAGAAATTCAAGAAACTCCAGGAGACTGAAGAGCCCAACCCTGTTCTCTCCCATTCCTGCTAACTCTGACCCAGACCTCACAGGGATGGAAGGCATTGATCTCCACCAATGACAAGAAAATCCTATACCAATTGGCTCTGGGACTTTGGGACTGTTGAGTTACAGTAATAATGATACTGTTTAGAGAAATTTCAGGATCCTTGCTAGCCACTGCACGAATAAGCCAGCAAAGGATACAGATAGACAGGTAAACTATAATTTATTTATCCACTAGAGTGGATACCATCAATAAGTGATGAGCATTTGTTTCTTACAACTCCACAGATGATATATATGTTGCACATATATAGTTATATATATATATATATATATATATATATAAAATTATATATTATACACACAAATATATATATTGAATATGTCTGTGTTTATGTCTATCTGCACATATAAGTATGTGTGTATGTATAGATAGATTCTCTCCTGAGCTACAAGACCCAGGGAGCATAACTGAAAAGAAGTTTCTTACAGAGCAATTTTGATAATTAGGATGCTCAAATTCTTACAAAGGAAAGAATGTGACCTTTAGCACACCAGACCAAAGAAAACTATCTTCTTTACCAGTCATTTAGTTAATTAGCATTTGTTAAGCTCTTACTACTCACCTTACAGGACAGGATAGAGAGAATGGTGTCAGTTCTTAGGACCATTCAGTCCTATGAGCTTTTTTTGTAAACATAAAGTGATTAGGGGAAAGGGGAATGCCAAAGGAGACAGTGTCAAAGACGCATCACACAGAAAGGGAAAGAAATATAACAGCAAATTTAGCCCAAAATGAAGTCTGCTTTGTTCTCCTTAAAATCCACTTTCAACTAGATCCACTATATACCTTACAGGGTTGTCATAGAGAGAGAGAACTAGAACAAAATGAGACACTTGTGGACCATCTGACAATTGACAGGAAGAGGTTTACTTAGCCGTAGTGTCAAGGCTATTCAATACCAGTTTTGTGCTTCCTTTCGTCTGCATTGGCATGGAGGGGTACCAGTGCCAATGGCAGACCTCCTGACTTGTGTGCGGGATGTTATACCCAGAGAAGAGAAAGGAAAGTAAACTAGCATGTAAGCACCTACTATATGTCTGGCACTGTGCTAAGCACTTTATAAATATTATCTCACTTGTCTTCCTATCAATCCTGTGAGGTAGGTGTTACTATTATTCCCTGATTACAACGGAGTTACAAAATTTTATGATTTTTGAAAGACTTGAACTTGAGATTTTTTCAACAGTAGTTTGACCAAACTGACTGAAGCCAGATTGTGGAAGATTGAAACGGTAATAAGCAACAAGGAACAACTCTAAGGAAGAGACAGGAGGCAGATAAAGATTAAGTGACTTGCCCAGGGTCACACAGTTAATGTGTCTGAGGTCAGATTTGAACTCAGGTCTTCTTCATTCTAGGCCCAGTACTCTAACTACTGTGCCACCTAATCCCTCTATTTAGGCTACCAGGAAGCTTCATATATGGCTTGATCCTGTGTTTTCCCTGAGACAATTAAGCCTGGAGGCAATCTAAAGTAGATAACAGCCTACTTTTTAAGGAAAAACTAGCCAGGACCAGGATCCTGGTAGATATTGTTCCTACCATACTTTATCCTCTTGATGGCAAAGTTCTAAAGGTCTTCTGAAAGACATTTCACCACTTAAATCTTAGGTCTATTATTGGACAACCTTGGCCTCAGGGATGTGAGAAGCCTGGCACAGGCAATATCAGAGAAGAAAAAAGAAAAACTAAAACAGAAAGGTAGGAAAAAAGGCAATAAGAAATTTAACAGCCCACAGAAGGAGTGACAGAATAGGACGAAAAATGAATATCAGAAACCTCAGTCTTCCCCTTCTTATTTCAGAAGGACTGAGTCTTAGATTGTAACTATGAGGTCCATGTGGCAGGTGCTGCCAAATCTTTGCTGTTCACAATGGGTCTCCTGATATAAAGTGCTCCTGCCTAGTTCAGTGCCCATTCTGCTGAAGCCCATATCATTACCCACTCTCTTGAAATTGGGGCCTACACCACTTTCCTGGAACTGATGTGGTTTTGAGGGGTTCAGAGACAGGGTCATCTGAACAGAATTCATGGACTCAAGCATCTTTAAGTCAAGTTGGCAAAAATTTATTATCACGCTATTCAGTAGGCAAAAGTTCTTAAGGAACCTGCCATCTTAGAGGGGTACAATTAAAGTTTATATAAGAAAATCTATAGGGAAATATGTGCCAAGTATGCTAATTAGGTGATTCAGGGTGGGATTAGATAGTGGTTAGGGAACGGTCAGTTCTAGGAATATGCACTTTTTGTATCTACTGCCAAGGAGTTTTTACCAGAATTCACCATGGCCCATGGAAATGGGGGGTTAAGGACAGGGGGCACAAAGGGGTGTGGTTTTTAGGTCTGCTACATCACTAGGTTAACTAGCAGTCAGGGCTGCCTAAGTGCTATCCGATCTGCTGCCAGTCAATGGCCTGTTTGACAAGATAGATGTCTTGAGTCCAGGATGCCTATAATGAGGTAGGGAGTTGGTATAGATAGTCTGGTTGGTTCCAAATATCTTTATGAGTCAGTACAAAGTCAGTTCAAACTAATATTTCTTACAGAGTCATCTTGTTACTGTACCAGGGAGAGAGATAAGTGTTTCACTGGGGCCCATTCAGAGTAATTGCTAGGCATAGTTAATCGCTAGGAATAGTATCCTTAGGCTGGGGAGAAACTGCCAGAGATAGTGTTTTTGAGGCTAGGGAGAAATATGATCTTGGAATTGGAGTCTGAGCACAAACACCCGAGCACTCTATCAGAACCCTTGATGCTTTCTTCCTGTGCAGGATTCTGGCACAGAGGGATGGTTCTCAGGCCCTGGCTTTGGGAGCTTCTGGCTTCCAGTTTCAAGAGGGAAGATGGAAAAGGCCAGCCCTACTTCAGGTTGTGAAGGAAAAGACTCTGGGAAGCCATAAGACGAGCAGGAAATCCTCATGTTCCTATCGTCTGCTTGCTACTCTAGAGACTTCAGGAAGTTTCCTCATAGGTGAGATCCAGGTAACTCTTTCTTGGTTGAGCTGAGTTCTCTCATTCCTAATGAGAGAACTCCTTCATTCTAGATTGTTGCCTATGTATGCCTTCTCTGACTTCTGTTTTGCTATGATTTGGATAGATGATTTTCTTTGCTAATCTCTATGTGTGTTCATTGTGAAACTAGTATTTGGTGGGATAGGGTTAGAGCCTTGGATATAGAGTGTGGGGTTCCCCCTTCCCCTAGAAATGACAAAGATCAGAAGTGAGCTCAAACCTGATAGAATCACGCAGAAAAACAATATTTAAGGGACAGAAGATATACTTCTAGTCCAGTACCCACCTCTCTCTGAGCAAAGCAAAGTGGCCTCCTGCCCCAACTTCCTGCTTCCCCTCCTGGCAGGAATTAAAGTCACTCTTGGAGAAAGATAGGCAGAAAAGAGACTACAGATGTCTATTCTGCCTCCCTCTGAACCACACAATAGCTCTCACTACATAGAGCCTCATCACACTTGTGGTCCCCATTCCACTTTCCTACACATTTATAAAGCAAAGCAACGAGTATACTGAATTCAGAGCACTATGCTGGGTGCTGGGGAAATAAAGTATTTAAATAAGATAACCCCTACTCTCAAGGAGTTTATAGTCTAATAAGGGGAAAACATACCAAGAAAGATAGCTATAAAACAAAATATTTTATTATAGTGGACATTAGAGAGTTGCAATGTGCTATTTGAGATCTGTAGTGTTAAAATCATTACTGAATGGGGCAAAGTAGGAAGGGTTTCTTGGAAGAAGTAGCATTAGAGTTAAGCCTCAAAGGACAGGTAGGAAGGCAACACCCATGTAGCCCAGGGCTTAGGACTGCCTAAGCTCTGGACTCCCATGAACCAGGTCCAAATATTGGGGCAGATGCCAAAACGCTCATTTGTTCAGTACATTGTCCTACCCAGAGTTTATTCTGGATAATCTTCAAATAATAGCTCATGTCTTAGTTTCCACAAATTAAAAGAGAGCCTTTTTTATTTTACCCCATAGTAAATGTGAAAGATGTAAAGGACTCACAGGAACCCATAAGGAGACTTAGAAAACATGCAAAGCACTCATTTTAGTTCTTCACAGAAGGAACTGAACTTAGGGCAGCCATTCTGGTGAATCCAAAGTTCGATCACAGTGTCCCTCTGTGGTTTAGACTCCACCTGAAAGACAAATATACTGTTGAGCTGATAGATCGGCAGCTCTAGTCCCAACAGACCTACACTGTCTGAATAATTGACTTTTGTTCCAGCTAAGATGGTAGAATCAGCTGAAGAGCCCAGTTCCTACTACTCCAGGAAAGTTTTTGCTTTTTTTTTTAAAGTACCAGACTGAGTAATGGTCAAGCAATCCAAGGAGAAAGTACCTTCAGTGCCAGAGCTTGTGAACACTATGAAAGGAATCCAGCCAAAAAAGCCCTAGACCAGGCATGCAGTGCACGAAAGCCTTCCAGTGTAGGATACCTGAAGCCTGTAGCTATGTTGTTTTGACCCCAAACTCAAGTTTGAGCCTGCCTATCTCAGGGGCAGCAATCAAATTTGATTCTAGATCACATCACAGCTGGCTGACCTGAGCTGCCTTGATATCCTTGAAAACAGTGCTTAATACTCAGAAGAAGCAGTTGCAGGACCATAGTTAACAGAGATGAGGACCTAACAAGGCCCTACTCTTCTTTTTTGAAGTGCTTGGAGCATGGCTCTGATACAAAGTTCCAACTCAGAAGTAAAGCTATAAAAAAATTAAATAGAAGAAGATATCAATGATGAGGAAATATTAACGATCTAGGGGTGCTGAAAACACAAACCCAGAAGAAGAAAATAAAATTCCATAACAACTAAAAGCCATATTTCAAACAAAAACAAAGTTTGGCCATAAGATTTAACCAAATTCCTAAAAGAAAGGAAGCAAAAGTTCAGAAACATTATAAATGAAATAAGAACTCAAGAGGAAAGAATGGTAAGGAAAATAAATACTAGAGTGTAAGAGTTTGCAAACTTTACCCAAGTAACAAATTGCCCAAAGATTCAACTAGATCCAACAAATGGCTTCATAAGATAAGAAAAATTAGATATAAAGCAAAAGACAGAAAAAATAGAAGAATATGTGAGGCAGCTATAGTCAAAAACAACTGATATGGAAACAAGTCACAGAGTAATCACTTAAGAACTATCGGACTACCACCAAAGTGCACCCAATACTTGTATAGATTCAATTACAAATTGCTCCTCAAGAAAATAAAAAACAATTAAATAACTGGAGAAATAGTCTTTACTTATGGCTGGGCTGTGCCAGTGTAATGAAAATTATATTACTATCAAAGTTAATTTATACTTTTAATGCTATATCACTCAAACTGTCAAAGGGATATTTTATAGAATTCAATACAATAATAACAAAATTCATTTAGAAGAACAAAAGATCTATAGTATCAGAAGAAATGATGAAAAGAAGTTGGAATAAAAGAAGAATAGCATTTCTAGACCTTAAATTATACTCTAAAGCAGTAATTATCAAAACTATTTGGTATTGGTTAAAAAATTGAGAGACAGCTCAATAGAATATAGAAAAGGGAGAAACAGAAATAAAGAAACTCAATAAACCTCCAAACATAAATTACTTAGGAAAGAATTCCCTATTTTTATAAGAATTGCTGAGAAAACTGGAAAGTAGTCTGGCAGAAATTAGGCTTAGATAAACAATGTATATACTATTCCACAATAAATTCAAAAAGGATATATGACCTGAATATTAAAGATCATAACACATACACATATACACAAACTAGAAGAGAGGCAGATCTTTCACAATTATGAATAAAAGATAAATTCTTAACCAAAAATAGGATAGAGGCAATTCCAAAGATACAATAGATAATTTTGATTACATGAAATTGAAATGCATCTGCAGAAATAAAACAGATCTACAAAAAGAAGGGAAGTGATCCAATGGGAAAAAAATCTAAATCAAAATTCTTAAATAAGGGTCCGATATCTGATACAGGGACAAGTAACAGGCATGTATGTGAACAAAAGTCATTCCTAATTTAAAAAAAAAGGAGATCAAAGAATCTGAACAAACAGTTCTCAAAAGTTGCAAATTGTTGTTGTGGTCCAGCCTTCGTTTTGTAGAGGACAAATGATATCATTGTGTGATGTCTTGACTTGCTGATGAGTTGGATTTAAGGGAGGCAGAATTGCACTAAGTAGTCAGACTTACTCTCTCTTCCTGAGTTATCAAAGTCTAGTGGCAGTGATGTGGTTTAGGGGTTCAGGGGTGCTGGGACCCCAAAATCACAATGTGCAGGTCGTGCCCAAAAGAATTCGACCCAAGCCTTCTTTCAGCCAAAGACAAGGTTTATTAGAACATCCAAGATATTTGGTAGACTCTTAAGGAGTCTGAACATTAGTAAGTTATTGACTTATTGGCTAGATTATAAGAATCTAAGCAGTGGCTAGATTTTAAGAATCTCAGCATCTTAATGGAAACAAGATGGACCTTATATACAGAAAGCCTGTGGGTGGGCACTAAGAATCAACCTCACGGTTTTGGTCTGATTCGTTGTCCTTTTTAGTTCTAGGTACAAGTGGTGGAGTCCACTGACCTAGGAGCTCAAGTCATGCTGAGCTTGAGACAGGATTCTGGGTCAGATATTGCTGCCAGCACAAGATGAAAGCCTTCCTGGTGCTGGCACACAAAGCCAGGGAGGCTTTGGACTTGGCACTTGATAGGACCATACTATATGGAACTGAGTTAAACTATGAATCTAATTCCCCTCCCATCATCAGAGATAGAGGTTGGGTAAGGGAGGGGATTATGCCTCAAGGTATAGGGAACTGGGTTGTTTGTGTGTTCTTGCTATACATTTCAAGTGAATAAATATTGCTTTGTAAAAGCTAGTTCAGGGGATCTCTAAAATTGGGGAAACACCATCAGTGGGGGCTTGAGCCAATGGCAGAGATTTAACTTCGTTCAAACCTCTTTAAGGGTACTAGAAAACCCTGGAGGAGGGGTGAAAAGTAATAGACCTAGCTTCAGGCAGTGGGAGGCAGAATAGTCTCTGTTACACAAGAATGTAATGAACTATTCATTCAAATTACTTCATAACCTAGCCCCATCCTACTTTTCCAGTCATTTTACACCTCACTCCAGTCCAGTGACACTGGCTACTTGGCCATTCTACAAAGGAGACACTCCATCTCTTGGCTTCAGGCATTTTCTCTGACTGTCTCCTTGCCTGGAACTCTATCCCTTGGATGAGCATAGGATCTAGATCCCAGAAAGGAAAAACCCAGGACTTTCCCACAGGGCCAAATCTCTAGCATTCCCCTGAGGCTATAATCCCATCACCTGGCCTTTCACTGTGGCTACACCCAATCTCCCAATTCTGTTATCTTTAACCTACTCTAGCCCTCTATTGTCTTACCTCCCTATGCCCACCCCTTCCTCCCACCCCCGGGCCATTTTCCACACTTAATCCTAGCTAGGCTCCATTCTCCCTAGGCCACTTGGTCCAAGTCCCAGGAGTTCACCCTTAGACCCCTCCTCCAGTCACCCCAAACTACTTGGCCACTCCTAGATCCCTCCCACAATCTTTCTGTATATAAGGTCCATCTTGTCTCCATTAAAATAATCAGATTCCTAAAATCTAGCCAATAGCTCAGTAATGTTCAGACTCCTTAAGAGTCTGCCCAGTAAGTGCTAAGTATAGAAAAAGGAGTAAAAGACAGTCCCCCAAAGGAGTTTACAAACAAATGGGGGAGACAACATGCAAACAAATACATATCGAGCAAGCTATATACAGGATAAATAGGAAATAATTAACAGAAGGAAAGCACTGGAATTAAGAGGGGTTGGGGTAGAGGGTGGGATTTTAGTTGGGACTTAAAAGGAAACCAGGAGGGTTAGTTTTCCAAGTGGAAGTGATGAGGTTTAGAGGTGCTGGGACCCCAAAATCACAACACACGAGTCCTGCCCATGGGGTTTCAAATATTGAGAAATAATATTTCTCTGGCCTAAAATCTTTTCCAGACTTTTCCTTTAGGGAAAGTGGGTAGAACAAAAGCCAAAGGCTTTCCTAGGGAAATGAATTAAGAAGATAACCAAACTCCACCTAGATGAAGTGACCCTTCTAAAGGCATTGTCCTATTTTGCATTCAAAGTTAATTGATCTTAAAGGAACTCTTTTCCTTCCTTAAAGAGTGTGGTATGGGAAATAAGAGTGTTTAATATTCTAGAAAGCTAACCCTGAACCCATATTTTAACATATTATCTTTTCCTTGTTCAAGATTCCTATAAATGTTGCTTAAAATTGTTTTGGGGCAAAGATCATGTCGGGGGTCATAGGAGATTATGTCATTTTAGAGATCTTTTCAAGGTAGAAATGATGTGGGTATAGATTAATGACAATAGTTCTGGCCAACTTGAGCCTAAAAACATAAAGTACAATATTAATACTAATATTTTTCTTCAACAAAAGAGAAGGATATTCAGAGAAATTTAAGTGATGTAAAAACAAAAGATATTTGTGAAATAATTTTTTAAAAGAATCATCAGACTATCTGAAAGCCATAACAAAGAAAGAAAACCTATATATCTAAAACCATAACTGAAAAACGTCCTGTTAGAAAAACCTGAAACAAAAATCTACTACAAAAGTGAGTGAAGGAAAGCCTTTATTATGCTTCTTGAGAGAGAAGCAGGCACAACGAACTTCAGTAGCATGTGGGCGCTGGTTCAGTGGTACAATCAACTTTTAAATAGTAAGATTCATATTCCACCTACCAGGGCTAGGATTGGTCTAGTTCATCTTAGTTACACTCTTCCTGGACAGGCCATCTCATGTTCCTCCATGTTCCTCCATGTTCCTCCTTGTCATGTGTTGTCATGCGTCCCATGATAAAAAATGGCGGCTATCTCCACCCTTGGGGTGTGTCAGTTAATATTTAATAAGCTTATTAAGGAAGGGCAGTGGAGAAAAGCCTTTGCCCTGTCAAGGCCGCATCCTTGAACCCAATGGGTTGCAACTGGTTTAGCCTACAGGGCTCTTTCTTAAGAAACTAGTTGTTTACAGAAAGTTTGGTACACTTTCTGATTGGTTGAGGGACTATCCACAAGATCTTGGAATTTCTTATCCTGCTGTGGAAGCCTAACCCCCTAAAACCTTTCTTACACATCCCAAATATTTTTACAGTAAAGTAAAAATAGAAAGAATCTATTGATCACCTCCTAAAAGACTCAAAATGAAAACTTCCAAGAATACCATAACCGAAATCCAGAACTTTCAGGTTAAATATAAGAAATTGTATACAGTCATAAAGAAAGAATTCAAGTACCAAGGATCCACAATCAGCTACCACTGTAATAGATAAGAAAGTTTAAAACACAACATTCCCAAAGGCAAAATGTAAAATCCTACAATCAAAACTATTTGCCCTGTAAAAGTGAATTTAATCCTATAGGGGAAAAAAAATCAACCTATAAAGGAGCAGATAATTTCCAAGCATTTCTGAGCAAAAGACCAGAGCTGAAGAAACTCTGAAATGCAAACACAATAATCAAGAGAATCTCAGAAAGGTAAATACATCTGAGCAATTAGAAGGGACTATACAGAGATAAAGTGCTTATATTCTAATGAAAATGAAGAAAAGTGTCATTTTAGAATCTTAATGTCAACAGTCATAGACTGAACTCTAGAGCCATTTCCTGACTGTCTCCCATGCCTGGAATGCTGTTCTTCCTCATCTCTGCTGCCCAGTTTTTTTCAAATCTCACTTTCTTCAAAAAGCTTTTCCTGGTTTCACCTCCCCTCTGCTAATGCCTTCCCTTTGTAATTACCTCCCATTTACATTGTATATGTCTTGAATGTACATAGTTGTTTACTTGTTGTTTCCCAAATTTGAATGTGAGTTCCTTGAGAACAGGGACGATGTTTTTGCAGTTTTTATATCCCAGTATTTAGCGCAGTGCCTTGCACATAGTAATTTCTTAATAAACACTTGTTGAAAAACTGCTAGGAAAACTGGAAAACAGTATGGCAGAAACTAGGTATGGACCAACATCTCATCCCATATACCAAGATATGGTCAAAATGGGTATATGATTTACACACAAAAGGTGTTACCATAAGCAAATTAAGAGAGCATGAAATAGTTTATCTGTCAGATTTATGGATAAGGGAAGAATTTAGGACCAAAGAAGATATAGAGAACATTACAAAATATAAAATAGATCATTTTGAATGTATAAAATTTAAAAAGTTTTTGCACAAACAAAACCAATGCAAACAAAATTATAAGGAAAGCAGAAAATGGGGAAAATGTTTTCAACAAGTATCTCTGATAAAGGCCTCATTTCTCAAATATATAGAGAACTGAGTCAAATTTATAAAAATACAAGTCATCCCCCAATTGATAAATGGTCAAAGGATATGAACAGGCAGTTTTCAGACAAAGAAATCAAAGCTATTTATAGTCATATGAAAAAGTTCTCTAAATCACTATTGATCACTGAAATGCAAATTAAAACAACTCTGAGGTATCACCTCATACCAATCAGAGTGGCTAATATGACAAAAAAGGAAAATGTTGGATGTTGGAGGGGATGTATTGTCTGTGGAGTTGTGAACTGACCCAATCATTCTGGAGAGCAATTTGGAACTATGCCCAAAGGGCTATAAAACTGTGCATACTCTTTGATCCAGCAATACCACTGCTAGGTCTATATCCCAAAGACACCCAAAAGAAAGGGGAGAGGGGAAGGACCTATTTGTACAAAAATATTTTAGCAGTTCTTTTTGTGGTGGCAAAAAATTAGAAATCAAGGGATGAAAGCCATAACATCATTGGGGAATAGCTAAACAAACTGTGGTATATGACTGTGATGGAAGATTATTGTGCTGTAAGAAATGACAAGCTGGATTATTTCAGAAAAACCTGGAAAGACTAACATGAACTAATGCATAGTGAAGTGAACAGAACCAGGAGAATGTTGTACACAGTAACAGTAATATTGTTCAATGAAGAATTGTTAATGACTTAGCTATTCTCAGCAACACAGTGATCTAAGATAATCCCAGAAGACTAATAATGGAGCATACTATCTGCCTCCAGAGAAAGAACTGATATTGATTGAATACAGACTGAAGCATGCTATTTTTCACTTTTTTCTTTCATTTTTTTCTTTTGATTCTTCTTGTATAAAATGATTAATATGGAAATGTTTTACATAATTGCACATATATAACCTATATCTGATTGTTTATTATCTCACAAAGAGGGGAGGGGAAGGAGAGAGGGAAGGATAGAATTTAGAACTCAAAATTTTAAATAAAAATGTTAAAAAAAATGCTTGTTGATTGATCAACAAAAGGCCTGTGGGGGTGTTTTTGCTCTGTTTTCGTGGTTTTGAGGGAAGAAAGAAGAGAAAAGGAGGGAAAGGAATGCAGTAGAGAGGAGAGAAGAGAGAAGGGGTAGAAGTTTCACATAAGAAGTAGACTGTACAACCATGGAAGAAGGGGTGACTAGAGCAGGTATCTCATGAATTTCACTTTGATTTCAGTCTGACAAAGGAAGGTTGAATGCACACACACAAAGTCTGATGTTGAAATCCATAATCTCAATAAGCAGATTGGTGGGAACAGAGAAAAGGAAGGTGGGATATTTTAAGAAGAAGGGTAGAAAGATAAGGTCAAAATGTGTACATGATTTAGAAATAAAGGAAGATACCATAAGCAAATTAGAAGAACAAAGAATAGTTTACCTGTCACATCTAAGGAGAAGGGAAGAATTTTTTTACCGGACAAGAGATAGAGAGCATTAGAAGATGTAAAATGGATAATTTTGATTATATTAAATGTAAATATTTTTGAACAAACACAAGCGATGCAACCAAGATTAGAAGGAAAGCAAAAAACTGGGAAACAATATTTATAGCAAGTGTCTCTGATAATGGCTTCATTTCTCATATATATAGAGAAGTGAGTCAAATTTATAAGAATACAAGTCATCCCCCAATTAATAAATGGTCAGAGGACATGAATAGGCAGTTTTCAGACAAAGAAATCAAAGCTATCAGTAGTCATATGAAAAGATGCTCTAAATCACTATTGATTAGAGAATTGCAAATTAAAACAACTCTGAGGTACCACCTCACACCTATCAGATTGGCTTAAATGACAGAAAACGAAAATGATAAGTGTTGGAGAGGATGTGGGAAAATAGAGACACTAATGCATTGTTGGTAGAGTTGTGAACTGATCCAACTATTCTGGAGAGCAATTTGGAACTACGGTCAAAGGATAATCAAACTGCATAATGGGGATTTGATCCAGTAATACCACTACTAGTTCTGTATCCCAAAGAGATAATTAAAAAAAAGGAAAAGCACCTACATATACAAAAATATTTATAGCAACTCTTTTGTGGTGGCAAAGAATTGGAAATTGAGGAGATGTCCATCAATTGGGGAACAGCTGAACAAGTTGTGGCATATGAATGTAATGGAATACCATTGTTCCATAAGAAATAATGAGCAGGTGGATTTCAGAACAACCTGAAAAGATTTACATGAACTGATGAAAATGAGGTGAGCAGAACCTGGAGAAGAGTGTAAATAGTAACAACAACATTGTATGATGATCAATTGTGAATGACTTAGCTCTTCTCAGCAATGCAATGATCCAAGATAATTCTAAAGGACTCATAATGGAAAATGCTATTCACATCCAGAAAAAGAACTAATAGAGTCTGAATGCATATCAAAGCATACGATTTTCACTTTATTTTTAGTGTATTTTTTTCTTTTGATCTGTTTCTTCTTTCACATGATTAATATGGAAATATGTTTTACCTAATTGCACATAACTTATATCAAATTATAACCTATATCAAATTACTTACCATTTAAGGGAGGGGATTGGGAAGAAAGAGAGAAAATTCAGATCTCAAAATTTAAAGAAATGAATGTTAAAAATTGTCTTTACATGTAATTGAAAAAAATAAAATACTATTTTTTTTTAAAAGGAGGGTAGAGGGGCAGCTAGGTGGCACAGTGAATGGAGTTCTGGCCTTGGAGTCAGGAGGACCTGAGTTCAAATCCAGCCTCAGATGCTTAACACTTAATAGCTGTGTGACCCTGGGCAAGTCACTTGATCCCATTGCCTCACCAAAAAGAAAAAAAAAAAAAAGGAAGGTACAATTGGTGAAAGATTATGCAGCAGCAAAAAACAAACTAGCTTTGGGGGATGGTTTATGAAGGGTGGAATTAGAAAGAGAGAAAATAAAGGTAAGAATCTGTGATTGGAATGTAGGTTAGGGGAATGGAAAAAGGACAGTGGAATGAAAGCAGATTGCTTCAATTATAAATCACTAGCGGTCAGCACAAGCTTCCCTTTTACAATAGTCTTTGGAAAGACAAGGGTAGAGGGCAAAAAAAAAAGTAAAAGTTATGAGATGATTAGATGAAGAGAAATTTACAGTTAATTATCAGAACCAAGAATGTGAATCATATGAACTCACCCTTAAAAAGTGGAATAAATTAGAAAGCAAAATCCAATAACATACTGTTTATAAGAAACCCATCTGAAACATAAAGATTCACACAGTGTTAAAATAAGGGACCAGAGAAAAATTTTTATGCTTCAGGAGAACTAAAAAAGGGTAGCAGTCATGATCTCAGATACAACATTAAATATAGACATGAGAAAGTGTTAGAGGGAGGGATAGCAAGATACCTACCTTATCTTTATTTCTGACCATGTTGCCCATATCATGACTGTTTCAACTGCAAGGGCCCAATCTTCTTTCTCCAAAAAGCATGCTGCTCAGGAAATCTCTTTTTCTTTCTAGAACAAGGGCTATTAATCTGGGATCTATGAAGTTGTTTCTTAATATTTTGATAATTGTCATCTTTCTAAGACTATAAGCTGCTCCCTACAAAAATATGTATACAAAATATTTAGGTAGAGAAGACTCAAAGGGGTTGAATTTGGGGCTGAATTTCTAAGAGAGCTAGAGATTTCAAGAGCTTGAAGTAAGGAACAAGAATACGCAAGAAGTGCATCTGTTCAAAAACATAGAGGTGGGAGGCATAATATAATGTACAGGGAACAGCAATCAATCAATCAACAGCAGTAAGAGATAACCATGTGCCAGGAACTGTCCTGGGTGGTAGGGATACAAAGAAAAATCAAGTAGTACCTGCCTTCAAGGAACATTATATTCTAATAGGAGAGATAGCACATCCAAATGAGAACATACAAGACAAATACAGAGAAGATGAAAGATAGCCTTAGAGGGACTAGCAGTAGGAGCCAGAACACTAGGAAAGGCCTGCTGAAGGAGCTTGTGTTTGAGTCAATTCAAATAAACAAGAATTTATTAAGCATCTACTGTGTGCCAGAAACTGTGCTAAGTGAGGCAAAAAACAATCCCTGCTCTCAAGGAGCTCACAATCTAATGGGTGAAGGGGGGGAGGGAACAATATGCAAATAACTATTTACAAACAAGATGTGTATGGGATGAGAGATAATCCATAGAAGGAAGGTACTAGCATTAAGGGGGGATTGGAAAGGCTTTTTACAGAAGGTAGGATTTTAACTGGTACTAGAAAGAAGCCTGGGAAACTAGGAGACAGAGATGAAGAGGGAGAGAATTCCAGGAATGGCTCAGGCAACAAGTATTTATTAAGCACTTACTATGTGCCAAGCACTGTGCTAAGTACTGGGGATACAAAAATAATAGT
Source organism: Vombatus ursinus (assembly GCF_900497805.2). Lineage (NCBI taxonomy): Eukaryota > Metazoa > Chordata > Mammalia > Diprotodontia > Vombatidae > Vombatus > Vombatus ursinus. The sequence continues at coordinate 9,697,144 of NW_020947062.1, read as the reverse complement.
ATGTAGTATTTTATAGTTCTTTAAGGTTTGCAAAGCATTTTACAAATACTATCTCATTTGATCCTCACAACAACCCAAGAAAGTAGTTGCTATTATTATCCTTATTTTTACAGATGAGGGAACCAAGTCACATCCTTTGTGTTCCATAAATAGTGCATCTGAGGCCCCATTTGAATTCAGATCTTCCTGCCTTTAGGTCTAGTGTTCTACCCGCTGTACCACCAAACAAAAAGGCATTCCCTCCCCTCAAGGAGCTTACATCCTAAGACAACACATCAAAGTGGAGTAGGAAAGGGGAAAGCATCTGAGTGAGGAATGGTGGCAAAATCTGGAGAGTCATAAGTTCAGCTAGGAGAAGAATTAAGCATGGGCAGCCTGGGCCCATCCCCAAAACAGAGTGGAACACTGCTCCCCCAGTGAGGGAACTCACCAATGAGAAAAGGGAGCCAGCATGGTGGAGGGATGTACTAGGGTCAGAAGACACCAGACACTGAAGGAAGCTCCAGGGTGAAAGGCAGTTGATCCATGGTGTCAAAGTTCAGAAAAGGGGAGTCAGTGAAAAAGTCAGGTGAAAAATGTCAGGGGAGTCAGGTGTCTCATTTGAGAAACAGTAAGGATTCCACTGTCACTGGATCACAGAGTACCTGGAGGGAAATATGGTTTAAGAAGACTGGAAAGATAGGAAGAAGCCAGGTTGTAAAGGGCTTTAAAGCCAAACAAGATTTTATATTTGATCTTGGAGATGATAGAGAGCTATTGGGGTTTATCTATTAGGGAGGGGATAATAGTCAAACCTTGACTTTAGGAAGCTCAATTGATATAGCTGAGTGGAAAATAAATGGAGCATGAGAGACTTGAGGAAGCCTTAAAGGGGGCCAGGCATTCTAGGAGGCAGACTTTTGGAGAGGAGAGCATTCCAGGAATGGAGAATAGTCAATGCAAAGGCATGGCGACAGTAGATGAAGTTTTCTTTTCCAAGGAAAAGAAAGGCCAATTTGGCTAAACAGTAGAATAATGTATTTCACCACAATAGCATTGCCACTACATAATCGTCGCACCCTGGTTTTTTTTTTCAGTCCAAAAATTGGTTTATATCCTTTCATCGAGTAATTGTCACATGGTATAATTCTGTTCGTCATGCCACTTAAAAGGTAAACAGAGCAGCAATGTATTCACCAGTGGCATATGGATAAGCATTTATCTCTCTTGCATTGCTAGCCAGGAGCCTAGAATTCTCAGTCCATGTGCTTTGTCAGTATATTTCCAAAAGTCAAGTTGCATGGTTTGTTTAGAGCACTGCAGTATAATGGAATTGTCATTCAACCCAATAAAGAGTGGCAGATACAAGGTGAGCAGGTGGATAGGCTAAGCTGCCATGAGTAAGTCACATGGTATGACTTGCCTCTTCCCTCACTAGCTAAACTGTACAGTAGGTCTGCCAGTGATACATTAACACGAAAAGCACTTCTTTCTGTTTATGCGTTTAATCTTGCACCAAAGACAGTTTAGTAATAAATGATTTTTAAGTAATACCAGCACAATTTTTAAAAGCTTCACATAATGGTTGCACCCACTTTCTTGTAAAAAAATTTGGCATAAAATCTGTGACAATTATGTGATAAAATCCAGTACATGAAGCAGACTGTAGTATAAGAAAATTGGAAAGGGTCAAGTTGTAGAGAGCTTTAAATTCTAAACAGAGAGCTTTATATTTTATTCTAGAGATAATTGGGAGCTGCTGGATCTTGTTGAGTAGAATAGAAAAGTGATCTGATCTGATCTCTGCTTTAGGAAAATCACTTTGAGGGCAGTGGGGAGGATGGATTGAAGGGAAAGATGAAGCATGAAAACCAATTAAACGGCTACTGCAATTATACATTTGAAAGGTCCTAAAGTAGTGTGGTGGCTATGTGAATGGAGAGAAGGGATGGAAGAGATAGTGTAGAGAAAGAAATGACAAAATTTTGGCAACTTGTTGAATATGTGGAATGGGAGGAGTTGAAGATGACTTTGAGCTTTCAAACCTAGGTGACTAAAATTATGGTGGTACCCTTAAACAGTACAATAAATTCAGAAGAAAGGAGGGGTGGGAGTAGGGGTGGTAATGAGTTCTGCTTAGGGTATATTGAGTTTAAGATGCCTATGGGACATCCAGTTCAAAATGTTCAATGAGCAGTCCCTATGGGACTGGAGAGACTAGGGCCATATAAACAGATCTAGAAATCATTTGCAAAGAGATGGTAATTGAACTAATGAGAGCTGAAGAGATCACCTAGTTAAGAGGCTATGAAGAGAAAAAAGGCCAAGACCGAGCCTGGGGGAAAACCCATAGTCAGTGGGTGTGACTTAAATGTAGATCCAACCAAAGAGAAGTAGTCTGACTGGTAGATCAAGCAAGGGAGACTAGAGTCAAGGAAACCCAGAGAGGCAAATATATAAAAGCAAAAGACAATCTCTCACCAGAGGCACTCATAGTCTAATGGGGGAAACAATCACATGCAAACAGGATATGTATTGAATAATAGAAAATAATCAGCTAGCAGCTAGATAGCTCAGTGGATGAAGTACAGGGGCCTGGAGTCAGGAAGATTTCAAATTCAGTTGTAGGCACTGGCTAGTCACTTAATTTCCTTAATCCACTGGAGAATTTACCTTAATCCGCTGGAGAAGGAAATGGCAAACCACTCCAATATCTTTACCAAGAAAACCCCGTGGAAAGTATGGTCCATGGGATTATAAAGAATTGGACCCAACTGAAAAAGAACAACAATCAACAGAGGAGAGGCACTAGAATTAAGACCGAGAAAGGCTTCCTGTAGTAGCCTTTTAAGGATTTTAGCTGAGACTTGAAGGAAGCCAGGCGAGGCAGGAGGGAGAACATTCCAAGCACGGGGGACAGTCAGTGAAAATGGCCAGAGCACAGACATAGAATGTTTCATTCAAGGAACAGAAAGGAGGCCGGTGTCACTGGATTGTAGAGTAATTGGTGTCTGGCGGGTGGGGAAGGGGGCAGTTAAGAGGTAAGGAAATTGGAAAGGTCAGGAGACATTATGAAGTGTTTTCATTGCCAAATAGGATTTTATATTTCATCCTGAAAGTGATAGGGAGCTACTGGAGTGCTAGTAAATATTTAACAACCAAGCTTTTTGAAAATATAGGATATCATTTTAATCTGCCTTATTATAATTTTCTCCATAACTTTCTGAAGCCTAAATAATCAATAAACCAAGGCCTGAGTGTAGTGTTTGCTGATTTCTGAGGTTTAACTGCTTTTACTGAAAATTTAACAATTGGCTTCAGCATTCCCCTGAATCAGGGGTACTTGTATAGGAATTGGCCTTCGGAAGCATAAGGGTCACCCCCTCAATCAGAGACAGGAATGAAGGAGATAATGGAAGATAATGTCAGCAACTTTACCAGTTTGGCCACAGCCTAATGTGGATGAAGGAAGTATGGGAATAGCAGTGTGGAAGAAAGGTTGGAACCCATTGGTGAAGGAATTTAAATGCCAAAACAGACGTGTTTATATTTTATCCTGGAGGCAAAATGAGTCACTGAGCAGGAAAAGGACATGAACAGACTTGTGCTTTAGGAATATCGATTTGGCAGCCGTCTGATAGATTGGAAAGGTGGGAAAGCAGAATCAGCAAAACTAATCAGTAGACAATTGTAAGAGTTCAGGCTAGAGTTGATAAGGGCCTCAACTAGAATGGTACCCCTATTAGTGGAAAGAAGGACAGGCATTCAAGAGATATTTTGCTGCTGGAAAATGAGGGGACTGAGGAAGAGCAAAGGATAACACAGAGGTTGTGACCTGGTTTGATGAGAGTTTGCTGGGGGTGTGGAAAGCAGTCGGTATCTGATTTGGAACAAGCATGCTAGGAAAATTTGAGGAGGGAAGCAAGGATAGATAGAAGACAAGCTTAATTTTAGACATGTTGAATGAAAGAGTAATTATAAGTGACTCAATAAAGTTAATGATACATGTAACTCCTAAGAACTTTATCATTATTAGGGCAGTTAGAAGGAGTCTGTATAGACAGAGGGCATGGGTGTGAATCTTACGCTGGGATGATTTCCAAAAAGAAAAAAAAGTAGGGGTGAGAAAGAGGGATGTACTGAAAGAATGGGGAAGAGAAAGGTAGAATGGGAAAAGTTTCTCACATAAAAGAGGCACAAAGAAGAACTTTTATAGTAGAGGAGAAAATGGGGGGGGGGGCAATGCCTGAACTTTACTCTCATAGGAATTGGTTCAAAGAGGGAAGAATATATACACACACTCAGTTGTGTACATAGATGTAACTTACTCTATAGGAAAAGAGGAGGGGAAGGGGATAAGAGATATGGGAGAGGAGATGATGAAAGGGAGGCTGTGGTCAGAAGCAAAACAGACTTTTGAGGAGGGACAGGATTAAAAGAAAGATAAGAATAAATGGAGAAAAACAGGATGGAGGAAATATAGTGTTAGTGAATATGAATGGGATGAGCTAACCCATAAAATAGTCAATAGCTAAATGGATCAGAAAGCAGAATCCAACAATATGTTGTGTACAAGAGATTTGAAACATAAAGGCACACACAGAGTTAAAATAAAGGGCTAGAACAGAATCTATTATGCTTTAGCAGAAATAAATGAGGCAGGGGTAGCGATCATGATCTCAAAGCAAAAGCAAGGGGCAGCTAGGTGGCACAGTGGATAGAGCATCAGCCCTGGCTTCAGGAAGACCTGAGTTCAAATCTGACCTCAGACACATAACACTTACTAGCTGTGTGACCCTGGGCAAGTCACTTAACCCCATTGCCTAGCTGGAAAAAAAAAAAGCAAAATCAAAATAGAGTTAAAAGAAATAATCAGGGAAACTACATTTTGCTAAAAGGTACTATAAATGATAAAGTAATATCAAAAAGAATTTATATCAAGTTTCTTTGACAAAGGCCTTATTTCTCAAATATATAGAGAACTGAGTCAAATTTATAAAAATAAGAGCCATCTCCCAATTGATAAATAAATTGATAAAGGATATGAAGAAGCAATTTTCAGGAGAAGAAATCAAAGCTATCTATAGTCATATTTGAAAATGTTCTAAATCTATTGATTAGAGAAATGCAAAATAAAACAACTCTGAGGTACTACTTCATACCTACCAGAAGTGACAAGTGCTGGAGGGGATGAGAGAAAATAGGAACATTAATGAATTGTTGGTAGAATACTGAACTGGGGGGCAGCTAGGTGGCCCAGAGGATAGAGCAACTGGCCCTGAAGCCAGGAAGACCTGAATTCAAATCTGGCCTCAGATCAAACACTTAACACTTACTAGCTGTGTGACCCTGGGCAAGTCACTTAACCCCAATTGCCAAAAAAAAGAAGGAAAGAGAGAAAAAAAAAGAAAGGATAAAAGAATACTGAACTGGTCCAACCATTCTGAAGAACAATCTGGAACTATGCCCAGGGGACTATAAAACTGTGCATACTCTTTGATCCAGCAATACCATTACTAGGTCTGTATCCCAAAGAGATCAAAGAAAAAGGAAAAAGACCTATATGTACAGAAATATTTATAGCAGCTCTTTTTGTGGTGGCAAAGAATTGGAAATTAGGGGGATACTCATCAATTAGGGAAAGGCTGAACAAGTTGTGGCATATGATTGTGATACGTTGTGGGAAAGGACAGGAGGGTGGTTTCAGAAAAACAAGGCAAGATCTATATGAACTGATGCAAAATGAAGTGACAACTGGAAAATCATTGTGCACAGTAACAGCAACGTTGTAATCATGATCAACTGTGAAAGACTTGTCTATTCTGATCAATACAATGATCCAAGACAATTTCAAAGGACTCATGATGAAAAAGTGTTATCCATCTCCAGAGAGAGGATTGATGAACTGAGTGTAAATTGAAGTATACTTTTCTCACTTTATTTTTATGGGATATGGCTAATATGGAAAGGGTTTGCATAATTTCACATGAACAATTGATATATTGTTTGCCTTCTCAGTGGGTGGGGGAGGGAGAGAATCTGGAACTCAAAAGAATGTTAAAAATAAGTAAATTTTTTTAAATGAAGGGTTTATATTAAAAAAAATTTTTTTAGACTTGTTAAGATGCCAGGTGGGCATCCAAGTAGAAATATTCATCTGCCGGAAATGGAGTTCTGGGGAAAGATGGGGGTGGATTTGGGAGGTCAAGTGCAAGGAGGTGATAATTGCAGGCCTGGGAGTGGGTCAGATACTCCCAGAGAGTGTGGAGAGATACAACCTTGTGTAACACCCATGTTGAAAGGATGGGAGGAGGGAGATGAAAGAGCGCAAAGACACGGAAGGATTTCTGTTATATACTTAGAAGACTATTGGCGCCACGGAAGAAAAGCACTGGATTTGGGACCAAGGACCTTAGGCAAGTGAATTTCTTTTTCTAGGCCTCAGTTTCTTTAGCTGTAAAATGGGGGGAGGGGCCACTAGTCAAAAATCCTACCAGCTCTAAATCTATTAAAGATTTGGGAGCGGAAGCGGGACAAGACTAGCTGCGTATGAGGAAAATTAATCTGACTGCAATGTGGGAGGCAAGACGATTTGCGAGTAGGCCATGGCAACGGCGCACGACCCGGGCTCGGGGCCCCGGCTGAGGCGGTGGAAGCCCCGGGGGAGGCCGTTGCTGCCCCCGCTCTCGCCCCCGTCTCCGCCCCCGCCCCCTCCCCCCCCCCCCCCCCCCCCCCCCCGGCTTGGCAGCTGTCCACGCGCTCGAGCGCAGGCGGTTGGGGGTTGGTTGAGCGGGCCGCAGAAAAGTGGGGGGGGGGGAGATGGGATCACGCTAAGCCTGCACAACGCCACCCCCCTCCCCCCCAGGCATCCCTTCTCCACCTCCTCCTCGGTAGCCCGCAGTGGGGGAGGGGAGGGAAGGGGGAAAGGGACCGGGAGGGGGAGATGGAAAGAACTAGGGTCTGGGCGGAGAAAAGGAGGAGCCTCGCGGCGGGGCGGGGGCTGCGCGCCTGTGCGCACGCGCGGGGCCGCGGCGGTTGGGGAGGGCTCGAGAACTCTCTTCCGGAAGGTTCCGGAGGCTTCTGGAAAAGGCGCTGCTGAGGCGGGGAGTGTCCGACTCTATATAAGGGGCGGGCGGCGGCCGCCGCCCGCCAGTTTGCTCTTCTTTTCTCTTGCTGCAGGCTGAAGCCTTCGGGCTCCTGCTCCCTCTGCCAAGGTAAGACGCTCTCCCCCCGCCCCCCCCGCGGGCCTCGGCACCCCGAACATGGTCCTGGGCGTGGGCACGCTCGCCCTTCCAGCAGCCGGGGCTCGGCTTGGGGAGGAGGGGGGCGGAAACCTTCCCCGGGTCGGAGCCCCTGAGGGTGGGGGAGAGGCGGCTTCTTGGGCCCCCCCCTCTGGAGGGCCCTAGGGCCAGGTCTTGAGGACTCCCCCTTTTTTCCTTCCCATCCCTTCCCCCCCTCTTCCTCCCCCCGCCGCTTTTACTCCTCGTGAGGTGGACTAGGCGAGCGCCTCTGTAAAGAGCCTGGGGCCGAGGGTGGGGAATAATGGTGGTGGTTCGCCCTCCAAATCCCGAGGAGGGTGCCCGGGTTGGGGGGGCCGAGCAGCCCGGGGCGCGCATCCGCCCCCGCCCGCGGGTCTGTCCGCCCGTCGGGTGGGGCACCTGCGTCTGAGCCTGGGGGCGGGGGCCCCTCGCTGGGAATATCCCTTAACTCAGTCTTTTACAAGTTAATGGGGGATTTGAGACCCTTTACGATTTGCCCACCAATTTCCTTGGTAATACTGTAAGGTGAAGGACCTTGGAAAAGAAAAGCAAATCTCTTGGGGCGGGAAGGTGCTGGTCTCCTTTTTAATCGATTTTTTTAAATGTATTTTCTTTTTCTATTCATCCCTGCCTCCACATATTGCAAGCTTTATGAAATATGGAACTTAGTTTTAACCTCTTCCTGGCTATCCCCAGTCCTTATTAACAAGTGCTTTAAGCATACTAGTAGGCGCTTAATGTGTTAGAATTGAATTGGAGTGAATTCTTTACCATTATGCGAGAATTCAAGGTTTCTGTCTTACTCCTTTGCCCTAGCTTTATTTGTAGAGGACGGGTCATCCTCTTAATGAGTTGAGCCTTGCAGCGTTTAATCTGGCTAGAGAGGTGGTAGTCTCTTAAATAATTAAAGGATGAGATGCAATTGGATCAGTCAGGAGTCCCCTGTTTTAAAGTGTTCCCCTTGAAGCATGAATTAAGTCACATAATGACATGATTCCAAATGAATTAGTCTCATTTTGTTTTCTACCATAGGCCTAGTTTTAGTTCCTTTAATCACTTAGGGACTCATGTAAAAAAAGGTTCAAATGTGTAATTCTTTAATAACCATGGGTATTGGTATTGCTTGACTAACTGATAACTATTCTTTAGATGCCTGAGGAAACACAGACCCAGGACCAACCAATGGAGGAGGAGGAAGTGGAGACTTTTGCCTTTCAGGCAGAAATTGCTCAGTTGATGTCTTTAATCATTAATACATTCTACTCTAATAAAGAGATCTTCCTGAGAGAGCTAATTTCAAATTCATCTGATGTAAGTTTTTCTTTCTGTTACTGAAATTGGATTTAGTTCCAGTATGGCTGTTTTAATTCACGGTTTAAATTTTTAAACATGCTTTTCTTGGTAGGCCCTGGACAAAATCAGGTATGAGAGTCTGACAGATCCAAGTAAACTAGACTCTGGGAAAGAGCTGAACATTAGCATCATTCCAAACAAAGATGATCGTACCCTTACCATTGTGGATACTGGTATTGGAATGACCAAGGCTGATTTAATCAACAATCTTGGTACAATAGCAAAGTCTGGAACCAAAGCATTTATGGAAGCATTACAGGCTGGTGCAGATATCTCCATGATTGGTCAGTTTGGTGTTGGTTTTTATTCTGCCTATCTGGTTGCTGAGAAGGTGACCGTGATCACGAAACATAATGATGATGAACAATATGCCTGGGAGTCTTCAGCAGGAGGGTCATTCACTGTTAGGACTGACGTAGGTATGTACATAATGAGATTTCACTTTCATTTTGTAAAATTAAGGCAATTACAGATTGTCTTTATGCAGAGAGGGAAAACATTTTGGTACAGTGGAGAAGGGGGTCAAAGTTCCACATTTGAAACTATATGATTATATGGGACTAAATGAACTGGACCTTGTTATCAGCTGTGAAATGAGGAGGGGCCTTGGTTGGACTAGGTAGCTTTTGAAGTTGCTTCTGGCTCTAGATAAACAAGTTCCTATGAATTAAGGTAGCCTGAGAGTAAAACCAGGATAGTTTCATAACATGAAAGGATTGGATATATTTGTTCAACAATGACAAGGTACAATTACTCTGAGGAACTGGCCAAATCTGCATAGTGCTTTATTGTAAATGCAGCACTGCTGCTTATTATAAACATAGAATGAGAAGGAAACATTTACTGGAGATTTTATAGTTAAACCCAGTGATAATATTTGAACAAATAAGCTTTCTGATCATCACATTGAATGAATTTTTTAGTTGAATAGAACCAAGGTGTTTCAGAGCTATTGATAAGATTTTCAAAAAATTAGTAATTCTCTTAAATTTGTAATTCTTTATTAAAATAGCTTCTTAGTTAACTTTATAGGTTGAGGTTAGAGATCTCAGATGAAATTACAAATCAGGCATGTCCCCCGCGTGCACTTTTTTTCCCTTCAAGGTGAACCTATGGGTCGTGGAACAAAGGTAATTCTGCATCTGAAAGAGGACCAAACTGAGTACTTGGAGGAAAGAAGAATTAAGGAAATTGTGAAGAAGCACTCTCAATTTATTGGCTATCCAATTACACTTTTTGTAAGTTTGAAATGTTGTAATTCTGAATTGAGCCTCATTAGTTAGATTAATCCTTAAAATTTAGGAGAGGTTGCAAAAGGATAGGTATTTTGTAAATTTTATATTTTGTTTTGATGGCTGTGTATATTCATATATTCATATGGTAATAAACAGAACTATTGTAATCAAAGCTTTTAAAGCTTTGTATTGTCTTGTAGCTTATTTGTCCTTAAGCCATCGTGTATGCAGATAACATCAGTAAATGGACCCTGGGCCTGTTTGAAAATGTATTAAATATTTATAATGAAAGTGAACCATTTTGTTTCTGTACTTGATTGACAAGCTCCCTAAATGAATTCTGTATTCAGTTTAATATAAGCATTGAAATGACTTGTGCCTTTTTGAAGGTGGAAAAAGAACGGGATAAAGAAGTCAGTGATGATGAAGCAGAGGAAAAAGAAGAGAAACAGGAGAAGGAAAAGGAGTCTGAGGACAAGCCAGAGATAGAAGATGTTGGCTCTGATGAAGAAGAAGAAAAGAAAGATGGTGACAAGAAGAAAAAGAAGAAAATTAAAGAAAAATATATTGATCAAGAAGAGCTTAATAAAACAAAACCAATTTGGACCAGAAATCCTGATGACATTACTAATGAAGAATATGGCGAATTCTACAAGAGCTTGACAAATGACTGGGAAGATCATTTAGCTGTGAAAGTAAGTTTCAAGTAGCTATTTCCCCCAGGAAGTGGTAAGAAACAATTTACTATAGAATAGTTTGGCATATAGTATTTTGGATTTTTAAAATTCTCATGGCTTCATACTGTTAACAATGAAGTAAATGTTTACATTGTGAAGAACAGTGGTGGAGAAATGAAAAGATCTGTGTATCTTAATGCAGAGCATCTGTATGGATTTAAATTTTTTTTTTTTAAACAGCACTTCTCAGTGGAAGGACAGTTGGAATTCCGAGCCCTTCTCTTTGTTCCAAGACGTGCCCCCTTTGACTTATTTGAAAATAGAAAGAAAAAAAATAACATCAAATTGTATGTGCGAAGGGTTTTCATCATGGATAACTGTGAAGAGCTGATCCCTGAATATCTGAGTAAGTAGGAGGAGAAGGAAATAAAAACACTTAAATAATGCCTGCCACGTGCTCTGTGTATTAAGCATGTTCTTTTTTTTCAATGTGTTTTTCTCAGTACTACTTGAATTTGAAGGTCATTTCACATTTTAGATTTCATCAGAGGTGTGGTGGATTCTGAAGATCTTCCTCTAAATATTTCACGTGAAATGCTGCAGCAAAGCAAAATTCTGAAAGTGATTAGGAAGAATTTGGTCAAAAAGTGCTTGGAACTCTTCACTGAACTGTCAGAGGACAAAGAGAATTACAAAAAGTTTTATGAGCAGTTTTCTAAAAACATTAAGGTCAGTTAACTTTTGATCAACTTATTCTTTCTGCTATCAAATTTGAAAGTTCCTCAAATTTTGTTTTTTATTTTGTTTTTCCAGCTAGGAATACATGAAGACTCCCAGAACCGAAAGAAACTTTCAGAATTGCTGAGATACTATACTTCTGCTTCTGGTGATGAGATGGTTTCTCTTAAGGACTATTGCATGAGGATGAAGGAAAACCAGAAACATATCTATTATATTACTGGTAATTAATGTTACTATTTAAAAATAACTTCATATTTTGCACTTATCTTGATTTGGGAACATTGCATTTAATGAGGATACTATGGAATTCAGTTTTTTGGATTGATTTTTAAAGGCATTCTTGTCAAATCTGAATGACATAACCCTAGTAGGCATAATTGACACGCTAAATTGGGGTCAAGAGAATTTGGACAGGTAATAAAATTATGGACTCGAAATACATGTAAAAACCAACACTCGGTTTTAAAATATCAGCTGGTATATATGCAAGTTAACAGGATTGGGGAGACAGGGAGATTTTTGCAGATGAAAGATCTGGATGTGAGAAATTTTTTAAATCCTAGTTAGACTACCTGGATTATTATATTTGGTTCTCCATACCACATTTTAGGAAAGACATTGATCATCTATCTGGAGTAGATCCAGAAAAAGGAGTAAATCAGAGTGGTGAAAGAACCAATTAATTAAAGTGAACATGATAGCAAATTTTATATGCTGTATTTATTTGGCAAGGCTTTAATATATGAAAGAGGGATCTAGACTTTCACTTAGGCCCAATTGCGTACAACTAGGTGGAATCAGAGGAAGCTTTCACACTTACTCTCCCCATTAATTACTCGAGGTACTCTGTTAAAGGCTGGTAGGAGTGTGTCTTTCAGAAAGTTTAGATGCCTTAACATCTTGACATTTTGAGGTTCTAAGATTTTAGTTACTAAAAAGACAAACAATGAAATAAACACACTCCATGGGAGGTGCAATGTTCTATGTCATAAGAGTTTGCTTTTTCAGGTGAAACCAAGGACCAGGTGGCTAACTCAGCTTTTGTTGAGCGTCTTCGGAAGCATGGTTTAGAAGTAATATATATGATTGAACCTATTGATGAGTATTGTGTGCAACAGCTAAAGGAATTTGAGGGCAAGACTTTAGTGTCTGTAACCAAAGAGGGTTTGGAACTCCCAGAAGATGAAGATGAAAAAAAGAAACAGGAGGAAAAAAAGACAAAGTTTGAAAACCTTTGCAAAATTATGAAAGACATCCTAGAAAAGAAGGTTGAAAAGGTATGGAAGTTCTGTATGTTTTGGGGCTTTAGAGATGATTGTTGGAAGAGCTTAAATCAAATTTAAGAGTAACATTGAGTAAGATGTCTTAAGATTTGTACATCATAAGATTCATTGAAGCAGAATTAGGACCATGTTTAACTAAAAGGTCTCATAAGTTGTGTAATGTCATTAGAACTATTCTGTTCTTTTTAATGTGGTTTGTTTTGGGGTTTTTTTGCTCTTTCAAATGTAAATTTTACCTTATAATTTCAGGTAGTTGTATCAAACCGATTGGTTACTTCTCCATGCTGCATTGTCACAAGCACGTATGGCTGGACAGCAAACATGGAAAGAATAATGAAGGCTCAGGCACTGAGAGACAACTCAACGATGGGTTACATGGCAGCAAAGAAACACTTGGAGATAAACCCTGACCATTCCATTATTGAAACTCTGCGGCAAAAGGCAGAGGCTGATAAGAATGATAAATCAGTGAAAGATCTGGTCATCTTATTGTATGAGACTGCACTGCTGTCTTCTGGGTTCAGTTTGGAAGATCCCCAAACACATGCCAATCGGATCTACAGGATGATCAAACTTGGTCTTGGTAGGTTGATAAGGTTTATGGGGTAATTATGAATGTTTCTAAAGAAAAATAGTTTCAAATGTTTAAAAACTATATCTGAAACTAGGCTAACAATAAGTTCTAAAATTGGGGCCTTTTTTCTTTAAAAATAGGAATTGATGAAGATGATTCAACTACTGAAGAAACCAATGCAGCTATAACTGAGGAAATGCCACCTCTAGAAGGAGATGATGACACATCCCGCATGGAAGAAGTGGACTAGAGCATTCCAATACATGGAACTATTAGCATGTTTCCTAGACTAGTCTGAATAAGTTATTTTGTATAAGGTGTTGAGAAAATACTTGATGTCTCATTCCCTCTGATGTATATTTTCAGATATGTTCTCTTTATTTTTTTTAAATCACTTTTTAAAAAAAATATGTATGGCATGAACATGCTGTTTAAGGGGAAGTTTAGGATTCTTTTCCCTTCTAAGTATAATCAGTACTGTGATACCTTAGACATTCAAGCAAGAACTAGTAATCGTTGTGGTTTACTTTGGTTTTATTTTAGGGAGGGAGAAATAATATCCTTAATATATGTCCAAGCATTGTAATCTAATGTTAGCTCACTAACACTCTTGTGGTCTGAATACAGTATGTAACAGAAAGCTGAACAATGTAATTGAATTACTCCTCGGTCTCTAAAATACACTGTTTTGAGGTATCTTAAAATGTTTATAAAATTGTCTGTCTTTTATATATTTGAAAGAATTGAGTTCCATTCTATTTCATCCATTTTTGCATGTATAAAACCCTGAAGTCTAGGAAAATAAAAGTGTTAACACCAAGAAACTGTGGGAGTAACCTTAGTTTTCTAAAATCAGAGTAAAATGAGTTTATTGAATGATACTACATTCTTAGAATTGAACAAATGTACAGTGCATGTTAATTTCTTTAAACTTTCATTGGTAAAAATAGGGATATATTTGTGAGTGGAAAATACCCAGATTGATGTCTTAAGAGATTGGGAGTAAACAATTTATGGTGTATTTAGGCCCTTTTGATGGGTAGTTGTAATTAATCTTGAGCTCAGAGTACTGAGTTCATGTAAAAGTCATAACTAGTTAAATTTTAACATCAAAATTGTTTTTTGGATAAGTGCTGAAGTACTAAAATTTAGCAAGTTTTACTACCCCTACTGCTATTGGATGCAGAATGTCAGTCACATAGCTTATCTTTGAGCAACTAAAAGTTACAGAGCAGTTAACCATTACAATTACAGTAACAAGGTATTTACTAAATGGGAATTTCTAACGTGAAATCTGGTTCAGTTTTTTTAAAAAACTGCAGTAGAAGTCTTATGGTTCCATCGAACATAATCTAATGACTTTAATAGGAAAAAAGACATACTTCTGGTGCTTCTACATCAAATAGTGAATTAGGAAGCAAAGTTAAGTGTTACAGTTTAGGCCAGGTTTGTCTTTATGGCTGTTGAAAGGATTACAAATTGGTATTTTGTTTTAACATTCTTTATTGACTCAGCATTCATGACAAAGTATGTAAAAATTGGTAATGCTCTCCAACACAATATTCTATACTTGAGATCTTGGACCCGAAGCCATGCAAAATCACCCTGTGTTGGTATTTAAGGTAGCATTTTATAGCAATGAGAGCTTAGGAGTCATTGGGGTTAACTCTACATTTGGTAGGTAAATGGCTTATTAACCATGAAGTGTTCCTGGTGCCATCCCTCTGGAATGATAGGGTTTTTGATAGTTCTCGGTACAGAGATAATATGGATGCAGAAAAAACCTGGGTTCAAATCCCACAGCTAGCTGTCCATGTGATTCCTGAATTTGCCAAATAAAAAATGTAAGGATGGGTTTCATTCTAAGTAAAACTAAGCAAATAGTCCTTTTTGCTGAGATTATGTAGCCTACGGTGAACATCATTGATTTGATTGGACCAGCAGGAGCCATGATTTAAGAATCATTGAAATATAGCAGTGTGGTATCTTAATCTCCATACTGAAGCCTTTGAATGGCCATATAAATTTCTTGACCAAATTGTTCTCTTTACCTCTTAGAAGGTGCTTTTATAAGTTTTTCTGTAAGCACCTGTTTGCATGCTTTAGTAGAGAAACTACCCCCCCCCCCAAAAAAACAAAGTTAAGTACCTAAAATGTTGCAAATTGCTGTCAATACCCAGAGCATCAAAGGTCTCATGAGAAAGGTTCCTTCAGTTTGGCCCTTACATGGAGTATATAGAAAAGGGTTGGAAGACAGAAGGGTGTGGAAGACAGGAAAGGGTTTTCAAAAAAGTAACACTACTAGTGAAGGTAAAGAGGTGGTAGAAAGTAGAACCTAGCCTATAATATGATGTCCTGCTTGGCTTGGATGATAGGAGAGTAAAATGAAAAGGCTGGAAGAATTGGGTAGTTATTAAGTCTATAAAGCTAAAATAGGCAATACCAGTCCACTGGGAGGAGAGTAGTGGTAAGACCCTATCTGCAAAGAAAATTACAACTGTGGTGTGAAAGATGGTTTTAAATGGGGGAAGTTGGAGCCAAGACGACCTATTAACTGTAGATATGGGGGGAAAGGACATGGACGTGTTTAGATTCTGCTAGGCCATTTTCTAGACAGAAGATGATCTGTGTCAGGCTCAAGATTTTGGTAACTAGATGTTGGAAGCTTGGGAGTGATATTACTGAAGGAGAGCCTAAAAACAACAAAGAATATTAGGGAACACCACTTTAAGGGCTTGAGAATATGAGGAGTAGGAAAATCTGGAAAAATATGGTCTAGAGAAGATGGGGTATCCAGGAGGGAGTGACGAGATCTGTAGAAGGCTGAGAAAAGATCAATGAAGGCACTGAAAAAAGTTTTTAACAGATGTTGCATCTCATCTGGTGTGATCTTGAGTAGAGAAAATGCATAAATAGCTGTGTTATAAAAAGTGTAAAAAAGAGGTACACTGGTAGAAACCACACAACACTAGAATTGAAAGTGAAGTAGAACATCAGTGTAGACAATTTAGTAAGTTTGACAATGGAGAACAAAGAAGGTAGATGAATATAGAAAGATCAAGGCAAGGGTTTTTGTTTTGTTTTTCTAATTAAGGAAATCTCATCACATTAGATGGGTCACAGTATTTAGAACTGGAAGGTACCATGTAGATAATTTAACCATCATTCTGCAGAGGGGGAGACTAAAGCTCAGAGAAGTGACCTGTCTAAAGCCAGATAGGTAAGAAAGCAGAGCCAGGATTCCAACCCATGTCCCTTCAAATGGAGAGAAAAAGATGAAATTTAATGAAGAGAGGGAAATGATTGATTGCTGGAACAAGGTCCTGGGGGAGGTTGGAGCTGAGTAATAAATTACTTTTGTAGAGCATTTCAAAGTTTACAAAACATTTTGCTTATGTAACATTTACATGCAAACGTTTGGTACTCAGAACCTTGAGAAGGAAATGTAAGGATTGTTCTTTATTAAATTTCACTGTTAAGGAAACAGGATCAAAGATGTTATGACTTCTCTCAAGGTCACATAACTACTGAAACTTCTTGACTTGTGGTTCTGACTCTCTCCCCTATATCACATTACCTCTCAGGAAAAGGGGAGTTTAGAATTAGGAAGCTATGAGAGGCAGATTCTGGTTCCCTAAAAGTGACAGTTATCTAAAAGAATGGGCTACCTTGGACCTATCACTTGTAGTCTTGATGCAGAGGCTGGATCGTTTTTTCTGGTAAGTTGCAGAGAAGATTGCATTTCAAATACAGGCTCGAGTAGATGGCTTCTATTAACTCTTGAGATTCTGTATTTCTAATTATCTCTCCCCTGAGAGAAGAGGAGAAATAAATTGAGAAGTGAGAAGAGGAGGTGAATTGAGAAATGGGAATATATAGAGATAAATGTAAATATCCTATGATTAGGTTTTTTTTTTTGAATCACTCTTACAAGCCACTCTTACAAGTCCTTTCCAACTCTGTGATTTTGTGATTAAGATTCACTTACACAAAAGATTGAGCTTTAAGTGAGGTACAAGCTCATTATGAGCCAATAATGCAATGTGGCAGCCAAAAAGCTAACATCATTCAACGTTTCCCTCCTGTGTACAGGATATTACTAGGTAGAAGACAAAAATGAGAATCCATCCACTTAAGGAACGTAACTCCACTGGGCTGGAAGATATGAAGAGTCATTAGGGGAAGGGTCACCACAAATAAATACTATGCTAAGCAGACATGAAACGGGGGGCAAAGGCATGATCAGATAGTGTTGCCTGCATATTGGAGGAAGGAGAGAATGCTAAAAAGCTGAGGCTAACAGTGAAGGGCTTCACAGAAGAGGTGATAGCCGAGTTGAGCCTTGAAGGAAAAGGATAGAAATGAGAGCATGCATTTCTTGAAATGCCAGGTAAAGATATTTATGCTTTATTCTAGAAGCAAGAGTGAGCCATTGGAGGTTTTTGACATGGTCAAAATTATTTTTTTTTTAGGAAAATTGTTTTGGCAGCTGTGTGAATAGGGGAGAGGTAGAAAGAGATATGAAAAGATTGAATGGTGATGAGAATCTGAACTAGAGTGTGGGCAGTGTAAGTATGGAAGAGGTGAGTAAGAGATACCGTGGAGGTAGAATGTTTAGGGATTAACTGATTGGAATAGCCCTATTTGATAAGTGGTCAAAGGATATGAAAAACAATTTTCAAATGAAGAAATTAAAGCTATCTCTAGTCATATGAAAAAATGCTCTATTGATTAGAAAAATGCAAATCAACTCTGAGGTACCACATCACACCTATCAGATTGGCCAACATGACAAAACAGGAAAATGATAAATGTTGGAGAAGCTGTGGGAAAATTGGAACACTAATGCAATGTTAGTGGAGTGGTGAACTGATCCAACCATTCTGGAGAACAATTTGAAACTATGCCCAAAGGACTATAAAACTGTACATACCCTTTGACCCAGCAATAGCACTTCTAGGGCTGTATCGGAAAGTGATCATAAAAATGGGAAAAGGACCCACATATACAAAAATATTTATAGCAGCTCTTTTTGTGGTGGCCAAGAATTGGAAATTGAGGGAATGCCCATCAATTGGGGAATGGCTGAACATGGATGTAATGGAATACTATTGTTCCATAAGAATGATGAGCAAGCTGACTTCAGAAAAACCTGGAAAGACTTAAATGAACTGATGCTGAGTGAAGTAAGCAGAACCAGGAGGACATTGTACACAGTAACAGCAACATTGTGCAATAACCAACTTTGATAGACTTAGCTCTTCTCAGTAATGCAAGGATCTAAGCAAATTCCAAAAGATTCATGATGGAAAACGTTATCCTCATCCAAAGAAAGAACTATGGAGTCTAAATGCAGATGGAAGCATACTATTTTCTCTCTCTCTCTTTTTCTCTCTCTTTCTCTCTCTCTCTCTCTTTTTTTTTTGTTATTTCTCTCTCGTGGTTTTTCCCTTTGGTTCTAATTCTTCTTTACAATATGACCAATGTGGAAATAAGTTTAATAGGAAAGCCTATATCAGATTGCATGCCATCTTGGGGAGGGGAAAAGGAGGGAGTCAGTGGGCAAAAATTTACAACTCAAAATCTTATAGAAGTGAATGTTGAAAACTAAAAATTAATTAATTACATTTTAAAAATAACTGATTGGAATAGAGTATGGGGCAGGAGGGTGGGGTAGTTATGGCAAGGGAAGAACCAAATAAGATTCTGAAGTTAAAAACCATGGTAGCTAAAAGTGGTGTCAACAAAAATAGGAGGGGCAGCTAGGTGGCGCAGTAGATAGAGCACTGGCCCTGAAGTCAGGAGGACCTGAGTTCAAATCCAGCTTCAGACCAAACACTTGATATTTACTAGCTGTGTGACCCTGGGCAAGTCATTTAACCCCAATTGCCTTTAAAAAAAATAGGAAATTTAGGAAGAGAGGCAGGTTTGGGGGAAAAGATGATTGAGTTTAATAAGGGATGTATTTAGTTTCAGGTGCCATTTGAAAGTAAAACTATCCAGCATTCAGGTAGTGATACAAGACTGTAGTTCAGGGAAAAGATTAGGGCTGGGTATGTAGATTTAAGAGTCATCTGCAAAGAAGTGAGTATTGAACCATGGGGAGAGAGATGAGAAGGTATAGAGAGCAGGGTCAAAGAAACCAGGGTGGGGTGAGGGAACAGTATTTAGGAAGATGAGACAGGCAGTCAACAAGTGTCAAAACCTGTAAAAAAAAAGGTTCAGGAAGATTACTGAGAAAAGAAAGCCCATTGGATTTGCAAATAAAAGATCACTGGT
This sequence comes from Vombatus ursinus, assembly GCF_900497805.2. NCBI lineage: Eukaryota > Metazoa > Chordata > Mammalia > Diprotodontia > Vombatidae > Vombatus > Vombatus ursinus. The sequence continues at coordinate 9,677,764 of NW_020947062.1, read as the reverse complement.
AAACTCAGAGAGAAGTTTCCATAAAGTGGTAGTCAGAAGCCAAATTCAAAAGATTGAGGGGTGAGTGGGTGGAGAGAAAGTGGAAACAGCTGAATGTAACCTAGTCTTCCTCAAAGTTTAGCCCTAAAAGGTACAGAACAATAGCTTAAAAGGAAAGCAGGGTCAAGTGAAAGGTTATTGTTTTTAAAGATGGGGAGGTCTATGTATGTTTGTAGACAGTTCTGAAAAATCATTAGTTAGGAAGAGAGTAACAAATTCAAGAGAGACAATAATCAGGGGGTTCAATTCTGGGAAGGTATAAAATTAAGAACATACCTCATATTCCTCCTCTGCCCATCTCATACTCAAAGACCAAGAGAAAGTAGTGGGGAATGAGTGAAATTGACTTCAATTCTTGGCAAAATTCTAAAGAGTGTTTTTAGAGAGATAGTGAACAATCACAAAAGGAAGCAGCTTGGTCAGACATCGAAGAAGCCCACCACCCATGGCATCCTGGGCCACGGCTAATCATCCTGACTTTTGTCTTGCCACTGGACTTTGATGAGTCTGGAAGAGAGTGCAGCTGACAATTTTGTGCAAACTCTGCCTGACTTAAGTCAATTCACCTACGAGTCCAGACATCATCTGTGATGTCATTGGTCCTCTGAAGATGAAGGACAAACAACAGCAGCAACAATGTGGTGAGCGTTAGACAGGTAAACACAAGCCATTTCTCAGGTAGGAGACACAAGAGGGCTCCTAGCACCTCTCTCACTAGCAGATTTGCTTCTGATCCGGTCAGTCGGGAAGACAGGAATGGAGTCATAGCAAGAGGTTAAAGAAGCATATTTTATTTCTAGTCTAGTCTTCTCAAGGGAGTTTGCGGATAATGGGAGCACCGACTCCTGTAGCATTCCCTAACAACCCTTCTCACAGGGGCTGGCCTAAAGCGGGGGGCAATAACCTCTGTCTCGATGGGGTCAATTCATACAGGCACAACTTGTGCACTTCCCTAAATCCCCTCAAGCCTCAGTGGGGGCCGGTTGAGGCAAACCCACAGATTTCCCCCTCCCAGGCCTTGATGGGGGCCGATCAAGGCAGGCACAGCATTCCAACTTGTGCATTCACCCCTAAAGGGGTTCCTACTCACTGACCAGTGCTCTCTTGCTTTATGGGCAACAAAGAAGGCATATTGCCAGCGATAGCCTCACAATTTTACATTACTTCATCCCTATATCTATTGTGACTACGAAGTAGAAACTGTTTTGAACCTTGATCATGAAAACTCATAGCTAACACCTGGAAACTAGAGATTGTTATGGCTATGGATCCTGAGAAAGAAGATTCTAAGAAAGAATAACAAAAATCCACCTTACCTGCACTAAAATTCACCTTACATACAGTAAAGATTATAAGCTCCAGGTAAGATAGTTTATATCACATAGCAACCAAAAAAAAAAAAACATGTTCTTGAGCTACATTAAGAGAGGAATTGTGTTCAGGATGATGGAAACAATAGTTGTGCTGAATATTCTGTTGGGCAGCGTAACTAGGATGGTCATAGCACATGAGGCTCATTCACAGGAACTAGAGATATTCAGTTTGGAGAAGAGAATATTTAAGTGAGAGATTGAGGGCATGGGGACTAGGATAGTCAATTATTCAAAAAATATTCAATTTCTGCCAGATGACAGACACTGTTCTAAGCCCTGGGGTTACAGAGAAAGGCAATAAACAGTCCCTGCTTTCAAGAAGCTTACAGTCTAACAAGGGAGACATCATGCAAAAAAATAGGATAGAGACAGAATAAACTGGGGGCAATCGAAATGGAGAAGGCACTGGATAGTTATTTGAAAGAATGAATTAGATTTGATCTGCATGACCCCCGGGAGCAGAACAGTGAACAATGTACGGGCGTTGCCAAGAGACCATTAGGTTTAGTATAAGGGGAAAACATCCTAATAAGTAGTTATCCAAAATTAGAATGGGTTGAATTAAGAAGTCTTCTTTCCAGAAGAGGTGAAGCTAGATCATTTCTCAGGAAAAGTTGTAGAGGGGATTCCTTTTCAAGTACATGTTCTAGTAGATGGCTTCTGCTGTCCCTGTTAATTCTTGAGAGTCTATGATGCTGGTTATCTTTTCCCTTTGACTGGAGGGAAGGAGAGAATAGAGATAATACCGAGAGGTAGTGAGGAGAGGAGATGAATTGAGGAATGAAATTTGATAGAGATAAATGTAAATATTCTATGACTGGGTTAAAAAAAATCAATGTTTTGATTCGATAATAGTAACCCTGTCAAAAAAGTAAATGAGGTTAGAATGCTATGACTTTTTCTTGATGGTGCCATTGCTCGTTCTTTGTGGTGACTGCTTCTACAATCTCTCCAATAAGCTTCACTTACCAAGGGAAGGTTGAATAATTCTCTTGAGAGATAACTGAGGTGATTCCTGATCAGGGACAAGTTAGATTAAGTAGCATAAGGTCTCTCTTAACTCCGAGATTCTGTGACTCTGATTATGGGTAAAAATGCAGAGATGTTTTGAAATATAGAGTAGAGGAGATGAGAGACCTCGAAATGAATGACTTTAATTTTCTCGGGAAAGTAGTAGAAAAGATCATCTGGTCAGCACAGTTAGTAGAGCACTGGGTCTGGAGTCAGGAAGATCTGAGCTCAAATCTGACCTCATATGCTTTCTAGCTGACTGACCCTGAGCAAGTCACAGCTTCTGCTTCAGTTTCCTTATCTGCAAAATGGGATTAATTATTGTACCTACCTCCAAGGGTTATTGTGAGGATCAAATGAAATAACTATAGCCACTTAACACAGTGCCTGGCATATAGTAAGCATTATACAAATATTAAATATCATTATTACTATTATTAATCTGCTGAGTGAGTGGTGTGGAGATCTCATTGGGGTTTTGTTTTGGAACAGTTATTGCTTCTAATCTATTCAGAGTTGAACAGAAGTGCTAATGCAGAGAAGTTATCTTGGTCACATTAAGAGTACCCAGAACATAGGATAGATAGATAGGTAGATAGATAGATAGATAGATAGATAGATAGATAGATAGATAGATAAACCAATATTAAGCATTTACTATGTGTCAGGCATGGGCAGCTAGGTGGTACAGTGGATAGAACGCTGGGCCTGGAGTCAGGAAGACTCATCTTCCCCGGTTCAAATATGACCTCAGATACTTACTAGCTGACCCTGGACAAGTCACTTAGCTCTGTTTGCCTTAGTTTCCTCATCTGTAAAATGAGGAGAAGGAAATGGGAAACCACTCCAGTATCTTTGCCAGTGTAACTCATGAAGAGTTGTACATGACTGAAATGATCTAGAACTCTTTCTCTCTCTCTCTCTCTCTCTCTCTCTCTCTTTTGAGTTATCTCAAGCCCAGTGGAAAAACCATTTCACCTTGTATATATTCTCCTATGTATACCTTCTCTGATTTCTGTTTAGCTATTGACGTGAATCAATGGTGTTCCATTAAGCCCAACCAGGAGAGGAGGTTCCAACTTGAGGGTTTCTTTGTCAGTCCCTGCTTTCGACCTGTGGATTTATGCTCACTCACAGTAGGTTCAGCTGCTAACAAATGAAGTCCTACTCTGATTATCCAGTTTATACCTTAAGGAAAAGGACTACAAAGGGGTCCTGGTTGGTGGAGAGCCAGGACAAACAAGCCTGATTCTTTGGATACTTGGCTGGAAAGATCACCCTGGCAGCAAGCAGGGAATAATGAATCAGTCACACTTTAATAAGGCACCGAGAGTAAGAGGCAGACAGTTCTAGGACAGCATAGGGAAAGCTCAAGCAGATGGGAGGAGGCAAATAGTTCGAGAAAGGGACAGAGAGAGAGAGGGACATTTAGGGACACTGGGTAATTTCATATTGGTATTGGGAGCACTGGGAACATGGACTTGGAGCAGTTGGAGGAGAGCTTGAAGGGCAGGGTTTTGAGTTCCCATTGTTATAGGGTTCTACTTGGGGGGAAAGGACTACATCTTATACACAACTACTCGTTTTAGGGTTGACTTATTAGCATATCAATGTCATCTCAAAATTATCAAAGCCACTGTAGGATTACCTTATTAGCATACTGTTTCTCTGTTTTAACTGTCCGGTGCTTATCTGTAGCTCACAGACCACGAGCCACTTATTGAGGCCTAGTTGGCTTCTCTTAATTTAACACAAAGTCTCCGGATAGGGCTTTAATTAATTTAGGAGTCAGCTTTGGCCAGTGGTTTCTATATTCCTCCTTACACTCTTAGTTCCTATTTCTGATTTATTGTTACCTTACACTGGCCACTTATATATTTATTTTACTAACAACTAACTGATGAGGTGGTTGTGGAGACCATAACAAAATATAATTTCGACACAAATGGGTTTCTTTGCTAATTGCTATGTGTGTTCATTGTGAAACTGGTATTGACTGGGAAGGGAGTCCAGTCTTGGATTTAAAGCTTGCATCTTCCTTTCCTCATTAATGAACAGCAATCAGGATTTTAGCTTGCACCTGAAAACTACTTCCTCTAGACTAATAATATTTAAGTAAGCAGATAGATAAATTTTAGCCTGGTACCCCCTCTCTCTGAAGAAAGCAGAGTGGCATCCAGCCCCAACTTTCTGCTTCCCTTCTTGGCAGGAACTAAAGTCTCCCATAGAGAAAGGCAGGGGGAGAAGAGGCTAGTGATGTCTATTTTGCTACCCTTTGAACTACACAGTGCTATATGCGGGAGATGGCATCGTTACTATGTATATATATAAACTTTAAGACAGGGGCTCCTTTATCACATGAATGTCTTGGGTACCCTTTGGGAATGTCTCATTTCTCAGGGTAGTCACCAGTTCCCTTTGTAAGCACTTCAGCTCACAAAGCTCAAACACAGAATAGTTTTATTTATAAAATAATAGACCCCAAAAGGAATCATATCCTGGGAGAGAGTGAGACAACCCACTCCTCCTCCCCTCATAGAGCTTTACCTTGCTTCCTAGAGACCTGTATGGTCTCTGTAACTAATGGCACTTCTCTGGGTGAGGTTTGAATAAGCAGGGAGTTTGGGTTTGCTCTTCTATGTTGGTGTTCCCTTTTGTTTGTTGTGATGTTTTTTACCCCAGTAGCTCTCTCCACACATCACCAACCACTGCTTCTAGTCATTCTTCACTCAGCCTTCTATGGAAATCCTGAACTCCTAACAGGCCCACTCTCCTCTGCAGTCCCACCCCTCCCCCCCATCTTAGCCCTGAGCACCAATTTTCTTTATTGTCCCAACTCTTATAGCTCAGCTCCTAACATTGCTATAGATATCTTTACTTCCTATTATTTAACTTGATCACCATCTTTGGTGAATCTGTCATTCTCCAGCAAATGGTACTTGTCACCTCCTCCAAAGTATCAGTTCTCTAGCATCTGGCTCTTATGGAGAGATTATTCTAGAGCTGTCACCTCTTGCTAGGCATGTCTACACCTCATAAATAGACCTCCTGGCCAGAGTGCCTCCTTTCTTTTAATACCTGTTTCTGTACACTTGGTGCACAGCCCTGGCCCTCCCACCCCAGGGAGTGCTATGGGAAAGCTCCCTTCTTGCACCTTTGAAATGCATCTATTTCCAGCTTTATGCTGATTTATGCTTCGATTCTATTTGCTTTCCCTCTCCCCTCCAAGCCCACTTGGTAGGTTTCTCCCCCATGTCAACACCTTCCATAGTATCACTCAGGGGCTTAAAGGTTTACAAAAGAGAGGGGAGAGAAGAAGGAGCTGGAGGCTTTTGGCACAGATATCTATGGTGTGAGAGACGGAGATTTAAAAAATCAACACAGATTTTTTTCTTTAAAAAAATATTTTATTGATACATCACAGATATTCACAGATATTGATACACAGACATTCCTTCTGCTCCACCGCCCTCAGCCTAACAGGAAGGAGATGGTTAAGCACCTGAGCATGTGATTCTGAGACTCCTCTATTGGATGTCCTTAATCTTTTCAGTGAAGTAGATACCTTAGCTGTCTGCTGTCAGTTGCAGTTGGCTGGGAGAGAACGGAAGAAAAAAGATTAGAACCATCATTACTTACCCATGACTCCAGAGGACTGATGATGAGATACTGTACTTATTAGATGACAGACTAGGACAGACTACAGATGTGGAAGGAGGCATCTGTTGGCAGATATGATCAATGCCTTTATTATGCTTAATTATGTATTTCTTTGTTCTTTGTTCCAAGAGGGTTTTAGTGGGGAGGGGTACTGGGAAATGACAGTGATGTAAAAAAATCAATAAAATAATTTTAAAAATCTAGTTATTATGGAGAAATGAGCTATAGAGTTATTAAATATAGAATATGAGAATTTGTCCTTGGAAAATCTCAAAACTCCTTTAATCACTCCAAACTTCTCTCTGAAACAAAGGCTTGTCTTTTTTTTTTTTAATACCAATATTCTGCCTGTCATTGTATGGCTGTGAGTCATGAAAGACTGCAGTCTCCAAAGAATTTAACATGCTTACCAGTCAGAGGGCATTGGATGGGTTGTACTTGTAGGTGTGAATAGGCAATATAACAGATTACAAATAAGGAATGATGGGAAAAGGATGTTTTCTAATATATGATCAAAATGTATAAAGCAAAAAGAAAATATGAGGAAAGAATCATCCATGGACAACCTTTGAGGACTCCCTTGGCCCCCACACTACCATGTCTATCCCCAGTTATGAGGGACTCAGACCAGAGTAGTATAGAAAAGGAAGGAACAAGCATTTATTAAGCACTTCTATGCACTTGAGGCACTGTGCTAAGCGCTTTATAAATATTATCTCCTTTGACCTTCACAACAACCTTGGGAGATAGGGGCAATTACAGTGGAAGAAACCGAGGTAGGCAGAGGTTAAGTGACTGACCCAAAGTCACACAGCTGGTAAGTGCCTGAGGCTGGATCGGAACTCAAGTCTTCCTGATTCCCTGTACTCTATCCACTGTGCTACCTAGCCATGGGTTGTCATCTGTATCACTGGAAGTTGGGAACATCTGCACTGATAAGATCACATAACTCTCTGAATCTTTGAGCATGAGGATTACCAAGCAGCAGGGATGATACAGTTGAAATCATGCACCATATATGTGTAATGGGTGAATTTGGCTTGATTTTATGCCTTTCTTCAACTGTTTTCAGTTGCTTGGGAACACAAACTGAAAAATTAGGACTTTATTAATAATAGCCATATAGCACTTTAAGATTTGCAAAGCATTTTGCAAATATGATCTCATTTGATCCTCACAACCACCCTGGGAGGTAGATATTATTATCCCCATTTTATAGATGAAGAAACTGAAGCATACAAAGGATGAGTGACTTGCCCAGGGTCACACAATTAGTAAGTTTCAGAGGTAAGATCTGAAATCACATTTTCCTGACATCATATTTAACACATAGCTAGCTGCCTTATACTTAATCAGGCAGAGATGTAAAGTCAAAAAACTCACTTGCCCAAGCACGGGTTGTGGCAGGCTCTGATGTTTAAGAATATGTTAAGGTTTAAAAAGTGTTTCCTGGGTCCCTTTCAGGGCTGATCTTGCGACACAAGGTCTTCAGTCACCCTGCTCTCTGAAGCAGCCACACCTAAGGCTTCAGCAGCTTGTGACTGAACCCCGATGCATATGTGTTTTAAGGGATACACATAATACAGCAGAACACAAACACAAGCACACAGGGAAAACTTCCAAGGGAACCATCCTGATCAGCTTTCCATAACATTTCATGTCATCTGGTACCTTGATCTTCCTGTTCTCACACCCAGCCCTGATAGCCATAAAATCAGCTCAGGAAAACCGTTCCAGAAATGGTCTTGGGTCATTCGACTTCTTCTTCTTTTTTTTAATGTGAAATTTTTATATTTAATTTTTTCCAATTACAGGTAAAAACAATTTTTAACATTAATTTTTTTTAATTTTGAGTTCTTAGCTCTCTACCTCCCTCCCTTTCCCCTTCCTTTAGGAGGCGATTTGATGTAGATTATACGTGTGCAATCATGCAAAATGTATTTCCATATTAGACATGTTGTGAAAGAAAACAGATTAAAAAAACTTAAGAAAAATATAGAAAGTTTTAAAGTTTTTAAAAAGTATGTTTCCATCTGTTTTATGGGTAGAGACTGCGACAGCTACCTTTCCGCTCCCTGCATTGTCTCCTTAATTGCGGTTACTGGAAGTGGGGAGACCTGTTTTAAGAACAATTTCTGTGAAAAAAAAAAGACCTTGAGGCTAGAATGAGTCAGTCAGTCAATATTTATTAAGTACTTACTATGTACCCAGCACTGTGGTGAATATAAGATTATTATGATCCTTTAGGTACACAGGTATTGGCAGATCTAATTCATTAAATAGGGAATGTTAATAAATTATAGTGCCCAGGCAAGGTAATGGTTCAAGGTCTATGTACTCTTTATTGTCAGGATCACATTTAGAGCACTGTGCCAGTATTTTCCACTACTCTCCCATAAACTTTCTCTCTTGTAGTCAGATCCAGTCTTATCACTTTCCCTAGAACACAGTACATGTATTTCTTTAAAAAAAAAAAAAGCTAAGTGTTCGATTAAAAACTTAACATATACCATCACTATAAACAACCAAATTTGCTTAGGAACTATTTGCTTTCAAATTAGTTTCAATTCACAAAGTATTCATAATATTTTTTTTCAGTCATTCCCTCTAAGTTTCCATCAGGATTTTTTTGTCTACTTATTCTAAATTTACTTTTCCTCATATCCCAAGCAGCTTGAGGACTGGGACCACGTGGGTTGGTTTTTTTTTTTTTCTGAGCATGATTTTTGCTGAAGAGGTAGTAGGGAGCAAATAAATCTTTAATTCATAGAGAGGTGAGATGAGGAGAGACCAACAAGGTTCATGATTGGAGTCCAGGGTGAGGCTGTGAAATCAACAAAGATGATGTAAACCATAAAATATTTGATAAATACCAGCATCATCTTAAAGATGCAGCATTACTCAATGAAAAAGGTATTAAATTGGTTGCATTTAACTTAGCTCTGATACCGTATCAATAGGGAACAATAGGTAATTGTTTCCTGAATCAAGTCTCAACTCCTTTGCTATTATTGTTCAGTTGTTTTCAGTTGTGTTCAACTCTTTGTGACCCCGTTTGGGGTTTCTTGGCAAAGATACTGGAGTGGTTTGCCATTTCTTTCTCCAATCCATTTTACAGATGAAGAAACTGAGGCAAACAGGGTTAAGTGACTTGTCCAGGGTCACACAGCTCACTAGCAGGTGTCTATGAGGCCAGATTAGAGCTCAGGTCTTCCTGACTTCAGGCGCTGTGTTCTATCCACTAGGCCATCTTGGCTGTCAAACCTTATCTCCCTTCACTCATAGAACCATCAATCTGAGGAGGAAAGGAGGATATCTGAGGCTCATCATAGCTGATAATAATAGCTAACATTTACACAGCATTGTAAAGATTGCAAAGCACTTTACATATATTTTCTCATTTGATCCTCACAACAAACCAGTGAGATAGGCACTATTATTATGCCTCCCCCCCGCCTTTTTTTTTACAGAGGAAATTGAGACAGAGAGGATAAGTGACTAGCCCAGGGTCACATAGCTAGTAAGTATCTGAGGCTGGTCTTCCTGTCTCCAGGCCCAGCTGTCTACACTATGCTACCTAGCACCTCCCTTGTAATAGGATCACAGAGCTGAAAGGCACCTCAAATGTCATCTAATTCAATCTCTCTATTTTTAGATGAGGAGACTGAGGAAGCAATAAGTCATGACTTGCCTAAGACCACACAGTTCAAAGGCGAGACTTGAACCAAAGATACTCTGATTTCAGAGTCAGTTCCCTTCCCACTGTCCCATGATGCCTCTGCCTTAGTTTCCTTACCTGTACAATGGGGATCCTGGTACTGGAACTGCTTACCTCAAAAGAATGTCATGGGGAAAGTGCTTTGTAAACCTTTGACATTATAGAAGTGGGAGTGAGTTATTATCTGCTTTATTAGATGGAAATTATTTCATAAAGTGGGATGTTAAGAATATAACTCACTTCAAATCGATAAATATGTATTAAGTATAGTCATAGCCCTGTGTATTCAAATAAAGAAAAGGACTGAACATGATGTGCATGGTACAGCAGCTTTGATGGCCCTTGCTCCCTGAGAAGTCAACTGCCCCAAAGAAACCAGAACATTAGAAAAGTTATCTAATGGTTCACTGTCTCTGGGAGGCAGTGTATTATCCCAGGATTCCAAAATATTAGAATGAGAAGGTAGCTCAAAGGTCACTTAGTCCAACCATACCTGAACAAGAGTGCCCCCTGACAATGTTCCCAAAAAATAACTCAGCTTGAAGAAATCCATTGATGGGGAAACCAATTCTAGGCATCCCATATTCCACTGTCAAGAATTCAGTTCAATTCTACAGACATTTATTAAACAGCTACCATATGCCAGGCACTGTTCTAGGTACTAGGGATACTAGAAAGACAACAATGGAACAGTCTGAACCCTCAAAGAATAAACATTCTATTAGGAAGTTCCTTACCTAATACTAAAATCTATCATTGTAGTAAGGAATAATATCATAACTCTTCCCCCCATGCAAGTTTGGCTAGTTTCTTCTTAAAAGGTATTGAGACCTCCCTTAAGACCTGGTTGGTTCAGGGACTAAAGACTCTGAATGTTCGACATCTCCTCATCCCTTGAGTACAAAAGTCATGGTGAATGCCAGACCTCTCTGATGCTCAGCTAGTAGATCACAATGTTTGCCCGGCAGTGGTTTTCCCCTCAATGGATATCAGTTCAGTCATGAGAGTCAATTCAAGGTATCTTCAGTGTCTACCCTTATTAAACATCCTTCTCTTGTTATGGCTAAATAAATCTCTTTTTGTTAACTGTTGGATGACTTAGGGGAGTCTTACTTTGTTCCAGGACTGAATCTAAATGCCCAGGAGACTAGCCTGAGTCAGGCCTATCCAACAACAGAGATCCACCCAGCGCTCCTAATTCCTCCTTCTCAGGCCTAGCAAAAATGAATTGAATTCTTTTTTTCACAAGACACCCTCTAAATACTTGAAGTCAGCTAGGATGCATCCCCTAATTCTCCTCTTCTTTGGACTACGTATCACCAACTCTTTCAAATGATCCCTCATGTGAAAAAAAACACTGACCCGAGACTGGGTTTCCCCCACTGAGGGTTCCCAGCTCTGTTTTCTCATGGACCATGTTCTGTCTTCAAGCAGCCTGGCCCCAAACAGAGCCCTTCTCACATTTCCTGGCTCATTACACCTCTACCCCAAAGAAGAACGCTGGAGACAGCTTCTTAAATCTTAGGTTTGACTCGTATCTAGGTTTCCTCAAAAGGGCTGAATGGGGTCTATTATAGAAAGTTACTCATTGTACAAATAGAATAGGTTTAAGACAGCTATGTATTTTTTCCACCGCAAAAGAAATTCTTAAAACACAGAAGACTCACAATCGAGTGGATAAAACCTTAAAACATGATGTGGTAACCCACAATTCCTATTATATTCTCTTAGGAAGTTGATACTTTTGTAAGGGTGGGACCAATTGAGTAAATTAATCAAGTTACCCCACCTCACTTAAAGTAAGTCAGCAGATTCTCTAATACTTTAATTAGAATGTCTCAACCAATCAAACACTGTAAGTGTGAAATGTCCCTGGATGACCTGGAGCGATACTGATAGGAAGAGTGTTCAGATTGACCAAGGAAACTTAGCCACACCCTGTAGGTCATCTAGAAGGATGAGTTCAGAACTTAAGTTATTTGAGCATCTGACAGCAAGATGCAAATGAAGAGAGATAAGCCCCCTCAGGAGTCACTTGGAGTGGAGGAGGGAGGAAAATGTCAGGCTTCAGCTTTGGCCTCCCTTTTCTCTCTCCCTAGTTGGCCAAAGCAGGACTTTTTGAACTTCAAAGGGTCTGGAGGATTTTGGACTTCCCATTTTTCCATAGGCATCCTGGTATCACCATCCCCCAGATCAGCAGGAGTTGGCAGAATTGTCTTTCTCAGGAACCAAGAACAGACTGGACAAAGATTCTCAGTTTTTCAGAGCCCAGTAAAGAAGCTAGTTTTCTTAAGTGGAAATTCTTTAGTACCCCATGAAAGGGAGAAAAGGACTTTCAGCAGTCAGATGCTGAGTTTCCCCTTTACCATATGCATTCTCTAACCTGGAGCCCACCTTCTCCTGGACTCTGTATGTACTGATGTGTGTCGCATGTCACAGACTTTTGGAGGTGGAGAGGGATATTCTGTATCAGCTAATATCACCTTAGTAAATACTTCTTTCTAAAAGCTTTTGAAGACTGGTTGACTAAATGACCCTGATCTGATTATTTTGGGAGGAAGCACACCAGTGGAAGCTACATTAACATAGGATTTTTTTTTTTTTGCTTTTTGGTGAGGTTATCATGGTTAAGTGTCTTGCCCAGGGTCACACAGCTAATAAGTGTCAAGTGTCTGAGGCTGGATTTGAACTTAGGTCCTCTTGACTCCAAGGCTGGACCTGTGTCCACTGCCCCATCTAAATAGCCACAGGATTTTCATTTTTATTTTTTACTATATAGCATTATAAAAATAAACCTCAGAGCTACCCCTAGAGTACCCCAGGCGCATGGTTCCCACCAGACTCATCTGAGTGAGTGGCAGTAGTCCAAGCATGGGACCACTGAACAAAATTTTCACCTTCACTTTGACTTTGAACTTTCTAAACAACCCATTCAAAGTTCATAACGTCCTTGCATTGCATCTCCCCAACGGAGTCATCTTCACCCTTAAGAGTTGTTTCAAAAGTCACTTTTTAAAAGAAGATGGCTCTGACTGAAGAGCCCAGGAACTCCTGATGTAGCCACTAGGCTCAAACTATCCTTTGCTCAGGATATTTGGTCACCTGTGTTCAGAGAAAGAAACAAGAAGCTGAAGAGGTAGCCAGAGATTTATGGACAAGATTCATTTAGACCAATGGGCGAGGGAGGAAGAGAGGAAGGGAGAGAGAGAAGAAATCCCCTTTCCCATCACAGAAAAAGGTCCAAGAAAGGGCTATTGGATTCCCCATCAGAAGAGAAGAAAAAGGGGAAGTTGTCTCTCCTTTTAAAGTCAAATGAATGGGCAGCTAAATCCTCTTGGATGCAGCCTCCTCCTCTCCCTTCCTTTCTCAGTAGGTGTTCAGGAAGAACACCAGCAGTCTCTGGTTGTGAAATCCTTCAGCAAAATGCCCTGCCTGCTGGGAGGTGAATGGGTACATGCTCAACTCCAAGGCTAGTGTCCCAGTGCAGTAAATGGGGGAGCTCGCCAAGGAACTCCTTACACTCATACAGCATAAATCCAGTCTTGCTCAATGGCAACTGGTGCCATAATGGTTAGAATACTGGGCCTGAAGTCAGGAAGATCTGAATTCAAATGTGACTTCAGATGCTTACTAACTATATGACCCTGGACAAGTCATTTTTCCTCTGTTTGCCTTAGTTCCCTCAACTATAAAATGGGGATAAGAATAGCACCTACCTTGAAGGGTTGGTGTGATATCACATGAGATAATATTTGTAAAAAGCACTTAGCCTAGGCCAACACATAATTAGGACACATTATAAATGCTTATTCTCTTTCCCCTTCCCTTGCCCTGATTGCCTTCCTCTTGGTTCCCTTCCATTTTCTAAATGTCCTTCCGAAAATGTGGCACCTAGAACTGAATGTATTACTCCAAATGGGCAAGGGAAAAATCAAACTATCATCACCTTTGTTCTGGAAATGATGACCCACGTGAAAATTAATTTGTAGAGTGACAAGGACTCAAAGTCCTTTCCTAAGAAGTCAAGGTATGTTATAAGCAGAGAAAAACACTTCACAGCCAATATTGCTTCTTGTTATAGGGATAGAGCAAATGCCAATTAGTCAATTTTTCTTAACCTTCAACTGAACTTATTGCCATCAGCCAGGCGAGATTGAGTTTTCTTTTCTTTCTGTAGGAGGAGAAATTTGTTTAAAATTGTTTGCTGCAATTTAGAAAGCTTTTATTCCCTCCTCTGGCCTTCAAGGTCAGAAAATGTTTGAAAATGTGATTGCTTTCCCGTTTTATTTAGGAGGGGCTGTTTCTTAACATAGCTAGGAAGTGCAGCACAGGAAGCAATGCTTTTGTGTGTCATAGGGTATTAATAGCAACATCAAAAGTCTAACAAGGATTTGGTTCTGTTATTTCGGAGCCAACCAGTATTTATTGTCTGTAAAGTACATCGCTTGACTACTTGTAGCATTCACGGGTTTCTTAGGAAAGCATTCTTAAGTCATAGGCAATTGACAATCTATTATCACACAAAAGGAGAAGTCATACTAGTTTGTGAAAGGGGATCAAAAAGAAACAATTCCTAACATGAATTAAGAGATGCCTCTTCTGAAGACCCCCTGGTGTAAGTCTTCTCTCCTCTGGGGCACCCTGTTCAAAGGCAGAGTGCTGGGAAAAGTTCAGTTTGGCTGTACTATGGAACAGGCTGGAAAAGTAATCAGTCAATGAACACTTACTTTGTGCCTGGCACAGTGCTGAGCAATGGGTAAACAAGGAAAGGCAAAGAATCTATGCCTTGCCCTCACGAAGCATACGTTTTAATGGAGGAGGCAATGTATAAACAACTAGCCAGATTGTGAAAAACATTAAATGCCGAACAGAGCAGTTTTTATTTGATACTAGAGGTAATAGGGAGCCATTGGAGTTTATTGACCAGAGCAGTAACATAGTCAGACCTGGAGGTCTATGTGGAGGATGGATTGGAATGGGAGAGACTTGAAGTACCTCGTTGAGTCTAGAGGTGTTTGGGAAGACTGAACTAGGATTGCGGTGATGCACATGGAGACAAAGGGGTGGATGGGAGAAATGTTGTGACAGGACCTGGTAACTGATTAGATATGTAGGATGTGGAAGAGTGAGGAGCTGAGAATGCCTCTAAGGTTGGAAACTTGAGTGACTAGAAGAATGACAGTGTTCTTTACAAAAAAAGAGAAGAAAAAGGAAGAGGGTTGGGTTTGGGTAGAAGGAGGGCCCATTAGTGCTATGATGCCAGTTGTGAGCAAGAAAGTATAAAGATGCACACAGGGTATTCTGTAAAGTTCCTTTGGTGCTTAGTGGTGGCATTTTTTCCACTTGTCAATTATTTTAGGTATTTTTGTCATGTCTCCCTTCCTTCATCAGAGAGAAGTGGCCTTGTCTGACCAGATTGCTTCATTCAGATATCAGGTCTTTAAACAATTGGATGGGTTAAAAAACAAAACAAAAAACAAACAAACCCTCAAGTATATTCAGGAGGCATTTTTTGCCTTTTTTTGCATTTAAATGTTACTATACTTTTTTGCATTTAAATATTGTAAGTCTAAGTCAATTTGTTGTTTCAGTTGTTTTTTGGTCGTGTCAGATTCTTCCTGACCCCGTTGGGGTTTTCTTGGCAAAGACAGTGAAATGGTTTGCCATTTCATCTCCAGTTCATTTTATAGATGAGAAAACGGAGGCAAACAGAGTTAAGTGACTTGCGCAGGGTCACACAGCTAGTAAATATTTGAGGCCAGATTTGTACTCATGAAGATGGGTCTTTCTGACTTCAGACCTGACACTCTACCCACTGTGCCACCTGGCTGCCAGTAGAAGTCAAAGCCCATGCTTAACTTGGCTCAGTCTTTCAATATATCTATGAGCTGTAGCTCCTGTAAGTCCTAGAGATCTTGACTCTCACTGAGGTGTCAGGTCCTGAGAACTTAGCTATGTCTCCCTGTCAAGGACCAAGACACCCTCCCATCAGAGTCTTTCTTTCTTTCTTTCTTTTTTTTTTTTTTTGGCTAGGCAATGGAGTTAAGTGACTTGCCCAGGGTCACACAGCTAGTAAGTGTTATGTGTCTAAGGCTGGATTTGAACTCAGGTCCTTCTGATTCCAGGGCTGGTGCTTTATCCACTGCGCCACCTAGCTGCCCCCAGAGTCTTTCTTTAATACTATCTGATGCAACACCTATTCCAGTGTGTTTCTCCCCAAGATTATCTACTGAAAATCATTTTATTCAGTCAGTCTTAAGTAACTTTTAGAAAGAGGTATTTACTAAGATGATACAATAATAATAGTGAGGACAAAACATCCCCTGCTCCAAAGCCTGTGACACACTCTCTTACAAGTACCTAGAAAGTCCCAAGGGAAAGTGGGCTCAAACTTTGAGAGCCCATATGGCAAAGGAGTAACTCAAATCTAGCTGCTGGAAGTCCTTTTTCTCCCATTCCTGGGAATGAGCAAAAGTTCTAATCAAGCATTTTGAATGTGCATCCATTTGTCTTTGGTTCTTGATGCATCCCAGATCAGCTGAGGCACTATTAGGAATATGGGAAGTCTAAAATCCTTTAGACCATTTGAAACTTACAAAGTCTTTTTTTAACCAAAGGGAATAGAAAAGAGGGAAGTCAGGGAGCTAGGGGATAGAAGTACATTTGCTTCGATTTCTGCAATGAATTCCTGGTCAACTTACTTGATAAGTTATAGATGATTCCTGGAGATCAAGTTTCTTCTGCCTATATGAACAAGATTATTATTCTATGCCATTCTAGTTTGGAGACTCTTTCCCACTTAGTCTAAGTTCTATGAATGAACTAATTGATTGACCATCTGTCTTATTACTTACTTTAAGTAGGGTGAGGTCAGGGGTAAGCTGGAGTCATCTCATAATGACTTGTTAGAGCTGATTAGCAAATTTTCAGTTTGAATATTTACATCTCAGAAATCAGCAAATGCTACAAATCTGGAATTGATTTATTTTGTTGATGATTTAGATTTTAAAAAGCGAAGGAGAAAATGTTAATGATGCATATTAAATTTAAAAGTGTGTCATGAATACAATCTTCAACCCCCCACCACCCCCCATCCAGTTGTTGTTTGTTCATTTTTGAAGAGGATCAATAATGTCATGGGTGAAGTCTTGACTTTGAGTAAATTGGATTTAAGTGAGGCAGGGCTGTGCAAAGTCATCAGCCTCACTCTCTCTTCCTGAGTCACTGAAGTCCATTGGCAAGACAAAAGTCAAGATGGCTGGGATGCAGTGGATGACCTTGGCATCTTTGATCTCTGACCTAGTTCTAAGTGTGCCATGGTGTCTGCTTCAGCCACCTTCAAGGCCATTAGAATAAATTGTTCTCATCTACCCATTCTGTCAGGGAAGCCTTCACATACTTAAGCAGACAATCTCCCTAATTCACCAACAGGTTTGACGCCAGTCCCTTACCCTCAACTTGGTTTAACCCATCTGCTGAAAAACGGTTTACTCAGGTGTGGCCACTGAGCATACTACAGCTTCTTGGAACCACATATCTGATAGAGTGACTGCAACCGACAAGTGTATTTGTCCAGTTGTTAAACATTTACCATTATACTCCTGAGTGGGGCGGAGTCAATCAATCAACCCACTCTTACCAATCAATAATTTCCTAACAATTAGTTTTATAAAAATGAAATGGACTGTGTTAGGAGGTAATGAATTCACCATCATTTGGAAGTATTTGAGCAGACTTTGGAGAGGTTGTAATATACTATATAACTATATATATAACTATATATATATATATATATATATAGTATAACTAAAGTTGCTGCTTTGCATATAGATTGGGCAAAATGCCCTTTGACATCTCTGATAACTCTGAGATTCTGTGATTTTGTTTTTTAAAGCTAGCTTTGAAAAAAATAATTGACCTGGATAAAATAAGAGGCCCATCAAAAATATTTGCATTGGATTGTGTAATCCAAGGGTATTATTTTTCAGTGCTTCATGTTGCTTTGATAAGTGGAAATAAATACTGCCCTGAAATGGTTTTGCCACTTTATACAGAGCTAATCAGGTTTTGCAGGAAATTGTCCAATTTTAGTGAAAGGACAATAAATTACAATTTCCTAAGAGATCTAATATTTTAGCTTAAATGACTATTAGCATTTGGAAGGAGAAGGTTAGGGATATGGAGGGTGAGGAAATGTTAGTATCCCATTTGCCATGGTCCCTCAACCTCTGGCACAGGACTTGCTGAGATAACAGGGCTCAAGAGATATTGTCTAAGCCATAGCTGTCATTGGTGATGTGACACAAAGTTTACACCATTCAAACCATTCCAGTATTTTCTGTTTCCAAGAAATAAAAACTTCCAGGGAATATATACAATATGGAGCTAACCGAGAAACTCATAGGGAGATCCAAATCATTAGAGCCACACTACTCTGCTATTGAACTCTTTAACTGGCTTGCTCTCACTCCTTTTTTTCCCCCCATTCCCCCCATTTTCCTTCATTTTCTCACTCCTCCCAAGGCCAAGAAATCTGCCACTTCCATATAACCTGCCAGTCTATTACAAACACAAGCTCAGGGTTCAGGCTCTCCCTTCGGCTATCTATTGCCTATAGATGATCTCAGCATGAAAGTGAGGCTGATACCCTCCATGATGACCTAGTGGCATTAGCTGCTGCCTTGCTGGCCCCACACTTCAATTGGCCTACTAGCCAACTGTGATAATAGGTATAATACGTTTTCTTTCTCTGTCTCCAAATGATAGTGACTGAAGAGTTTCCAGCCCCGCACCCCCCCAATGAAGTGCAGATTCCTTAGCAATTAAATTCATTGAGTATTTGTTAGGTGCCCCCCAAGTTGTTAGGGGCTGGCCTGATGCTGGTCCCCTGTTATTTCAGGTTCAATACAGGGATGAAATGAGGCACTCATAAGTCATTGGACAGTTAACAAGAGGATTTTGATTTAGTTCTAACAAAGCAAAGACACAAAACAATGATACAGTGACACTTAGCTTCTAAATACCAATCTTCTCCCCCGCTCCCATATTCTCCAGGCTCCATATAGAAACATACCAGGCAGGATATGGTTACTTGAGTGGTGTTCAATTCAATTCAACTCCGTAAACATTTATTAAATGCCTTCAAGTGTCATGGAAACACTGAACATGAACTTGGACAGACTTCAGGAGATAGAAAGTTAATGGTGTGTCCATGGGGTCAGGAAGAGTTGGACATAACTGAACAACACATTCTAGGTACTGTGCTAAGCCCTGGGGATACAAAAAGAGGCAAAAGACAGTCCCTGACCTCAAGGAACATATAATGGGGAGGGGGACAACCATATGCAAACAAATACATATAAGACAAACTATATACAGGATAAATGGGACATGCTTAAAAAAGAGAAGGCAATGAGATTAAGAGGGGTGGTTGGGGAAAGCTTCCTGTAGGAGGTGGAATTTTAGTCGGGACTTAAAGGAAGCCAGGGAGGTCAGTCATCAGAGTGGAGGAGAGAGAACATTCCAGGCATGGAGGACAGCCAGAGATAATGCCCAGATTAAAGAGATGTAGTGTCTTATTAGTGGAACAGTCAGGAGGTCAGTATCACTGAATCAAAAAGTATGTGTTAGGAAGTAAGGTGTAAGAAGATTGGAATGGTAGGAGGGAGCTAATTTATGAAGGGTTTTGAACGCTAAACAGAACATTTTGTATTTGCTCCTGGATGTAACCAAGAGTCACTGGAGTTTATTGAGTAGCGGAGATGACATGATCAGATTTATGTTGTGGGAAAATCACTTTAGCAGCTGAATAGAGAATGGATTGGAATGAAACTTGAGGCAGACATCTGCAGGTTATTGCAATAATCAAGATGTGAGGTGGTGAGGGTCTGTGCTAGAGTGGTGCTCAGAGGAGAGAAGGGTATGTTTTTGAGAGATACTGAAGAAATAGACTTGGAAGGGCTTGGCAATAGCTCGGATATGGGGAGTGAGAGCTAGTAAGGAAGCCAGGATGACTCCAAGGTTGGAAACCTGAGGGACTGGGTGTTGTCCTCTACAGTAATAGGGAAGGTAGGAGGTGAGGAAAGTGTGGGGGCAGGTTATATGGAAGTGGGAGTTCTGTTTTGGACGTTAAGATGTCTACTGAATATCCATTTTGAGATGTCTGAAAGGCAATTGGAGATGCAAGATTGGAGTTCAGCAGAGAGATTGGGACAAGAAAGGCAGATTTGAGAATCATCAGAATAGAGACGGTAATTGAATCCATGGGTGTTGATGAGGTCACCAAGTGAAGTAGAATAGAGGGAGAAAAGAAAAGGATCCACGACAGAACCCTAGGGAACACCTACAGTTAGAAGGTGTGATCTGGAAGAGGATTCAGCAAAGGCTACAGAGAAGGAGAGGGCAGATTGGCAGGAGGAGAACCAGGAGAGAGTGGTATCCTGAAAACCTAGAGAGAAGAGGGTAGCTAGGAGGAGAGAGTAATCAATAGTGTCAAAGACTGCAGAGAGGCTAAGGAGAATGAAGATTGAGAAAAGACCATTAGATTTGGCAACTGAGCTAATTAATAACCATGGAGAGAGTAATTTCAGTGGAATGATGAGGACCAAAACCAAAGGGATGAAGTAGAGAGCGAGAAGAGAGAAAGTGGATTCACCTTTGGTAGATGGCCTTTTTGAGGAGTTTAGCTATAAAGGGCAGAAGAGAAATAAAATGATAGTTAGCAGGGATAGAAGGGTCAAGTAAGGGGTTTTTTAGGATGATGGAGACAAGGGCATGTTTGTAGGCAGTAGGAAATCAGCCAGTGGAAATTTAAAATAAATGAAAGAGTGGGGATGATACAGGGGGCAGTTTGTTGGAGAAGACAGGATGGAATGGGATCATTTAAACAATTAATGGGATTAGCCTTGGAGTAAGGCCACTACATCATGAGATAGAGATAAAGGAGGAAAAAGTTCCACAAGGCATCTGAATGATAGGAGATGAGGAAGAGGGGAGAAGAGAGAGTTTGTGGCAAATGGCCATCATTGGGAGAGCCATGGGAGGTTTGAGGAGGTATGAAAAGATTTGGAAGAACCATCGTGGAGAGTGGGCTAGTGAGTTGATAATGGAAGTATTATAGGATTGCCTAGCAGCAGTTAGAGCCTGGTTGAAGTTATCTAACAAAATTTTGCAACTGAAGGTCACCAGGAAGCTGCATCTTGAGGTCTCAAGTTCACAGCTTGAGTCTTGCCTCACCCCTGGGTCGATCAAGTTCTGGCTTTGTTGCCTTTCCCTACACCCATGATGTGGGGTAGGAAGTGAAGAGAGTCCGATCACATACCACCCCCCTGGTAGCAAGGTCCTAAGGATCTTCTGGAGCAGTGGTGTCAAACCCAAGTAGAAATGAGGGCCACTAAGCCATACATAAGGATCCCTGGGCCCCATATTGACTTAGAAAACCACATATTAATGTTATCTCTGGCTTTTTAAAAATTTTTATTTATTTTGTTAATTTTTCCTAATTATATTTTAATCTGGTTTGGGCCACACCCAAGACTTTCCACAATTTAAATGCTTTTAGAGTTTTTATTTGGATAACCTCCCTGGTATAGGTTGTACTAGGGGGAAAAGAAAAAAAATTATACCTTCATCCAAAATAATCACAAGGAAAAAGATGAAAAAATGTGGAAGAGAACATAAATCAGAAATCCTAATTGTTTCCTCCTCTCTCATTCAGAAGGACTGAGTCTCAGATCTCGATAATCTTGTCCCTGTGACAGGTGATGCCAAAGCTTTGCAGTTCACAGTGGTTCTCCAAATGCAAGGCAGTAATGATGAGTCACAACCTTACCAGGAATAGCAGGGACACAGTGTAGACAACGATGTTCTCAGTACAGTCAACAATTCTTCATCATGCATTAGGGACGTCTCTAGTAAAATGGCTAAGTTCATTAGCCTCTTGCATGCAATATAATAAAAGTTGATACTGAGGTTCCTCAGTACCATAACCCACTCAGTATTCCTTGGCTTAGACACCAAAACCTCCCCTCCCTGAGAGCCAGGTCAGGGAAGTGATAGGAAATTTTTGCCCCCTTACAGGCTTTTTCAGAGGGTCTAGAGCTAAATAAAGACACTCCTTCACCTCCAGGGACTCAGAATTACCACCAAATCATTGAGGGGATTCCCTTTATTCCAAATACTCATATACCATAGTTATATAGTGACAGTTTTACCTCCCTCTTGCTATTAAAAATTAAGGTACCTTGGTTCATCAAGTCCTTTCTGAGGAGTTGTCCAAAATTATCCCAGAAGAAAGGAAATCTGCCAATCTGGAGGGACTTGAATTATTTCTCAGAGTGCAAAGGGGTCAAGAACCTTGAGGTCCAAGGCAACTCTGCATTGTGGAAAAAATAAAGGGTCACAGAGGCCAAGCCAGAATTGTGTGCAAACAATCCATTTCTTGTCAAGTAAGTCTTCCTGGAGACTGGATCCCAGAAACAATTGAAGTGGAGAGCCCTTCCTCTTCCTAGGATGCTATTGGTTTGTCACCGAGAGAGATTCTGAGAGGGAGGTTGGACACCTGACATAGGCAGTCACGTGCATAATGATGCAAATGTTGATTAGTAGGGATGACAAACCTCTTGCCCTGAAATGGGAGAGTACAACTTTTCCAATTGATGACAGGTTGAGGGCAACTTGGGTTAGGTGAGTACTACAACTGGCTCAAGAAGCCTAGGTGGGCAAGACAAGCTGCCTTGTCCTTAGGGGTATCATATAGTCCTGTGCCCAACACAGTATGGGATTACCACTCCAACACCATATTGGCAATGGACCCATGCCCCAACCTCTGCTGTTCTTGTAATGATTCCAACGTGACTGTTTAGCCTGTGATATTTCTAGTGGGTGCTGACATGCCCTGAAAACAGTAGCCTACAACGAGAGGCACTGGCAAAATTCCTCTACTGGTCCTGATTCCAAAGGGGAGAGCGTTTGATTGTCCAATTTTGTGTCCTGTGAACACTAGACCACTTGGCTAGATTAATGGCCATGAACCAGGAATCCGTATAAAGATCTCTGCCCCATCCCTTAAGGCTTTCTCACATGCTAGCCATTCAGCTTGGAGATCATCTGATTGAAAAGACTATCTTCTGTTACCGAATTAATGACTGCTAAAGTCCAGTTAAGTATGCTTCCCTTGTAGTGGCTGAAGCCATCAGCAAACCAGGTAAAACATCATTCCTCAGGTGCTGTGTTCTTATTGGTGGGGCCCACTTGGAATAGCAGAGGAAGCAGGCTTCCAGAGCCTAGTTGGGAGGCCTCAGTTTCCGGCATAACTGCCACTTCTTTGGCTACTAAAGCCAGGCC
Organism: Vombatus ursinus; assembly: GCF_900497805.2. Classification (NCBI taxonomy): domain Eukaryota; kingdom Metazoa; phylum Chordata; class Mammalia; order Diprotodontia; family Vombatidae; genus Vombatus; species Vombatus ursinus. The sequence continues at coordinate 9,654,619 of NW_020947062.1, read as the reverse complement.
ACCAGTTCCATTAGCTGTCCCTTGGCCTTCCTTGTATGATATTTGAAAGTTAAGACCTCTATCTTTAGTTTCTGGTTGCTGTGGGCCAATTTACTTTCAGTTTTATTGTACTGATGGTCCAACTTCTGAAGAATTTCCAAGGGCATAGCTAAGGAGAACCACTAAGGCATTTCTATTAAAAGAGCCTACAAATCCTAGGTTCAAATGTCCTGAAAACCCAGGGGAGGAATCTTTGGAGCCAGGTAAGTCCTTGATCATCTCCCACCTGGGTCCCTTAGACAGGGTTGGGGAGAATAAGTAAATAGAGAGACAGGTCCCTCCTCTCCTCTATGCTAATTAAACCGGTCTATGGAGAGATGGAAGTCATTTTAATCATCTAGCTTTACAGCCTTGCCTCTTACCTCTCCTTCATTTCCCAGAACCAATTATTTGTCAAGTGTAATCCTCGACTTTGACAAGATCTCTCAAATCCATCCTCTCCATTTAAACATCCATGACACTAAGTTTAGGCCTTTCTCTCATATCCCCTGGAGTGTTCCAATAGCCTCCTAAATTGATTTACCTTGTCCCACTCACTCCTTTCTTCAATCTATCCTCCATGAAGCTGTCAAATGATTCTTCCTAAGGCACAGGTCTGATTGTATCACTCTCTTGATCAAAAATTATCAGTGGTTCCCAAATTGTAAGATCAATTCAATTCAATAAGTATTTATTAAGGATCTACTAATCACCAGCCCCTATGATAGGCTGGAGATACCTAAACAAAAAGGCAATTTCTGCCTTCAGGGAGATTTCATTGTACTGGGAGAAAATGACATGTATGTATTTAAGCATTTACAAAGTATACACAAATTGATTTTGGTGGGGCAGGAGAAAAGACTAACAAATAGGGGAACTATGAAATAGCTCATGTAGTACGTGGCAGTTGAGCTGAGCTTTAATGGAAGCTAGTGATGTCAACATGCAGAGGCAAAGAAGGAGTAAATCCCAAACATGTGGGACAGCCTGTGAAAAAGTCACATGTTGTAGGTCAGGCCTGACTCAGGCCAATATGGTAGTTCAGATTTGAGACTGGAATGACCTGAGGCAGTAACAAAAAGAAGCCTATTTAATCAATAAATAGGAAATGAATATTCAAAAGGCTTACAGCCTTGATTCAGTCTGGCATAGCTTACCTGCCTTTGTGTTGGCCAAGCTGGTCTGCCAGCAGTAAGTCTAAAGGAGGGGTAGATAACTCCTAATGTGCCTACTTCCTCATAATCCTCCTCCAGGGCAGCCAAATCTTCCTGAGCCTCCGAGAATTCTCCTTCCTCCATGCCTCCACCCACATACCAGTGCACAAATGCCCGCTTGGCATACATAAGGTCAAACTTGTGATCTAGACGGGCCCATGCTTTGGCAATGGCTGTTATGTTACTGAGCATGCACACTGCCCGCTGTACTTTAGCCAGGTCTCCACTGGGTACCACAGGTAAGGGCTGGTAATTGATACCAACCTTGAAGCCAGTGGGACACCAGTCTACAAACTGAATGGTTTTCTTGGTCTTGATTGTGGCAATGGCAGCATTGACATCCTAGAGCACCACATTACCTTGGTGCAGCATGAAACAGGCCATGTACTTGCCATGACGTGGGTCACACTTAACCATCTGGTTGGAGAGGTCAAAGCAGGCATTGGAGATCTCTGCTATAGAGAGCTGTTCATGATAGGCCTTGTCAGCAGAGACAATGGGCAAGGTGACAAGGGGGAACGTGGATTGGAGGGTAAGGTTCCAAATTAGTCTGGAACTCTGTAAGGTCTACATTGAGAGCACCATCAAAGAGCAGGGAAGCAGTGATGGAGGAAACGATTGGGCCAATGAGCCGGTTGAGGTTGGTGTATGTAGGGCTCAGTGTCCAGGTTCTGGCAACACACGTCATAGATTGCTTCATTGTCCACCACAAAGGCACAGTCTGAGTGCTCCGGTGTGGTGTGAGTGATTAGGATGGAGTTATAGAGCTCTACTACAGCCGCGGATTCTTGTGGGGCTAGGTAGATGGCAAACTCCAGCTTGGACTTCTTGCCATAGTCAACAGAGAGCCTCTCCATCAGCAGGGAGGTAAAACCTGAACCTATGCCGTCCCCAAAGCTGTGAAATATCAGGAATCCCTGTAGCCCTGTGCATTGGTCCGACAGTTTTCGGATGTGCTCCAATACAAGATTAGTTATTTCCTTCCCAACAGTATAATGGCCTCGGGCATAGTTATTAGCAGCATCCTCCTTGCCAGAGATCAGCTGCTCAGGACGGAATAGCTGTTTATAGGTGCTAAATGGAACCTCATCTATTACTGTAGGCTCCAAGTCTACAAAGACTGCTCTGGGGACATGCTTGCCAGCTCCAGTCTCACTGAAGAAGGTATTGAAGGAGTCATCACCACCCCCCAAGGTTCTGTCACTGGACATGGTACCATTGGGTTAGATACCATGCTCTAAGCAATATAATTCCCAGCAGGCATTGCCTGTCTGCATGCCAGCCTGACTGACATGGATGGAGACACACTCACGCATGGTTGCTCTGATGTGTGAAGAAGGGAGGGTGCTGTTGACTGCAGACAGGTTATGGGTCTCTGCCAACACAGCAAATCCCGATAATTTCTTGAAAGATAATGTCTTAGTTTTTTGTTTTTTTGTTGTTTTTTTTTAAATCATGGCTTTAAAGTAGCCCAATGATTCTTTAATTATCTCTCCTTGATCTACTTTCCAGGTCAGTTATTTTTCCAAATGAGACATTCCCCATTTTCTTCTATTTTTGTGTTCTATTTTTTCATTCTTTTGATTTTGTTTGATTTTTTTTCTAGATGTCTCATGGAGTCATTAGCTTCCACTTGCTCAGTTCTAATTTTTAAGAAATTATTTTGTTCAGTGAGCTATTGTATCTCCTTTTCCATTTGGCCAAATCTGCTTTCTAAGGAGTTCTTCTCTTCAATGAGCTTTTGTACCTCCTTTTCTTTTTGGCCAATACTATTTTTTAAGGAGTTCTTCTGTTCAGTAGATTTTTGTGCCTCTTTTACCATTTAGCCTATTCTGTTTTTTAAAGTGTTATTTTCTTCAGTATTTTTTTTTGTGCCTCCTTTACCAAGCTGTTGACTCCTTTTTATTGTTTCCTTGCATCACTCTCATTTCTTTTTTTTTTTTTGTGAGGCAATTGGAGTTAAGTGACTTGCCCAGAGTCACACAGATAGTGAGTGTTATGTGTCAAAGGTTGGATTTAAACTCAGGTTCTCCTGACTCCAAGGCCGGTGCTCTATCCTCTACACCACCTAGCTGCCCCCAATCACTCTCATTTCTTTCCCTCATTTTTCCTCTACCTCTCTTATTTGCTTTTTAAAATTCTTTTTGAGTGTTTCCAGCAATTCTTTTTGGGCCTGAGACCAATTTACATTTTCCTTTGAGGCTTTGGATGTAGCTGTTTTGACATTATCTTCTTCTGAGTATGTGTTTTGATCTCCCCTGTCACTATGATAACTTTCTATGGTCAGGTTCTTATTTTGTTGTTTGTTTATTTTCCCAGCCTATTTCTTGATTTTAAACTTTATGTTAAAATTGGGCTCTACTCCCGGGGCACAGGGGGCACTGTCCCAAACTTCAGGTTTTTCGCACCACTGTTTTCAAAGCTGGTTCTGGGAGTTCGTAAGTTTTCAGTTCTTCTAGGGTGGTATGATCTAAGGAGAGGTGTGGTCACTGCTCTCCTGGCCTGTGCTCTGGTATGTGAGCAACTGCAAGTACTCTTTTCCTCCTTGGAACTGTGTCTAGGCTCCCTCTTCCTGCTAGTGCTCCTCCTAGCCCTGGGATTGCAACCCAGAACCTAGTATAGGAAATGCAATACAGTCCCGCTCCCATGCCAGCAAAGGTTCCTGCATAATCTCCTTCTGATCAGTTGTCCAACCCCCTTACTGTCCGTGGGCTAAGAGCTCTAGAAGCCGCTTCTGCCGATGTAGTCACCTCCAAGGTCTACTGCTGGCTTGTCAAGGTTCAGCCTGTTCTAGATTGTGCTCCATTCTCACCCCAATGAGACAGACCTTTCCTACTGACCTTCTAAATTGTCTTGGGCTGGAAAATTGTTTCACCTCATCCTTTTGTTGGCTCTGTTGAGGTTTTATTTTAATGTTTGGAGGGGAATTTGGGAAAGCTCAGGCAAGTTTCTGCCTTTACTCTGCCATCTTGGCTCTGATAAGGGAGGGAGAGACCGCAGGGACAGAGGGTACTGACAAAGTGTGGATTCCAACGCTAAAGTATTCTTGCTAAATGAAGAGGGTCCCAGAGTATAATGTTTGTAATTTCTTACAAGACTTATTTGGACTTGTGTTTTTTATTATTTCTGCTTTAACTTTCTATAAGGGACAAGGTATCATGCTCCCACAATTTAAGAGAACCTTTGATATCTTTTTTTTTTTTTTTGGGTGAGGCAATTGGGGCTAAGTGACTTGCCCAGAGTCACACAGCTAGTGAATGTCATGTGTCTGAGGCCAGATTTGAACTTAGGTCTTCCTGACTCCAGGGCCAGTGCTTTATCTACTGCGCCACCTAGCTGCCCCAACCTTTGGCATCTTACAACATCAGCAAAGAAGTTACATTGTTTTAACAAACTTGCAAAACCTTGAAAGGGCAAGCCAATGAGAAGGGCTCTAATCTTTTAATAGACCCCAAAGTTCTAGAGGACAGACCTGGTTTTAACTACCCCTAAGTAGGACAAAGAACACGGGCTTTTGGATGAGGAGGGATGGCGGGGACATGTCAAGGGGACATGGGATGCGTGGATGTGTAAGATAGTAACCTGGAAAGTAACGGACCAATCCCGGCCTGGAAGGGAGGAATAGAGGCATTCCAACAGTATAAACCTTTTTCTCGCTTCTGTAATTGGCGCAATCTCTTCCGAGAGATGTGCCTGGTTCTCTCTCAAGAACCATAAATACATGATTCTTCACTCACTCCGAGCTTAGTTTTGTTTTTAACTAGAAGGCTTTATTTCTCTAAGGCCTTATTTCTAACACTTTCCATGTAGTAAATATTGTGTTATAGTTTTTGCCACCTTGTTTAGGAAATATTTCATGTTTAAGAGTTAATGGAGTCATTGTGACCAATTTGTGTAAATGGAGAGCACCCCTGGGGACTCAGGAGCTTTAGCAGTGAATGTATACATATGCATTTTCTTCAGATGGAGTAGAGTCACCTGTCTCTGGGGAATCACCCAGACATTCTAACAAAGGCACAGGTTGGATAAGTGAGCTAGGTCTCAGACCAAGAAAAGAGAAAATCTGAAGAAAGCTAAGGACTAGTACTCTGCCTACAGCTACTTCAAAAAGAAATATGTTCTGACTACACTACTCAACTCCCACCTGCTAGGCATGTAAACTCATCCCAATCAATAGCTTTCTCTTCCCATTGTGTAGAGATATTCTTCAGTCCCTACCCTTAGTCCACTGAGCATGCTGATGTAAGGGTAGGGAGGTTTGTGGGGGTTTGTGGAGGAGGGGGAAGAACATTGCTGGAGATTCTCAAGCTACAACATTAGAAAGACACCTCTAAAATCCTCAGGAAAGATGTAGTAGCCATTCTCTGGGGATCCAGTCCAGAGGGAGTTGGGAGAATAATTCTAGAGCATGTGACTATATTGGAGATCTTTGCTTCCTAGCTCCCAATGTCCCTCCCATCTCTCCCTGGTCAACTCATCAGCTATTTTTAGCCTGAGTAGCAGAAGGAAAACCCCATATCCCATTTACCCTGTTTTGAATCTTTTATACCAAAATTATGAATCAAGAATCATTGTAATTCTTTTCTCTTTGGCTGAGCCCCCAGCTAGGGACAAAACCCTAGTGTGATCTCAGACCAAGATTTAGAAACTCTGTTCTGTTTATCTCTCTGTGCCACAAGTCATTCGCTGCTCTCCCCCACCCCCACTGGCATTCAAAGCCCTTCTGATCACAAATAAAAAGACCCACTCAAATCACCAACCAGTTATGACAGGTCATAATTTACTATGAAAATCAGAAATTATGAACATCTCAAAGAAAGAGAGAAATTGTAGGAAATGCTGGCCACCTGCAGGCAGAGGGCTGGGAATGGGGAAGGGTGGGAATTAAACCTTCTCTGTCCTTTAGCTGATGTCAGTTCCAGTTGTTTCAGACAAATCTTTTCTCTGTGGGTTTGAATAAGCCTAGTGGAGAGTGGGGACAACCCCAGTCACATTGATACTGCCATTCAAAAAGCCTTCTGTACCATATTTCTCTCTCTTCCCCAAAAGTTATTCCTAATCTGCCACTATGCAACTGTGGCTCCTTCTTCCTCTAAATCCTGTGCCCCACTGCCTGACCTCAGGGTCCTTCCTCCCCACTCTACCCCCTTCCTCATTCTCCAATTCACAATCCTGGAGGCCCTGATTCGACCTTTAAACTTAACAACTTCAACTCCCCTCAACATCCCTGTGTCCAAGAGGCACTCTGGTTACATCTTTTCCCATGTTATTTTACTCCCCCCCCAATTAAAAATTCTTCCCAAACAAATAAAACTGAGTACTTTGGTGAGCTAAAGGAAGGAGAAATTTGTAGACAACAGATTCAGAATAGAAAACGCAATGAGAGAGCCTGCCTAGAGCATAGGTGTAGTGGTAGCAACTGTACAACACACCTGGGGCTTTGTGAGGGGGAGGGGGAGCCGACTTTCAAGTAATTAATTCCCTTCCAAGTTCTTTTCCTGCTTTGGGAAGGGAGAACCTCAACCAGGGGTGGGGGACCTGCAGCCTCGAGGCCACAAAGACCTCTAGGTCCTCAAGTGTGGCCATTTGACCTCAAGGCCAAAGGTTCCCCACCCCTGACCTAAACCCTAGAGTGGTGGCTAGAAATCTGAAGTGCAAAGACCTTTGGGAGAGGTAAGTTTCACCCTAGAGGTGAGATACTTGACTTCCTAGAAACCCCAAACTTCTTTTTCTGGGAGTAGTGAGAGTAGGGGGAGAGGGAGTTGCCACCCAGGGTGGTATTACAGAGTTCTCTGGAAGGTCCCTGAGGATGGATGACCACTCTCAAGAAAAGGCGAGTTGTTTGGATTATCCTCAATGCCCTTTCTGTTGACTGAAATAAAATCGATCATATATGCAATATTTTGGGGAGCTTGAGCGTGGGAGCTAAGGGACTTTTTCTCTCTGTGAGTGTGTGTGTTTTCTGGAGAGCTAGACAAGAACTAAGTTTTACTGTTCCCAGGAGGAGCTGTGTGTGGGAGCATGAGCCAGAGATTGTTTGACAAGCCTCCATGCCTGGACCTGGTCCATGTAAACTCAGGGTTGCTTTTTTTGCAATAGTAATGAGCCACAGGTCAGTTATATACTGTCAACCTTCTTCAAAAAACAAAAAAAACCCAAAACATCAGTAGGGGCCAGGCAGACACCCTCTAGCTCCCTTAAACATGACTTGAAGCTGATGTAAAACCAGTTCCTTTCAAGATCAAGGCATTTTCTTACTCCAAACAAGATGTTACAGGATAATTTGTAGCATCATAATCTGTTGTCATAGTAATAATATGACATCAGGCCAGCAAACTAGACTTCTGAGTACATTGTAAAAATAACATGTCCTCATTAATACATTGAACCAGGTCTGGGAAATAAAATGGAGGTCATATTCAGAAGGTAAGCCTAGAGCCATTATATACTAGAGCTGGCTGGTCATTAGAACAGAGTTTCTGGGAATCAAGATTTTATTCTCAGCCTTTTTTACAATTTGTTCTGATTTATGGATAAATTGTGATCTGATTCTTTCTCTACAAAATGGACGTGTGGCTCCTGTAATTGGGGGAGGGGGGGAAGAGTCCTGTGACTAGGAACATTCTTTGAAAAAGAAATAATTTGTTTATCACCCACAAGGCTAGCCCAAAAGGGTTTTCTAGTCTTTGGGAAAAAAGAAGAAGCAACCCCAAGGGCTTTAGATCCCCAAATGCATTAGATCCTCCCTGCAAAAAAAAAAAAAAATGTCATGACCAATTTGAATAATTATTGAGGGAAAGGGTCTAAAATGGAGAAAAATGCTCTCTTCTCCAGCCATCTTCATTTTTTCCTGTTTAAAAAATGAATTCCTTTTGTGGTTTTTTTTTTACACGACAGTTATTTCCTGATAGGACTCTCCTCAGCTTTTGAACTTCCTCCCATATAACGAAAACAAACAAACAAACAACAACAAAAAACCACAAAGCAACCAAATGTGACATTGTGTACTCCTATTACCTCATCTCTCTAGCCAGAGAAGGGATATTTGCACCTCCTGTTCTCTGGAGCCAAGACTATTCAGAGTAATCAGAGTTTGACTACCTTGTAGTCATGTTTTCACCTATTGCAGCCATTATCAAAAATCTCTCCTTGTTAATGCTGTCTTCGTGTGCATCACTTTTTACATGTTTTCTAAAGTTTATCCAGATTCCTCATATTTCTCATTTCTTTTGGTGTAATGATATTCCATTCCATTAGCATGCCACAATTTGGCCATTCCCCAGTTAGTGAGCAATCACTTTCTCCCCAGTTTTTTGGGATTTTTTTTTTTTTTGCTACTACAAAAATAGCTACTATAACATTTTTGCTATCTCTGGGAACTTTCCTTCACCTCCTTGTAGTACATGCCCAGCAGGAGGACTGCTGGGTCAAAGGATATGAACAGTGTAATGACTTTTCTCTCATAATTCCAATTTTTTCCCCCACTGGAATAGTTGGTACAAATCACAGCCCTGTCAAAGTTTGCTTGGTTACCTGTTCAATGCCTTGATAACATGACGGATTTTTAAATCATCTTTTCCACTGTGCTGGCAAACAACCTCAGAGTTGCTTTGTTGAGGTTTAAGGGTGCTGGGACCCCAAAAGTGACATGCAGGTCCTGTCTGAATGAATTCAACCCAAGCCTTCTTTCAGCCAAAGACAAGGTTTATTATTAGAACACTGATTGGGGTGAGTGAGATTCCTAGTGAGTCGGTGTTATTGGCTAGATTTTAAGACTCTGAGGGCCTTAATGACAGCAAGATGGGAAAGACTGTGGGAGGGTTCTAGCAATGGTCAAGTAGTTTGGGGTGACTGAGAAAAAGGGTCTAGGGAGGCTCTGGATGGGAGTGGCCAGTAAGCTGGGGTGACAGGGAGGTAGAACAACTGGGACCTGGACCTCGACCTCGTGGCCCAGGGAGACTGGGGTCTAGATAGGATCAAGGAGTGGAGGTCTAGGATGAGGGCCAGGTGCAGACAATGAAAGGGCAGTTAATTAATTGGGAAGGGCCAATTGCCCCAAGTGAAGGCCAGGGACCTCAGCCACCTGGGAAAGGTTTACGGCTTTTCCTTTTTGGGTCCGGATCCCAAAGACATGGTCTTTTCCTTTTAGGAGTCCAGATTCCAACCGCATTAGTTTTTTTATATTAATTAATTTATTTTTAGTTTTTAACATTCACTTCCATAAGATTTTGAGTTCCAAATTTTCTCCCCATCTCGTCCCTTCCCCCACCCCAAGACGGCACCAAATTTTGAATACCCCTTCCCCTAATCCCATTAGTTTTAATGTGCATTTCTCTTATTACTAATGATTTGGAACATTCTTGAATCATCTTAATTTTTTCTTGTGAAAAGTATTTGTTCATATCCTTTCGACCACTTCACTGTTGAGGACTGTCACTTCTATATTTCCCCATCTCGAATATGGACCAGATGATTGCCCAAGTGTCTTCCAGCTCCGACCGACTACAGTATTGGAGTTGTGCGTTTTTCATTCCACCCACTGTGGTAAAGTTTGATGAAACAATGTGAATACTATTCTGTGCCTCATTTCTACCCTGGAAAGTTTACCTAGATATGAAAAGAAGAAAGACATAAATAAAAATGTCATATAAAAATTAAAAAAAGAGAAAACCTACCTATTTATAAAAAAAATCAATAAAATTTTATTTTAAAAAAGAAAGGTTACTCACCCAGTGGTGTCATCTCAGCTCTGTATTATTCTGTGCCTCGTTTCTCCCCAGGAAAGTTTACCCAAATTAAAAAAAAGAAAATTTACCCATATGTGTATCATTTTTATTTTTTGATACAAGACAGCCTTTATTTCAACACCCAGAAAGAATTGCCTGGAGGTGGAAACGCACAAACAACTCACGGGAGCCTGTAAACAATGCAAAAAAGAAACAAAAAACCTCAAAGATTTATAGGATTCCATAACAATTAAGATACTCTCCTTCCCTCTGGGCAAAAATGCCTTATCTCGGCCTCTATTAGATGGTAACTTCCTAGAGGGGAGAGACTGAGTTAAACTTGTGACTCTTCTGACATGACCTATGTGACCTTAGACAAATTTCTACCCCTCCCTGAATCTCAGAAGTGCAAGTCAGCTCAAAGAGCATCTAACGAGTAGAAGGCTCTTGACTACGGCACCACCTAGCCTAAACTTGAAGACCTTCACTCACTATTTCTTGACGAATCTCATTCCATTTTGGGACAGCTCTAACTGGAAATTCAATCAAATAAATATTAAGTGCCTACTGTATACAAAGTACTAGGTTCTGCTGCAAATGTAAAGATGAAAGAGAAAAAGTTCCTGCCTTCTGGGAGCTTACAGTCTAAGGGGTGGGTGTGGGGAATGTTAGGAGCATCTTTCTCATTAACCTGAAGGGAGATATAGAGTGAAGTGGTGGGAAAAGTGCTGGATTTGGAGCATGAGGACCTAAGTACAAATTCTGAGGGCTTTTCTCTCTATGCCTCAGTTTCCTCCCCTGTAAAAGGAGAGGGCTGGACTAAATGATCTTTAAGGTTCCTCCAGCTGTAAAAGCTCTCTGATTTTAGGTACTTAAAGTAGATGTAGAGTTCAGCTACTTTCCAAGGCAGCACTTTCTACTTTGGGGAGGTCTGAATGTTAGGAAATTTTTCTTTCTAATGAGATTTTTTTTTCAAATGTATTATTTTAAACATTCTCCCTTTTTTAAAATTTTGAGTTCCAAATTCTCTCCCTCCCTCCAACTATTCCCGCATTTGCTGAAAAGGCAATGTCAATTATACATATAATATCAATACATATTGAAAATATTGCCATATTGTTAAAGTAATGCATAACTGATTCAGCTGATATTTAAAAAAAATCAATGTATATTGAAATATATATTGAGAATCCTTAACTCACTCGTCAAGACTTAACTCGTTAATATTTTTTTTCCAATTACATCTAAGAAACAATTTTTAACTTTCATCTTTTACAATTTTGAATTCCAAATTATCCCACCCTTCCTCATTCCCCCTTCCCCCTTGAGAAGACAAGCAATTTTAATAAATATTATGCATGTGCATGCATAATATATTAAGGCTTAACTCATAAACTACCTTCTACTGGAAGCTTTTCATAGCATCACAGATCTAAAGCAGGGAGAGACCTGGGGAGACACTTGGATAAACCTCTCATTTTACAGAGGAGAAAACTGAGACCCAGAGAGGTTTCAGAACTTGAACCCAGGTTCACTCCTTCCACTGTATCATGTTGCCTCCCAATTCCCACCTTAAATGATCTTCAGTTGATCAGTAAGTATCTATTGAGCTCATAAAATATACCAATCACCGTGCTAGACCCTGGAGATATAAATTCAATGAATGTAACAATCCCTACTCTCAAGAATCTTACATTCTAAAGGGGCAGATGAGTATATACAGAAGCAATATTTTTAAAATTAATACCAAGTGGTTAAAAACAAGGTATTTTGGGAGGAAGAAGGGGGCAAACAATGGGAGGAATCAGGAAAGGCTTCATATATTTATTTTTATGTTATTCTGCCCACCCCAGTAGAAGGTGCACTCCTGGGGTGCAGGGACTGGTCCTTTCTTAGCCTTTGTAACCCTAGTGCCTGGCTCACAGCAGGGCTTAATAAATGCCTGATGGATGGGACTGGCTTAGTCAGTCCTTAATTGCCAAGCCGGGCTGAGCTCTCACACCTGGTCCTGCTTATTTTCCTATTATCTCTACTCGAGTCCCACCTGTTCTCTTCTGGGGAGGGGAAGGAGTAAGGGAGAAGGAGCAGAAGAAAGGGGAGAGGAGAGAGGGAGAAAAGGAGGAGAGTCTAGAAGAGGGAGAGGAAAAGAAAGAGAAGGAGGGGTAGGTTGCAGGACAACACCCCTCAGGATCCTGGCCCGATGATGGAGGGGACAGCTGAGGGCAGGAGAAAGAAGAGGAGATCAGGATGCTACAGGAGGGGTCGGAGGCCACCAGGCCCAGGTATCTGAGTTTGGAGAGGTGGGGTGTCTGCCTGGGCAAAGACATTTTCACTCCCTCACATCCAAATCCCCTGGCCCTAGGGCTAGATGCAAATTGAAACTTCCTCTTATCTCATCCCTCCCTATTTGGGAGGAGGCTTGAACTTGGCTTTCCAGTCCAAGAAGATGCTCTGCTTAAATGAGAAAGAAAATCCCCCTTAGACACTGACTGGATGTTCTTTGAGGCCCCCTTCCATCTCTAGGTCACCTATGAATGTATGTATACGCATGTGTTTGCCCGACTGAACAGAGGCAAACTTTGCTTTCCTCCCGAAAATAACTGAGGAGCTGTATGTAATCTTCCCCTCCCTCCTTCCTCCAACAAACCAGGTGAACCAGTAGCTGCCTTCCATCACCCACTCTCTAATTAAACATTGTGTAAGATTGCTTCACAGCTGTCAAAAGGATCATTCCTTTCAATTTTGGGAAATTTTGAATCTAATATTGGCCACCAAAATAAAGTCAAGAACAAATATCCTGTTTGTCCATTCTGGACAGTTTTCCACACGTCCCTTTATCAGCTGTTATGTCTGGGAGGTGCCCGTGTGCTTTGCTATGTTTTTGCTTTTTCCCATTGGCAGACGCATGCGATCTGATGGATTCAGATAAAAGCTCAGATTTTGCGGAGAAATTGGCTCACAAGTACAAGGTAAAAACATCCTTTTCTGAGGCGGTGGGAGGTTCTTTGGTATCAATGCCAGTCTTTATATAATTGTAGGATCACAGGTGTAGAGCTGAGAGGGACATCCGAGGTGATCAAATGCAACCCTTCCCTTTACAGATGAGGAAACAGGCCTAGAGGGGTTAAGTGACTTGCCCAGGATCACACAATTTTTAAAAATTGGAGGTGGGATTTGAATTGTGATCTTGGAAATCTTTCTTTCCTCTGCTGGTCTTTAAAATGGGAGCCAACTTTGCAGCAAATGTGAATTGTGTCCCCCCAGATTATTTTGAAACTTTGTATAGTTCTATTTGGAGAACTCATCGCCTGACCCAATTTAGACATACTGATTTCTAGTCTTGTTATAAATTTCTCCATTATGTAGCCCTGCCCCATTTAAAGTGTGAGGTCTCATGCGTGCTTTTGGTTTTGCCCAGGAAAAATTAAATGGTGTTCACTGGACTCTATTTTAAAATGAGAAGATATAAAGACGTAGCTAACTTTGGAAAAAGATCATTTTTAATCCCCACTATTGGAACCACAAAGAAGTAACTATAGCATTACAGCGTTTCAACCAAGTCAATACTTTGGAAACCATTTTAAAGAAAAGCAAAATTCTTATTTCCATGATTATTAGAACACCTAAAGAATTTATTAGAAGGAAAAATGTGTCCAGTCCAAGGGATCTTAACCTAGGGTCCGTAAATTTTTTTTTTTTTTTTGGTGAGGGAGGGTAATGTGATTTCAATATAATTGATTTCCTTTTTATTTCCTTTTATACATTTAAAAATATTGTTCTGAGAAGGGGTCCATAGAGTTCACCAGACTGCCAGAGAGGGCTATGACACCAACAAGGTGAAGAACCCCTGATGTAGTCTATCTCGGCCAGAATGATCAATCAAGTGTTTAAGTTTTAGTTTGAATTTTATAAACTTCTCTTTTTCTTTTAAAGCAAAAATGCAAAATCGAGTCAAGTACTGATTCTGAATCTGAGAGCAAAACAGAGGTAATGTCCTTGTCTTGACTGTCTCGTCGTCCAGGGCTGTTTTCCTCTTTTTGTGTTATGCTGGCCGGGAGACTTTTCTCTTACTCCCTAATTCCTTCTCTTTCTCATCATATGGAAGAGCAGAATGGCTCTCAATTTATTTGTTTCTAGTACTGATATTTAAGCTCAATGTCATAAATCTTTTTATTTTTTTCCACCTTTGCAAATAAATGTTAATTCCCATCTCTTCCTCCTTCATAGCTTTTCTTATAATCTACTATGTATTTCCCTTTCTCTTCATAGGCATCCAGCAACTTTTTTTCTCCCCCTATCTTATTTTTGTTTTGGCTTTTGGTCTGGATATTTGTTTCATCCACACAGCTAGCTACTCACTCTTGTAATTCTGCAAATTACTACTCACCATTGTAGTTTTGCAAATGTTCTGAAACTCCTAGTCTTAGTTACCTGGGGCAATGACAGGCTAAGTGACTTCTTCCATTTTCTCCTAGAAAGTTTGTGTTCTTAATGACATTACCTTTGATTTATGGTTCCATGAATGAGGATGATCCACATGGTAAATCCCTAGAGGGTCCCCAAATCTCACTTTAGAAACTAATTCACATAGCAATATTTTCATGGACAGACCATGGACCATTCATGTGTAGGCTGGGGTTGATTCTTCATGTGCATAAATAAAGAGCTGCTATGGAAAAGGAAATTTGTTACACACGGCTGAGTCAAGCTTTCAGAGCTCCAATAAACCTATTTTCTTGTAGGTTGGAGGTGAGAGGAAGGCAAAGTTAGAACAAGTCTACTCATGCATGCAGGTTTAGCATATATAATTCCTATTGTTAAGGTGTAATTGCATAGGGACTCAGGTTTGGGGATGGCTGAGGGATGTGTAAGCTAAATGAAGGTGTTCTGAACTTCAGTCATTTGTTGTGTTAGCAGATATCTAACATGTCCTCTGTTATCCCCTCACTTCCTTCTGCTGGATAGCATTTAAAAATAGAAGTACTAGATATTGTCCAGAATTTTACTTAGAAATAAAGGAAAATGTGCATTATTCTTTGCAATTGCTTTGAAAACATTTACATGTTATACAAATGAGTTACTTTTTTGCACAAACATTAAATGTTTTTTAGTTTCTACTTTTTGATTGAGATATTTAATAACTCACCTAGTTGGTCACGTGTAAACACTAATATGCTAACCTTTTGACATTTGTTATATAATACACGACCATATTGTTGTAAAATAATCCTTTCCATAACCACTTCTGCTCTTGCAGTTCTCCTTTTAGTTCTCTGAAGGCTGTTAATCTTCTATTGCTTGGATTATCTACCAGACAAAGAAAAGAAATGGTTTCAATTTAGTTCTTGGAAGAGGGCCTAGTCTAGGTTTGCTCTGCTGACACCTGGTCTCTAAATGCTTTGAATCTTCAGTCAAAGATAACTGTTTGCATGAAATATATACGATTTGTAAAAAATGATTAACCTTCCATTAACAAATATATTTGTGTCTTTCTGAAATATTTTTTTTTCTTCTGAGTATTTATCTAGATTTTGTTGCTATTCTTATTTATATAGCACCCCTTCTGGGCTCATATACACCTTTCCTACTCAAACTTGCACTTTAAGGTTGAGGTCCCCTAAAGATGTGGCTGCTTCCTAAGTACTCTTCACATTGTAGCTTCTGAGACCACACTGGTGTGTTTTTCATTAACATTCAGCCAATAGAATCAGTTAACTTTTTTATCTTTTTAAAAATTATGAACTTAACAAATACCCCTGCAAAAGCTCATTTCCACGACAAAAAGGAACACAAAAATATTGTATACGAAACCATGAATCTCTATTTCATTCTAAACAAGCAAAAAAAAATTCTGATAAATTCAATCCCTTACTTTCCAAAATACCCTGCTTGCCTGTGATTACTTCAGAACTTCCTTCTTCATTCCTCTGTACTTTTAAAAATGTTTCAGGGACAGCTAGGTGGTGCAGTGGATAAAGCACCGGTCCTAGAGTCAGGAGGACCTGAGTTCAAATCTGGTCTTAGACATATAACACTCACTAGCTGTGTAACTCTGGGCAAGTCACTTAACCCCAATTGCCTCACCAAAAGAAAAAAAAAAAGAAATATGATAAAAATGTTTCAATGGTCCTTCTCTTTTTTCTCTTCTTCTTTCTTTTGGCATCATTAGTGCTATTGTCTTTTTCCCCTCACTTCTAACCATTCCATCTTTAAAAACAAAAATAAAAAGACAAACCACTTGTAACAAATAAGCATAGTGTATGTGGTTTTATTTTTTGGTTATATTCTTGCAATTACTATGTATTTTCTTGTATCTGCTTATTTCACTCTGCATCAACCCATATAGATCTTTCCATGCTTCTCTGTATTCATCACACACATTTTTTTTTTAAAAAGCTCAGTAATGTTCTATTACATTCATGTACCATAATTTATTTAAACCATTCCTCAATTGATGGGTATATACTTTGTTTCCAATTCTTTGCTGTCACAAAAAATACTGCTATTTTATATAGCGGTTTTTTTTCATATCAGTGGCCTCTTTGTGGTATAAATCTAGCAGTGGAGTCTCCTGGTCAAAGGGTGTGGACATTTTGGTCACTTTATTTGTGCTTTCCAAAATGGCTGTTCTGATTTACAGCTGTACCAACAATGCACTTGTGTATCTATCTTCCCGTAGTCCAACATTAGATCTTTTCTCATCTTTGTCAATTTGTAGGGTGTGATTTGCATTTCCTCTCATCAGCAATTTTAGCATTCTTTCATGTAGTTGGTACTAGTTTGCAATTCTTCCTTTGAGAATCATTTTGATTCTTTCCTTTGTCCACTTATCTCTAAGTACTCTTTGCCCACTTATATGTTGACCACTTATCTATAATTCCTAATTGTGGTCTTTATCTCCTATTATTCATCTCTCCAGTCTTATTTGCCTGGGCCAGGCTTTATCTAATACTGTGTTTTGAGGTGAGACAACTGGCCCTTCTTTGTTCTTGCTTTGTCTTACCTGGATTCCTGCACTAACTGCCACCACCCAGAGTTAGGCCTCCCCTGAATCTTTGTGGGTCAGAGTGCTGGATCATAAGGGCCCTGCTATAGCCTTTCAGGACAGAAGGCTTAGAGCCCCTGTGCCTGATCTGAGCACTGTCATGCCCAGGCTGGTTGCTGTCATGCCTGATAAATTTCAAGGCCTCTACTGTGGGTTTCTGACCACTGTGGGTCTTCCTTGAGGGAATCCTCCACTGTCACTGCCTCCAAATGATGAAGGTGGGATCTAGACCCCAAAAAGGCCAAAACTCTGGCCTTTGAGAGACTATAATCCCATCAACAGGCCTTTCTTTGTGGCTACACCCTATCTCCCAATTCTGTTACCCTTTTTTTTTTAATCTTTTTTTTTTCTTTTTAGGCAATTGGGGTTAAGTGACTTGCCCAGGGTCACGCAGCTAGTTAAGTGTCAAGTGTTTGGTCTGAGGCCGGATTTGAACTCGGGTCCTCCTGACTTCAGGGCCGGTTCTCTATCCACTGTCCCATGTAGCTGTCCGTTTTCCATACTAGGCATTTCAAAACCTGGTATATTTCATCTTCTCATTTTTTTTCTAGGGTCAGAGGATAACCTGGCCCTTCTTCCTGCCAGGGTCCTCTTTGTGCCTTTTATCATATTCCCTTCTGTCTCTTGGGGCAGTTTGTTCCATCAATCATTTCTATTCCTCTTACTCTCAACCTCTCCCTATGTAGTAGCTCCTTTCCTAATAGCTACACATGTGGTAAGGGCTCAGTCATCATTAAAAAACTTCTATCCATCTCCCCAAGCTTTCCTTTCATATATCTCTATTTTACTACTAAAAAAAAAATTCAGCTGTCCCCACTTCCTTACCATCTACTCACTTCTTAACTCCTTGAATCTGACCCCATGACTCTCCGGAAGCTTGTCTGTCAAACAACCTCTGCTGCTTAATCCAATGGTCTGGTCTTAGTATTCATCCTGCTTGGCTTTTCTATAACTTTTGATCCATTGACCATCCCCTCTTCCCAAGTACTCTCTCCTGTCTCTTGGCTCTTTTCCTGCTTAACTGCAACGTCTCCGTCTCTTTTACTGGTTTATTCTCAACCTCCCACCCGTCAGCCTGGTAGTAATAATGATAATGATGATGATGAATGATAGCATTTATATAGCGCTTTAAGGTTTGCAAAGTGCTTTACAAATGTGATCTCATTTTATCCTCACAACAACCCTGAGAGGTAGGTGGTATTATTACCTCCATTTTATAGATAAGAAAACTGATCTAGAAGTTAAATGATTTACTCAGAGTCTGGTGTCTGAGGCCGGGTTTGAACTTGGGTCTTATTTACTCCAGGTCTAGTGATTTATCACTGTGCCACATAGCTGCCTCTAGGTATGCCTGAGGGTTCTTTCCTGGGCTCTCTCTCCCCCCTCTGCCCCTCTGCCCTTTTCCCCTTCTCCCCCCTTCCCCAGTCTCTTCTTCTCTACTTCCCTGCCTCCTCTTTTTCCCTCTCTCCCTCTCTTTCCCTCCCTCCTTCTTTCCCTCTCTCTCCTTCACCTTCCTTCCTCCCCTTCCTTTCTTCCTCCCTCTCTTTCTCCTCTCTCTCTTTCCTTCCCTCCCTCTCTTCTCTCTCTCCTCCTTCTCTCTCTCCCCTTCTTTCTCTTCCTCCCTCTCTCCTTCTCTCCCCCTCTCTCCTTCCCTTTCTCCCTCTCTTCCTCTCTCTTACCCTACCTCTCTCCTTCTTTCTCTTTCTTTCCGTCTCCATTCTCTCATCTGCTTCTAAGTGTTTAGTTATCTCCTTTATGCAGATGAACTTCAGATCTGAGCCTTAATTTCTCTCCTGATCTCCAGTCCCACATCACCACCTGCTTATGGGACATTTCTATCTGTGTAATCCTGTTTGCACTTCAAACTGAGCATGTCTCAAACTGAACGTGTTCATTCATATTCCTCCCCCTCTACGCCACCCACCTTTTTTCTTTTCCCATCCTCCCTGCCAAGGGTACCACCATCTTCCTAAACACTAAAGTGTTTTGTTTTTAGCCGCAGTCATCTTGAATTCTTCCTCCTCCTTCACCTTCTCCATAACCAATCAGGTGCCACATCCTGTCCTGTCTCCACGCTGTACCTCATAAGCATGTTTCTTTCTCTCCACTTGGGCATTATTACCACCTCCCTGGACTCTTCTAATAGCTTCCAGTTTCCTTGCCTCCAGATTCTCTGCTTTTCAGTACTTTTTTTTTTTTTTTTGCACAATTGCCAAAATCATCTTCCTAAGGAACAGGTCTGACTCCTCTACTCTTCCTTAAAAATCTTGGATGGCTCCTGATTGCCTCTAGGATAAAATGTCAGTTATAATTACTATCACTGTAGTTATAAAGGCCCTCTGAGGTAAGTCTCAGAACATTGCTTTAGGTTAAACTGAGAGTAATTGAATTTCTTTGTACCTAAAATAAATTAATTAAATTAACTTTACACTTTCAGTACTTAGCAAAAAATGTGGTAAACATTTAATAAACCAACAAATGATTTCATTAGGTAGTTAAAATATTTCTTTGCATATCAGAAATATGCAATAGGAAACATTGAAATATGCATTTCTTTTTGATAATAAAATGGAAATAAGGTTTTTTTTTTAATTTAAAAGAAGAGCATTCATTCTACAGAGAGAACTGCTGGCATTTTCATCAATAAGTCCTATGATAAAAGAACTTTGTCTTTTTGTTTCAGGAGTATAACACAAAACATTCTATATAGCACATAGGTAAGTCCTAGATGCCCTGACTCTAAATATGGTGTTCTTTCTACTATTCTATCACAGGATTCACTAATATTGCATAATTATTTTATTACCAAGGAAAACTCCACAGTCTCCAAAGCCGGAAAGATCAGGGTTCAAATCCTGTGTTTTGTTCATGCTGGCTGTGCAACTCTGGGCAAATCACTTAACTTCTTTCTTCTCTAGGCAACTTTATAAGACTATAGGTTGCTGCAAAGTTACCAACCTACACTAGTAGAGAGAATTTCCTCACCTAGGAGTTCCTACTATTAATAAAACCCCAGGTCCAGTCTCTTTCTTTATTACCAGAGAAAACAATGTGGCAAGATCCATGTCCTGTGGACATCATCAGAAGTGGTACCATGCAAGAGAAACAAAAATGATTTGAGTGAATAATGAGTTTCCCCGACTCTGTATACTTTCTTGTTCTGGTTCACAAATAGCTATACAGTTATCCCTTCCACATCCTGGGGGTTAGGGGTACAAGCACCCCCGTGATCTGGAAAATCTGCATAAATTTTTTGGCCTTCCATTTGTACCAGAGAAGAAGTCTGAATTTTTTCTTTTTCCCTTATGGGGCCTTCACAGTATTAAAAGATGAAATATGTTGATATTATACAATATTATATATATATTTTATGCGTTTCTGAGTTTCTAAACTTGTTCTGTGTCATCTGCTGGCCTTCACGTATCTATCCCCCCAAATTTTCATTTAATTTTTTATGGCAACTCATGATACAGTGAAGCTGCAATGGGGAAAGTCATGATGTGGAAGGGATAACTGTAATTCTAAAAGTATTTGATGACCTTTTCTTTGGTATAAGTCTGGGAGCTAATTTTAGAGCATTTAAGATAAATAAAAATACATTTTCTTCCTGTCTAGAAATTTGCCAAGTTAGATGATAAGAGTGCTTAGAATGAACTGTATCCATGGAAAACATGTTTAAAAAGGAAATAAACCATGGAGTATGTTTGTAATTGGAGCTTTTTCCTACAGGCCACCTTCACACGAGGATTCTTTAAAAAAGCAAGTGACATGAAACTTCAAGTAGGTTTGTGTTGGGTGATAAAGTTTCATTCCTATCAGTTCCCATTCCTCTTCTTCTATGTATGTGTTTGTGTTCTTGCATCTATGTGTCTCAGTAGGAATGGTATGCCTATTGTGGGTCCCCTTGGTCAAATGGACCCAAACAGTGGTCATTAGTGAATGTCTGTTAATCTTGAGGTCTGGAGCAGAGAATTCCCGGCATATGTCCTTACCTCTATTTTGTTCTTGGAAAATAAAACCCCCATGATATTTTCAGGTGATACAACACTAGCAAAGATGGGCAATATGTGGATTGACAGAATGGGTATCCAGAAAGAACCTGATAGTCTGGAACAGTGGAATGAATCTAAGAAGACAACATTTAATAGGGATCAATGTACAGTCCTATACATGGGTTTATGAAGCCATCTACCCTGGTGGCAACGTGAGAAAGTTTTGGGTAGACAACTGTTCAGGTGAAAAAAGACCTGAGTTTTTTCTTGGTATGAGTGGAAATCCAGAGGGTGGCATGGCAGCCAGTAAAGCTAATGAGATCATAGGCTACATTAATGGAACCATGGTTCCCAGAACAAAGGAAGCTATGGTCATGCTACGCTACTCTGTCCTGGGTAGATCCCGGTAATGTGTGACACCATATCATGGGAAAGTCATTGACATGAAGGAGAATGTCTGGAGGAGGCAACCACGACGGTGAGAACTAGAAATTGTCATATAAAGGATCAGTTGAAAGATCTAGGAATATTAGATTGGAGTAGAGAAGACTTTGGGGGGTAGGGGTAGAAGGGGGACGTGTTGGCTGTCTTCAAATAACTGAAAGGCTGCCATGCAAAAGAAGAGTCTATCCTACTTGACCTCAGGGGACAGACCTAGAAACCATGGACGGACGTTGCTAAGATTTCAACTTGAAGAGTAACTTCCTAACAATTAGAATTGTCCAACAACAGTAAAGGCAGCCTTCTAAGGCAGTGAACTCCCTATCACTGGTAATGTCTAAGTGAAGGCTAGATGACTACTTTCTAGAGGTGACATAGGTGAGACTTTTCCTGTTTCAGATAAGGGTTTGGATTAGACAACCTCCTCCTGCTCCTCCTGCTTCTCTTCCTCCTCCTCCTCCAAAAATAAAGAACTCTGAGGTTCTTTGATTTTAAATATGGAGTCCCAAAATATTGACAAGGGGGAAGTGTCTCTACCCAGAGGACTTAACTCTTAGGAGATCTCAATTAAGCCACTTTTCTCATGCTTTATTAAAAGCTCCCTTGTGGTGTTTTCTTTTTGACAATATTTTTAATGAAGTAAAAAAAAAAAATAAAAATCCACCTTCCTGAACCATGGCTGATCAAAGGCAGGACAGGCGTAGCTGCATCCGAGAAGCATTCAGTATTATCAACACCAGGGTTGGCATCAAGAAGAAGCAAAGAAAAATGCTCCATCGTTTTAAGGTGCTGCTCCTACTGCTTAAAATCCTTTTCTCTCTTGGTAAAAGTGGGTCCCTGTATGGCTAGGGTTGGAATTGTGGGGGGTGGGGGGCAGTGGTATATGAGAATGGAGATGTGCAACTGGAACTAGAAACCCCTAAATTCTGAAGATGAGTCTTCTGGAAGCATTGCGTTAGGTAGTTTTTGGTTTCTTCCTCATAAGTCTTATTTTCTCTTTCAAAATCTTGAGGATTTCCAGTCCCAAGTGCTTATGATTGTACCAAGGAATTACTTCCTTGTAACTTGTAATTCCCTTACTTTCTTACTTCTTTCATTAAAAAAGAAAAAGAAAAAAATCTAGATTTCTTGACAGTGTGATTTAGTGGAAAGAACACTGGGTTATAGTTAAGAGACCCTGCTGAATGACCTTGACCAAATCACACACTGCCTTTGAACCTCTCATTCCTTACTTGTAAGGAGGTTGAACCAAGCTATCTCTAAGGTCACTTCTGGCTCTGAAATTCTATGATTCATACAATTCTAAAATTCTCTGACGTTGAGGATGAGATCAGACCACAGTGTCCTTCTTGGAATCCTGTTCAGCTTCAGTACAGAATAGATACTTATTTTTAAATCTCTTCAGAGTGTCAAATATTTATTTTTAAATCTGTCAAAGTGTTCAGTAATGCTCCCACTTAAAACTTTGTTTTCTTGATATATGGTACTTTGGTTTAAGTTTCTGGATCTCTAGGAAATGCTTTGTCAAAGGTTTCCCTCCTTCCCCTAGGACTCACAAGTTCCTAAGATACTTTTCTCTAATTACCGTAGGGTTGCCCCATCTTTCGTGGGTCCCTAAGCACCACAGGCAATTGTGTGGGAAGTAGCCACTACCTGATTCCCCCTCTTCTTTCATGGGCCCTGTCTTGTGCAAAAGTAGTTTTGAGTGTTAAGGTGCTGGATGTCTTTTTTATCTGATAGTAAAGAGTGTTCAAGCCTCTTTTTTTCTAGGGCGATCACAAAAAGAATCGCATGGAATTTGCAGAAGGTATCATAAGGGAGGTAGGTTGACTTAGTTCTAAAAAGCTGACAGCATCTTATGGTATTTACTTTATTTAAGTACTAGTTAAATAGTATAGTTTTAGCCGATGTTAATTTGAGATAATTAGACACATAACTGGATAAGAAATGACAATATTGGGGCAGCTAGGTGGTGCTGCGGATAGAGCACCGGCCCTGAAGTCAGGAAGACCTGAGTTCAAATCCAGCCTCAGACCAAACACTTGACACGTACTAGCTGTGTGACCTTGGGCAAGTCACTTAACCCCGATTGCCTCACCAAAAAAAAAAAAAAGAAAGAAATGACAATATTAATGGAACAGATTATTTTGCTTTCTTTAATGGTTCCCTCTTCTTGTCATCCTAGGCAAATTTTGGAAGAACTTAATCTGGTAGTTGGAATATAAATTTGGAAGCTGTAGGTAAAGATAGGGCAAGGCTGATCATGGGATGCCAAAGGCCTTCTCTGAGGCTGAGTTTATTCATCTATAAAATGAGGGTCTTGGATTAGAAGAACTCTCTCCATTGTAAAATTTTATGACGACTTTTCTAGCTCAAGATTTATGCCCCCATCATCTGTTTCCCTCTCCCTTTTCTGAGTATCTTGTCTCCCAGAATGTACCCTTTTAGCTATGTCCTCTGTCTCCATTTGGATGAAACACTTTCCAAATGTCTCAGTGCTATGAGACTCATAGTTAGAAGAGCAAAGCAATGGTAGGAGAACCTGGAGGTGTTAGGAGTCAAAAATAGAACAATAGAGTTTCATGCATGGTACATCAGAATCACTGCATCCTTGCCTCCAGACCTCTTCCACCTACAAGGAGAACTGTGCATGACAACAAGCTGGAGTCAGTCAGGATCTCATGAAGACGAGCTGCCTCTGCCACTCACGGCATTTTACACAGCATCCTGGCTCCTGGTCTTGTCTTTTCTTCCCTCCTCATTCTAAGGTGTCCTTACATGACTTTCCAGCAGCCTCTTTCCCCTAAATGGAAGAGAATTGCTAAGCCTTCTGTTCTCTGGCTGTACCTTTCAGAAAAGTCTACCTTTGCTTGTCTCTGAGAGGTCCCATAATGTTTACTTTCTGCAGGTATTTGGGGGGGATACAGTCAAGGGTATGACAAATAGTTTCTGTATTTTATGTACTTTGGCAATTAGAGGGGGAACAGAACTTTTTTCCATCTATCTCGATATATGATTGCTATGGAAACTGCTTTTAGGGCATCAGATTGACGCTCTGATGATCCTAGCATTGTTGATATATTTTGAAGAAATCTCATTTTGGGAAATAATCAACCTGATGGTATTTTTTTAAATAAAAAAAGAAACATAGCTAATATGGTATATTGTGGTTCAGAATGTACAGAATCCACAGTACAGACAATTAGTTCAGCTACTCTGGAAAAATAAAATATCAGATACTATAATGTGAGGAAATAGGAAATTTTGAACTAAAGATTGAGTATAAGTATTTGTTGATATTATCAAAACCCAAGGACTGAATTTATTTTTCCACATATCTCTTTGTATTAAAAATCCCTTCCTCTTCCATTTTGAGTTAAAAACAGTGCTATTCCCATGTGACCAGTTTCTAGACTTAACTGGACCTGTAGGTTATTTATTGATGGTCTAGATTTGTTTTGTAGGAAGATGACTTTAGGCACCATTCTACATCAACTTAGATCAGGGTTGGGGAACCTGTGGCCTCGAGGCCATATGTGGCCCCTCTAGGCCCTCAAATGCAGCTGTTCGACTGAATCCAAACTTCACAGCACAAATGAGGCCCCTTAGATCAATTCTACCAATCCTAGGTTTTGAACTTGTCAATTGTCAGTGGTTTAATTACACTTAAAGACATTTCCGCTTTGTCTTGTTTTGAATGTAACACATTATCGAAGCTCTACGAATTCATCTATCCATAGGTAGGTCTATGTGTAGATTGAGAGATGGAACATAATGATTTACATATAAGCTATAGTGTCTGTGTTGATGCTGTGATGCTAATCCTGTTGGTTTATTTCTCTTTCTTCACTGGGGGGCTCATATCAAACGATATTCTTAAAAATTCCAACAACCAGCCTTGAGAGCATATGTCAGTATAATATAATGCTTGCAGGCTCAATAAAAGGCCATTTTTGTGCCCTCTGTTAGCAAAATTAACCAATCAGCCAATCACATGGGATGTAGTGTTTCTTTTGAGTCCACCAAACTGTGTAATAATACAGCACAGTATGACTCAGCCAGAGGAAAGGTAAGGAAGAATAAATAGAAAATTACAGTACTTATGTGAAAGTAAAGGAAAAGGGAGAAGACAACTAGCAAGTCATCCATCTTCTCCATCGGCCCATGAGGCCATGTTATACTGCCATCTCCTGGTTACGAGTGGGGAGGAGTTTTTTTCTCCCCCTATTTCATAGTATTTTATTTTTTCCAATTCCAATTTATTTTTTCCATTCAGTATTATAAGATTTTGAGTTCCATTTTTTTTTCTTCCTCCCGCCCTCCCCTACCCCCTCCCCAAGATGGCAAGTAATCTGATATAGGCTATACTTGTACAATCACATTAAACATATTTCCACATTAGTCATGTTGTGAAAGAAGAATCAGAACAAGAGAAAAAACCATGAAAAAGAAAACAAAAAGAGAAAACAGTCATCAGACTCTAGCTTTTTTTTCCCTGGATGTGGATAGCATTTTCCATCATGAGTCTTTTGGAGTTGTCTTAGATCCTTGTATTGCTGAGAAGGGTTAAGTCTATTAAAGTTGATCATTGTACAACATTGCTGTTACTGTGTACAATGTTTGAGGAGATTTAAAAAAAAAAAATCCTAAATATGGGCCTCATTCATGTACCTTTACTTCTCCAGCCAAACAGCTCCTGAATTCAAGCAAAGGCCATAAAGCAAATCATTAAACTTGAGAGCAGAAATCATTAAACTTGAGAGTAGATTGCAGGCACAATCTGCCAAACTGACGATAAGTGTCGGATGTTTATTAGTTGAGCTTTCGTTACTATTTCAACTTTTTAAACTCTTGGTGTTTCCTTGATTTATTTTCCTTCTACAATATAACATTAAAGTGGCTCTTCTTATGAATGCTTCCTCCTAGATCTGTGAAGGAAACAAGTTATAAGAAATCCTAAGTGTCCTATCTCCACAAAAAGATGGTGGACACTTAGATGTGACGTATGACCTGTTTTGAACTGATGAAGTGGGAGACAGTTGCATGGTTGGCACTTGGCCCTGGCACAGGTTAAACTGTGCCAACTATAGTCAGATCATTTAGGCTTCCCTGGTGATGTTCAGTTTTGATTTAATGCAATTTTTAACTGTATAGGCAAGACTGACGCAAAAGGTTGACTAAGTCAATAGTGGTGGAAGAAACTATTTGTACGTATGGGTAGTTTCATAAAAATTTTGACATGGATAGAAGCAACTGACTTTTAAAAGTAATTTTGTTGTCATAGTTTTTAGATCCTTATGATGGTGACTCTGAAGATACACCTAATCTTTCGGACTACAATTTGAATAATTGTTCCCTTGGGGACATGAGCTGCAGCAGAATTTCAAATTCACTGAACTCACATATCCCAGAAGAGGTTGCTATCGAAGACTCCACCTTTTTGAAAAGTCCAGAACTCGCCAAATCTACCAGCTGGACCTCTCCAACATTAGAAACAAATGACGTGTACATGCAGCCAATGAGTGAAGTGAAATCGCCAGTAGAGATCATCAGTCAGGAGGTGAGAGATTGTTCAGCAAGACGTTCAGAGCCATCTGAATTGTCTGTGGATTCTAGAATGATTCCCGAGGTGCAGGGGCCAAGGTTAGAACATTCTTGGTTCATGAATATTGATCCTCCTAAACCTGTAAGACACTTGGAAAACATAGCAAGAGTGCCCTTGCAGCCTGCCTGGCTCATGTATGATAAGGACATTAAGTTGTATAAACCACCACTGTTCAAGAGAAAACTGGAACTACCACATTCGGAGTGTGAAAAAATTAAAAGAAAGAAACAGCATATGGCATAAGCTAAGGTAAGTTGCTTTCTCTCATTCAGTGAATTCTAAAGAAGTTTAGGGAAATAAGATTACGTGATTCACATTGATTCTTTCAGAAAGTCACCGAAGCAATTGTTCCATGATGGACTTAACATGCTTTACTTGAGTCTTTAGCGTGACTTTTAAAGTCATGTTGTCGTAATTCCCTATGGATGCATTTTCATTTGGCTTGCTCTGAATCAGATAGTCTATTGATGCTACCTATACATGAACAGTTTCACATGTGTTTTTGCATATGCGGAGATATACATACAAATACAAATAAATACACAATAAGTTTATTGTGTGTATATATACAATATAGTTATATACCTATGTAGATATATACAAACACAAGCATATTATATGTACATAAATATGCATACATGAGCCTGGTTAGGGGTGGGGAGGAGATTTTATACACACATACATATAAACACATACATGTATATTATATAAGCTTGCATAATGTGTATGTAACACATATAACATACACACACGTGTGCCATATGCACAACACACATGGACACACATATCTGAACATATATGCATGTATTTTTGAGGCAGCATAGTAGAGTAAAGATAGAGAGAGTCGGCCTCAGAGCCAGAAAGACCTGAGTTTTAGTCTTGCCTCTGATATATACAGGCTGTGGGACCCTGGGCAAATCGCTTAACCTCTCAGTGGGTGGTAGACACCTCTTTGAGACTAAGATGTTGCAGAGAAGGGGCAGTCCTGCATTGGTGGAGGAATTCTTTATCCTAGAGTTCCTTACATAATGCTATAACAGGCCTTGTCTCTGTCCCTATGTGTAAATACGAGATGGCACATGTTACATACGAATATATGTGGGTGTGTTCAGTAGAAAGAGTACTGGATTTGAAGTCAGAGGACTTGAGCTAGAATCTTGATTTTGTGTGACTGGACAGCCTTCCCTGGGCCTCAGTTTCCTCCTCTGCAAAACTGAAAAACTGGACGAAATAATCTCTAAAGTCCTTTTTGGCTCTAAATGTATATTGCCTTCTGTCTCTATATGAATGATTTGCAATACATCAGTCTTCACTGAAATCCTCCTTTGGCACTTTATGGTTGTGCAGAGATGACTCCAGGCTCTGGAAAGCTTAGCTAGATTGTACAAAGCTGAGAAGGCTTTGAGCTTGGGTCTGGTGATGGTCTGAGGACCCGCCCAGCTGAGTGCAAAGTAAAGAGCTTTGTCATTAGGTGAGCCACTAGATGAAGAATTTTTTGGCCCCATCAACTTATTGAAACCGTTCACTGAAGCAGGGCGTCTTGAGACCTTCTTTGAACCTTTGATAGTCCAGTGAAGTATATAGACCCCTTCTCTTTTCAGAATAACCTTTTTAAATGTACAAAATAAAATACGTATGATAACAAAGGAATTATGGTTAACAAAGGAAATATGGCTAGCCAAGTATTACCAAGTTCACAGACATCCCCCTCAAACTCTCTTCATGGACCCTTTGGGGGTCTGTGGAGCCCAGATTAGGAACCCTTGCCCTACAATGTAGAGGGATTATAATCTGTATTGGTCAAGGGAATACTCATGTTAAAGAAATAATGGATTTTTTTTTTAAGTATTGAAGCAATAGATTTCTTGACTCAGTGGAACCACAAAGTATTACAGAAAGCTACAGCCCATTCTACCTCTCTAGGTACAGTAAAACCTGACCAATTCAGATGACATACAGACTGTGTGAACTAGTCCAGTGACAAGTTCAAGTAATACAATATTTTTAAAGAATAAAATTTTATTATTTTAGTACATTCAATAACAAAGTTAATAAAGTTAGTATCAGTCTCTGTTATGTGATTAGCTTTCAATGAGAAAGCACCTTGTGCTTATTTTTTTTTTAAGTTCTCCAATAATTTAACTTATGCTACTTTATGAAGTGGGTATTGGTTAGACAAAAAATAAACTTTCAGCCCAACTGGTCTGGGTTATCACATGTTGCTAATTAGTAAAATCTGAAATAATATGCTTTTCTCATCTTCCCCCCCTTCCATTTCCCTCCCCACCTGAAAGTGTATGTAACATTTTTCTCCCCAAGTTTGTGGTGGCCTGGGCAGTAAGGTGAGTGTTTTGTCTCCTTCCACAGCTGCAGCTGCGACTCAAGTTTTCATCATTGAGTTCAGGTGCTTCAGCCTTTTACTGGTTTCAAGAACAAACAACTTCTTGAGAAGTGCCAATAAAATGAAGCCAATGAAAATGAGTCCTGTGTGAATTTCTTAAGGAGCCGGGTAGAGTGGAGGTACTGACAGATGCAAGGGCATGGTCTCATTTGGGAATTCTGATGCTTTTATTCATGAATTACCAAAATGATAAGACAGGGTAACTGAGATTGGCATCTAATTTGATCTTTGCTCTAAGACTCCAAGAGAAACAGTTTCCAGTTACTAGATTAAGAAATTGACGATCAAAGAGATTAAGTACTTTGCCTGAGGTTCCAGGATTAATACTGGCAGTATGGGAGACTGAGTTAGAAGAGACATTAGAGCTGAGGAATCTGAGGGCCAGAGAGGTTAGGACACTGGGCCTGAGTCAGAAAGACCTGTATACAAATCTAGCCTTAGACACCTACTAGCTGTGTGATCCTGGAAATGTCACTTAACCTCTGTCCGCCTTAGTTTCCTCTGCTGCAAAATGAGGATAATAACAGCACCTATCTTCCAGGGTTGTTGCGAGGATCAAACAAGACAATATTTGTAAGGTATTTAGCACAATGCCTGGCACATAGTAGGCACTTAATAAATGCTTTTTCCTTTACCACGTTTAAGTAACTAACCTGAGCTCACCCAGGTACTAAATGGCAGAATTGAGATTTGGTTCTAGATCTGCTGACTCCTAATTCACTTCTCCTTCCACCACAGCACACGGCCTCTCTCTATCACATAGTTAAAGTGATGGAGCTAGTCTTAGAACTGACTCAGTCCAGCATTCTCTCCTTGCTACCATGCTGCCTCCTTCACGATGGAGACAAGAGGAGAGAAGAGCTTTGCACATCACAGGGCCAGAGGTTAGGGAAGGGTTGATAGTGTGCTGATGTACCGCTTCTTCAAAAAGTGAACGTTTTGTTTCCTTGTTGCCTATGCTTATTGCTCTAATTTCTTTTTCTTGTTTTATTGCTATAGCTAGTGTTTCTAGCACAGTATCGAATAATAATGGTGATAACGGTCATCCTTGCTTCACCTCTGATCATATTGGAAAGGTTAAACTTATTAGTTTATCACCACTACAGATAATGCTTGCTCTTGGTTTTTTATAGATACTACTTATCATTTTAAGAAAAAAACCATTTATTCCTATGCTTTCTGGTGTTTTTGATAGGAATGGGTGTTATATTTGGTCAAAACTTATCTATTGATATAGTCGTATAATTTTTGTTGTTTTCATTATTGATATGGTCGATTATGCTTATAGTTTTCCTAATATTGAACCAGCTTTGTATTCCTGATATAAATCTAACCTGGTCACAGTGTACAATCTTTATGATATATTGCTTATGGTCTTGTTAGTAATTCATTTAAAAATTTTGCATCAATATTCCTTAGAGAAATTGACGTATAGTTATCTTTCTCTGTTTTTGTTCTCCTTTGGTTCAGGTATCAGAACCATATTTGTGTCATAGAAAGAATCTGGTAGGACTCCTTCATTACCTATTTTTTCAAAGAGTTTATATAGTATTGGGATTGTTTTAAATGTTTGGCAGAATTCACTTGCAAATCCATCTGGTCTCAGGTTTTTTAGGGAGCTCATTTATGACTTACTCAATTTCTTTTTCTAGAATAGAATTATTTAGGATAGAATAGAATAGAAATTCTATTTCCTCTTCTGTTATTGTGGGCAATTTATATTTTTGTAAATATTCAACTATTTAATTTAGATTGTCAGTTTTATTGTCATATAATTGGACAAAATAGCTCCTAACAGTGGCTTTAATTTCATCTTCATTTGTTGTGCATTCACCCTTTTCATTTTTGATACTGGTAATTTAGTTTTTCTTTTTTAAAACCAAATTAACCAGCAGCTTATCTAATTTATTTGTTTTTTCATAAAACCAGTTCCTAGTTTTATTTATTCATTTTTTTACTTTCAATTTTATTAATCTCTTCTTTTTTGGGGAGTTTTATTTTGTTGTTTAGTTGGGGATTTTAAACTTATTCTTCTGTTTTTGTTTTTTTTTTTCTTTTAGTTTGATGTCCAATTCATTGATTCATTCTTTCTCTCTTACTGATACAAGTTTTTAGATATATAAATTTTCCCTAAGTACTGCTTCAACTACGTCCTACAAATTTTGGTATGTTATCTTGTCATCTTTAATGAAATTATTGATTGTTTTTATGGTTTGTTCGTTGACACACTCATTATTTAGGATTAGATTATTTAGTTTTCAATTAATTTTTAATCTTTGCCTCCCAGGCCCTTTATTGAATGTAATTTTTTTTTTTGCATTATAGTTCAAAATAGGTATATTTGATATTTTGACTTTTCTGCATTTGTTTGTGAATTTTTCATGCTTTAATACATGGTTAATTTTTGTAGAGATGTCATGTACAGCAGAGAAGTATATTCTTTTCTATTTCCATTCAATATTCCCCTGAAGTCTATCATATCTAACTTTTCTAAAATTCTATCCATCTTCTTAATTTCTTTCTTATTTTTTTTTTTGATGGTTGGATTTATCTAGGTATGAGAGGTGAATTGAGGACCCCACTAGCATAGTTTTACTATTTCCTCCCATAATTCATTTAACTTTTTCTTCAAGAATTTGGACACCAGGCTATTTGGTGCCTATATCTTCAGTACTGATATTAATTCATTATCTACGGTACCTTTTAGTAAAATGTAGTTTCCCTGCTTTATCTCTTTGAATTAGGTCCATTTTTGCTTTTGTTTTGTCTGAGATCATAATTGTTACCCCTGTCTTTTTTACTTCAACTGAAGCCTAATAGATTCTACTCTAGTCCTTTATTTTAAATCTACATTTTTCTGTTTCAAATATGTCTCTTTTATTTATTTATTTTTTTTAAAGGCAGTTGGGGTTAAGTGACTTGCCCAAGGTCACACAGCTAGTGAGTGTCAAGTGTTTGGTCTGCGGCTGGATTTGAGCTCAGGTCCTCCTGACATCAGGGTCGGTGCTCTATCCACAGTGCTACCTAGCTGCCCCTAAATGTGTCTCTTTAAACGGCATATTGTTGGGTTCTGGTTTTTAAATCATTCTGCTCTTCTCTTTCATTTTATGGGTGAATCCTTTCACCTCCAGAGTTATGATTGCTAACTGTGTATTTCCCTCCATCCTATTCTCTTCCGTTTATCCTTCTCTTTTTTTTACCTTGTCTCCTCCTCAAAAGTCTGTTTTGCTTCTGACCACTGTCTTCTTTAATCTATCCTCCCTCGTTTCACTTCTTAGCACCTTCCCCTCCTACTTTTTTATTGGGTAAGATGAATTTCTATACCTAACTGTGTATCTATACATATTCTTCCTCTTTGAATCAGATCAGATGAGAGAGAAGTCCATGCAGTGCCCATTTTCTGCCCCTACTTTCCCCTCCATTGTAAAAATTTCTCCTTGGACTCCTCTTTTATGTGAGATAATTATCCCTTTCTTCCTCTCTCTTCTCTCCTCACCCAGTGCACCCCTCTTTCTCACCTTTCCATTTTTTTGGAGATGATCCCAACATACTTGATTCACACCCATTCCATCTGTGTAGAGTCCTTCTGTCATAATAATGATAAAGTTCTTCATTCTTACATGTATCATTTTCCCATATAGGAATGTAAACAGTTTGACCTTATTGAATCCCTTATGATTACTCTTTCAGATTTACCTTTTTTTGCTTCTCTTGAGTCTTGTGTTTGAATGTCAAATTTTCTACTTATCTCTGGTCTTTTCATCAGGAATGCCTGAAGTCCTCTGTTTCATTAAATATCCATTTTCCCCCTGTAGGATTATACTCAGTCTTGATGGGTAGGTTATTCTTAGTTGTAATCCTAGCCCCTTTGCCTTCTAGAATATCGTTATTCCAAGTCATTGGAATAAAAATTAGAACTCAACTTCTTTGTCATGATAGCTACCCAAATCTTGTGTGATCCTAACTATGGCTCAATACTATTTGATTTATTTCTTTCTAGCTAGTTGCAGTAGTTTCTCCTTGACCTGGGAGTTTTGGAATTTAGCTATAATACTCCTGGGAGTTTTCATTTCAGGATCTCTTTCAGGAGGTGATCAGTGATTTCTTTCAGTTTCTACTTTGCCCTCTGGTTCTAAGCTATCTTGGCAGTCTTCCTTTATAATTTCTTGAAATATGATATGTAGGCTCTCTTTAAGATCATGGCTTTCAGATACTCTAATAATTCTTAAATGACCTCCCTTTAATCTATTTTGTAGTCATTTGTTTTTCCTATGAGATCTTTCATATTTTCTTCTATTTTTTTTTCAATCTTTTGACATTGTTTCATTGTTTCTTGATGGCTCATGAGTTGTTACTTTCCACTAAACCAGTTCTAATTTTTAAGGAATTATTTTCTTCAGTGAGTTTTTGTTTCTCTTTTATCATTTGGGCAATTCTGATTTTTAAGGAGTTGTTTTCTTCAATAATTTTTGTGCCTCTTTTACCAAGCTACTAATTCTCTTTTTATAATTTGCATGCATAGCTCTCATTCCTTTCCCTAGTTTTTCCTCTATCCCTCTTATCTGATTAAAAAAATTTTTTTTTTTGCTCTCTCTTTATCTCATCTGGGAACTTTTGTTGTGTTTATGTCCAATTTACATTTTCCTTTGAGGCTTTACTTGTAGATGTTTTCAAATGATTGCCTTCTTCTGAATTTGTACCTTGAGCTTCACTGTCACGTAGTAGCTTTTTATGGTCAGGTTCTTTTTTGGTTGTTGTTATTGTCTACTATTTTTCCAGACTATTTCTTGACTTTCAACTTTGTTAAAGTTGCGCTCTGCCCACTTCTGAGGAGGGTGGTGGTGGTGATTGGCCTGGGATTCAGGCTTTTATGTTCTGCTATTTTCTTTTTTTTTTTTCATTAGGCAATTGGGGTTAAGTGACTTGCCCAGGGTCACACAGCTAGTAAGTGTCAAGTGTTTGGTCTGAGTTTGGATTTGAACTCAGGTCCTCCTGACTTCAGGGCCAGTGGTCTATCCACCCTGCCACCTAGCTGCCCCCTGTTCTGCTATTTTCACAGCTAGGTAGGGGAAGGCCTTTTTTAATGCTCCCAGAATGGTATGATCCAGGGTGTGGTCTGGTCACTGCTTTCCTGGTCTTCACTCTGTTCCTTACCAAGGTAGACCCCCTACTCCTTCCTAATCACAATTACAACTGCCCCTCTCTGTCCTGGAACTGTGACACTAAATTGGGTACTAGGTGATACTGTTGACAAATGACACCTAGTCCTGTGCCAACTGTTAGCTCAGTTCAGACCTCTTACTATCCCTGGGGGCTGATAGCTCCTAGTGCTGCTGCCACCACTGTTACTGCTTCTACTTTAAGGCCCATGGCTGGTGCCTCTTTTGCCTTACCCTGCTGCCAGCCAGCCCCCAACCTAGTCTCCACAGACCTTTCTAAGTTGTCCTGCCCTGGAAAAATGACTCACTCTGATTTTTTTGTTGGTTCTTTCACTTAGAATTCAGTTTGATGTGGAAGATAGAATGTCATGTGTGAGGAACAGCAGGAAGGTCAGGTTGGTTAGAGCAAATAATTTGTAAATGGAATAATATGTAATAAGTCTGGAAAGGTAGGTCAGAGCTATGTTATGAAGGGTCTTAAAGAACAGAGGAGTTTGTGTTGTGTTTGTTCAGAAGTACAGTAGGCTGCCTTAAGAAATAATAGATTATTCCTCACAGAAAGCTAAAAGAAGGGGCAACTGGATATCTGCTTAGGGATGTTGTAAAGGATTTAAGGAATTGATTGACTTAAGTCCTTCCAAGTCTAAAGTTTTGAATTTCTACTTTTTTTCTTTTGCTCTTCTTTTGGCGAGGCAATCGGGTTAAGTGACTTGCCCGGGGTCACACAGCTAGTAAGTGTCAAGTGTCTGAGGCCAGATTTGAACTCAAGTCCTCTTGATTCCAAAGCCACAGCTCTATCTACTGTACCACCTACCTGCCCCGGAGCTTCTACTTTCACAGCATCTCTGGCATACCTCTCCACAACTAGGAACCCATCGCTTCTACCCTTGTTAGGGTCTTGCCTGCGTCATGATAAAAATTTGCAATGAAGAGAAACTGAGTCACAAAAGCTTGAGCATGACTTAAATAGATTTAGCAGTTATCAATGATAGAGGCCAGTGGCCCCTCAGTGACCAAAGTGCCCCCCCCACCTTACAATCAGAGCAGCCTTTTATGCAGTTTGGTTGCACAAGTTCATTACATAAGATTTATTGGTAGCAACTAAACTAGGACTGTGATTGGTCCATAATTACATTGGCTTGCAAATATGTATGTCCCCACAGCCAAGATGTCAGATCCAAAAGCAAGGGAGTGACTCTGTCCATTGGCTATGCTGAATTTGGGCGTGAACTTGATGTGATAAATGCTTTGTAAAAGTTAAGGTTGAGGCCACTATCCCCAGGGACCCATATGCTATGGGGTGCTCCTATGGATCTTTTGGGGGTCGCCTAGTATGATAGCTATATCCAGCAGCATCTCCCCACACCGTCCTCCGTTTAACTAGACTGCTATTCCTGGGCATTTGGCCACATTGTAGGACCTGTTGCATTCTGACTGCTGCAATTCGTTTCATAGGGTGTAACATGTGGTTTCTGTGACTGATGCAGCTAAGGTTATAATTTTGCTTTATAGAATTTTGTAATTCACTTTTCACTATGAGAAATTTAAATCAATCAATATTGCTTACAATAGCATATATAGATGTATACGTGTGTTCTATATACATATATATACACACACACATAGAGTTGATCTTTGTTATTCGATTCCACATTTATGAATTCACCTACTCGCTAAAATTTATTTGTAACCCCAAAATCAGTCATGCTACACTTTTGCAGTCATTCATGCACACAGCAGAGTCATCTGACATACACGTTTCTGGCTGAGGTCAAATAAGTCAATGTCCTATGTTTCAATTTTCATACAGTAAACAAGTATCCTTTTCACAGTCTAATGCCATGTTTTTCTTGTTTTTATGTTTTTTCTTGTTGATTTCAATGTTAAAAATGGTCCCCCAAATATCTTGTGTTCCTAAGCATACTAGTAGGCTGTGATGTGCCTTACAGCAAAAATACATTTAAATAATTTTCGTTCAGGGATGAATTATAATGCTGTTGGCTGTGAGTTCAATGTTGTATATTCAGAAAAAGGAAGAGGAAACTTGTTGATCTGTACACGAAACTGCTTTGGAAAGTGCTAAAGTAAATGTGACCAGAGGCTCGCAGGAACCTCATCCTGTATTTCCCCTAGGAGCAGTGGTTTGGAATCTGCTAATTCTGTATTTATTGAGACTTTATAGATCATAACTACCAGCCATGATGAGAATCAACTATGTGTGTGTACATATATGCATACATACATAGAGATTCATACATAGCTATATCAATAATTTATTCTTCTTCCTTTATGGATTCTGAATTGGCATTTCATACGTGAATCCTAAAGGGGGAAAATCCCATAAGCACCTTCAGGAGACTTTGATTCCTCACCCAAAGTCATTCTTCTGACATTTGCCAGATAATTTAAGAGACTGAACTCTTCCCTGAGGTTTTGAGTCACATAACATTCGACATGTACCCTCTAAGTACTGCAGCTGCTTCCTTTTTTACTTTTAGCCCCAAACTGGCTGATTATTATTTTGCCCAATAATAATGCCATAAAGTGTCCATCTGGACACAGTCTCATAGCACTTGGCACCTTAGATGAGACCCTCACTATCCTTGTTAGGCAACTTTCTTGAGTAAGTCAGGAAACATTTCACTCTCATTTCCCTCAGCCAATTACTGTGCTCAAAGATCCCAAAGCATGGACCTGAAAGTAGAGGTAACAGCATCTTGCTCCCTACATATTACTCTCCCAGAGCCCTTGAAAAGTAGGGAGCATCTCTAACACACAATCACCAATGGGATCTTTTGTGTACAAAAAGGGAAAGCTGGGAAGCCATCTTTGTAGCTGTCAAACCACCACACTCTGGGCAGATTTGGAGAACCAAGGTATCCTGCTTCCATCACCAAAACTCCTAAGGCCTCAGTTGACTGCTAATCCTTTTTCCCCCCCCTAAATTTGTTGCCTTGTAGTGTATAGACCTTTTCCCCCTTAGCACGGGTGCTGAGTTACTAGTGAGTAAGAGAAACCTGGGGAGAATTGTATGAATTGATGCTAAGTGAGCAGAAGTACAATTTATACAACATTGTAAAGAAACAACAAAGGACTTAAGAACCATGATCAATTTGGTGACCACCCATGACTCCAGAAGACTGATGATCAGGCTTCCCACCTCTGGGCACACAGGTGATGGACAAGGGGTACAGAATGAGGCATGTATTTTCAGACATGGCCAATGGGTGAATGTTTTGCTCAACTATTCCTAGTTGTTACAAGGGAAGACTTTGGTGGTGGTGGTGGTGGTGGGGGGTTCTAATTATGGAGATAAATAATAGAATAATGGTGATACCAAAAAAGAAATGACTGCCAATGAACCATTAAAAAATACTCAGAAGGGAGCAAAAGGAAGTTCAGAAAAGGATATAAATAGGGCAGTTTTGCAATTACCATGTTCAGTTTGAAATATACTTTAAAAAGCAAGCTCTATGTAGTGATTTGTGATTTCATATATAGTCCTACTTTCTGGTACAGGGAGATGCTCACTTGTTGATATTCATAATAAAAAAGGAATTTAAAAAGATGCATTAAGGAAGAGCATGACTACTGGGGCAGAGTCCTGGAGAAGCTAGGGATTAAACAAACAGGTAAAAGCCTACTCCTTAAACCTGACAGGAAGAAAGTCATAAATGTCAGATTTGAGGAATTGAGGAAGTACGAAGCTCAAGTAGAGGGCCTCAGTCTTCTCAGTAAAGGCTAGGATTATCTATCTTAAGTATAGGGGGCAGAAGTAGGGTTGGAGACAAGAAATAGAGGTGGATCAGATACCAGGGGAATCAGATAAGGAGTCAATAGTTGTAGAGTGAGGGTCCAGGTGTAACTACGCACCATAAATTTCTAGTTGGTGCAATCTTCCAGATTTCTTAACCTCCTATGTGGATTTCTCCGAAGCCCTGGCCCGGAACCAGAGATGGCAGGAGCTACTCCAAGGGTGAGAATTTGAAGGTTGGGAAATAGGTTGAGGATAAAAGATAGCAGATAGGGAAGTACTGAAGTGGCTTAATTGGATCTCTGCTTTTTGGAAGCTTGTTTTTTTGGATACTGGTTTTTGTTTTTTTTTTGCTTTTTAGGCAATTGGGGTTAAGTGACTTGCCTAGGGTCACACAGCTAGTAAGTGTCAAGTGTTTGGTCTGAGGCCGGATTTGAACTCAGGTCCTCCTGACTTCAGGGCTGGTGCTCTATCCACTGTGCCACCTACCTAGCTGCCCCCTCGGATACTGTTTTATGAGATGATCTTGAGCAATCTTGTACTATCGCTCTCCAAAATATTTTTTTACAAATGAGTTTATGCTGGCTGCCATCTCTATTTGGTAAGGAGAGGAAGTGTTTGCTGGGGTAAGGGCAGTTACTACGCTTTTTAGCAGTTGATGTACATTGTTGAACTTCCTTTAAAAAAAAAAAAGCAATGGTTTGTGTCGATGTCTCTTCTTTTATCCACTTCCCCATTTTTGGATGTTGATAACTTGCTTAAATAAGTCAGCTTGGAGTTAATTCACACCATAACCTTTTAAAAATCTCTCCTAATTTGGTGCTGATTCAGATCTTAGCTCTAATGAGACAGCTGTCTGACTGTACCCAGACATTCCTACAGTGATAAATGGTTGTTTGCTATCTGTGGAGATGTTTCCCTTTTTGCGATGAGGTGCTTGTCATGTCTAGCACTTCCCCACTTTCGACAGGATGCTTTTATGTCCTCTACAAGCCTTTTGGCTTCCATGTCTTAACACAGACATTTTCCCCATCTTCTTGTGTACACTTTTGTATCGAAGTTACTGAGCATTAAAATATATACTTGTTTAATTAGGAAGCTGTGATTGAATTCTTCATACAATTTCTCGACTTGATTCTTTGCAACAGTGTTGGCATATTAAAATAATTGCAACTTTATCAAAAGCACTGCAATAGATGATTGGACTAGACATAATGGGTTAAAATTAGAATTGGAAGGAATCTTGAAAGACCATCTAATCTCCCTTCCTCGTAGTACAGATGACAGCAACAGGATCTGAACTCAGCTCTCCTGACTCCAAAGTCAATGCTCTTTTCTACCCTGTGACACCAGGTACTTTCCAGCTCCCATTCACACCTGGAATACGGGCACCTCATATGTTAAAAGCTCAACTGTGTATTTAAAAGTGTAATGGCCCTGACCCTAAGGTCAGTGCAGAACGGGGGTCACTCACAATGCCCACTGACTGTTCCTTCTGCCCACAACTTGTAGCATTTTCATCTGCTCCCAACAGGTGCAGAAGCTGGCACATGATGTCAAGGAAGAAGACTGACTCACAGTCATGCTTGAAAATTTTATTTCACAATATAAAAACTGTATCTCAAACCACTGTTTCCTTGTGCCTTCTCACTGTCACTTCTATGCCTCCAATCTCCCATTTACCCACTTACACAAATCCCTTTTCATACAATCCATAACCCTCTGAACACAACTTAAGCATGAAAAACAGTATTTTAGGTGCCATGAGGGCACGAATCGAGAGTGAAGACCGGCAGGAGATCACTCCGTGCATAGGACTGCCACACCGCGCTCATAGAAGCTCCGAGGGTCTTCCTTGGTAGCAATTTCAAAGTCTACAGTAAAGATGAGATCTGCCCGGGTGAAGTTCAGATAGACAGGTAAGGTGACCTGGAGAAGAGAGAGCAAACATACAAAAAGAGCTCAGTGCTCAAGGCAAAATGTTACAACCAAATCAGCAGAACTGAGCAATGGGAAAATGCATGGTTCATCACAAAATCAGTTAAAGCAACAAAGCTGAAAATAAACACTCTAGTAGTAAAGGCCTTACACAAGAAAGCAGAAAACTTCTCCACTGAGGAGTAGGTGAACTGCAAGACTCAAGCCAGCAGCTGAGGCCCTCAGTCACCAGATACTCCAATTCTTCTTCCGAGTCAACAGGCAGGTTCTGTCCAGCCATCACGATCCCAAAGCACTATTACCTGCCCTGGCCCTTGGCACTGATGTATTGCATTTCCACCAAAAAGTAACTACGTGGACTTAGGCGCCCATGGGGAGGGGAAGGCCTATGGAGGTTGGAAAGTACCATATGTTTATAGGACAACAGGGGTGTGAACCTCTGTGGAAAAACCCCTGCAAACTAAAGAAAGGAGCACAAGCATCAACCACTGAGATGATAAAGCCCTGGCAGCACAGCAGCCCACCCCCCCTCCCCCATTCCGGCCAAGGTTAACTCACCACATTAGCTTTTTTCTCTGCATTTGTCTGTTTGATCCAACGAAGCTGGGTTATAGGTAGTATGGTTGAAATTGCATTGGAGAGAGACAATTTGTTATTGTTGCATGTGGCTCCCTGAAGCTTCAAACCTACAAGAAACATGTTAAACAAATTTAAAAAATAAAATCAAAGTGAATAGGAAGTCTGATAGCGTTAATACCCACCCTCCCCAGAGACTTAAACATGAAAAGGGAAAACTGCCTAGAAAGAGGTCATATCAAGTCTATTTGTTTAGCATGAAAGTTAGATAAATATACACCTCAACATTTAGCAGTCTTTGTGGCTCTCAGATCACCATCTCAATTATAACTGTGCCCACACCAAGCCTTTAATCCAGACCAAGAACAGGCAGGAGGAGAGGTCTTTCCCTTGGCTTACCTGTGACTCCAAAGCTGCAGGCATCCAACACAGCATTCTGGGCAGTGGTGACATTGACTTCCAGGCAAAGCTCCTCCAGGGACCAGCTATTTGCTTGGGCCACATATTGTCTGGTGGCTGTAATATAAGCCTCTGGAACAAACAGGCCACCAAGGCACACGTGGATATTCTGTTTCCAAAAGAAAAAGCAGCTTTTAGGTCATGTATGTGATAATGGGAATCTTTCTCTTCTCAAACCTAAGGTCTCTCAGCATGCTGGGGTGATAACGGACTTTCTACAAGCACATCTTGAGTTTGCCTCGAAATTAAAAACCAAGCCAACCTCTTGATCCCAAGAGATTACATTTAACATCTACTTGGCAGTCTCAGCTAATTCAAATGACATGCTATAAACCTGCCAAACTAGGTTCCCAATATCTGACTCCTTCCTTAATGTCAGCCCACAGCAGCCGCTGACAACTGGATTTCCAATGGAAATTATAACTTCAGTTAGGTAGAGGAAGTACCTTCAGTTCTTTTGCCCCACCAGAGGCCGCTGCCAGGGAAATATTCTGAAGCTGTTTAATTCGTTCACTGAAATCTGAAACCCACTGAATAACCGTCATGCCGGCAGGCACCGTGTAGTGGGACCAGCTCCGGGGCAAGATACCTGCAAAAGGACAATGAGGATATTCAGGACAGCGCCTAACACCATGCCAGCTCAAAAACTACATACATTTTGTAAAAATCTTCTCTGCTCACTTGGGTAGGTTCCATTCTAATCACCATATCTAGCATTTTTGAAGTCACCAGACCCCTAACCTTTTACACATAATATGAACAGATTTATCCAAAAGTTCCTGGGAAGGATGCCTGCAACCAGAACATATTCAAGTCCAGGAACCAAATCCAGTGTTTCCAGGACACGTTTTTTTAAACACCAGGCATAGAGACAAATGAATAGTTTTAATTATCCTATATTATTTCCCTTTAAGGAATCCTGTTCCCAAAGCATCTGAAACCTGTGATCATTGGTTGGCTGGAAGTTCAGTGATAGTATATTCCAAAAAAATGAAAGGATCAATTTAGACGTTTAAAAAATGTACCAGTATTTTCATCTAATCTTTTCTTACCTTCCCTGCCCCTCCCCCATCCCAGCCCAACCCAACCTCTTTCATTCTACACCATGTAAAAGGACACTGGCAGCAGCTGATGGAGACACTTCCAGGTCCAGTGAGTTCACTGACACACTTCCTTCACTAATAGAGAATCCATTAATCCCTCTCTACCTGAGTCTTTGCGGGTTCATCTGGAACCTTCACCATCTGGCGAGAAGATTCTCTGATTTAGCTAGCCTGGTTCTCAGAGAATAGCTCCACGCACACGGTCTGTCACTGGGCCTTTACCTGAAGCCTTCCCAGCTTTGTGTTACCTGGCACAAGAGTCACCTCCAGCGGTGACAGACTTGGGTGGAAGAACACATAAAGGTAAGACATGTTGGAAAATCTAGCCTTAGTCCACCTTTCCTCTGAAATGGACACGATCCATCCTTTGCACACAAAGACCTCCCTCAGTACTTATGACCAACATTCTTTAGCAACCTGGCTGAGGGT
The DNA here is from genome assembly GCF_900497805.2 of Vombatus ursinus. NCBI lineage: Eukaryota > Metazoa > Chordata > Mammalia > Diprotodontia > Vombatidae > Vombatus > Vombatus ursinus. The sequence continues at coordinate 9,611,759 of NW_020947062.1, read as the reverse complement.
TGGGAGGATCCCAGCCCTGATAAGGAACCTTTTAATCTGGCACGGCAGAAAGGGGAGCAGGCAGACTAACGAGCTTTGGGGCTACAGAAGGAAACAGGGCAATGAAGGAAAGAGAAATCAATGTTGTATCTCCCCAAAAGACTCTTCTCATTTTGTCTTTGTATTCCCAGAGCTTAGACTAGCGCTCTGCACACAGTAATAATAGCTAACATTATACAGAACTTTAAAAGTTTGCAAAGTGCTTTATGTATCTCACAGGAACTCCATGAAGTGCTATTATTATTCCCATTTTACAGATGAGTAAACTGAGGCTGAGAGAAGTTAAATGACTTGCCCAGGGTCATAAAGCTAGTAAGGTCTAAGATGGGATTTGAACTCAGTCTTCCTGACTCCAAGTACACTGCTCTATCTACTGTGCCACTTTGGTTTCTCAAGGCAGTATTTAAGAAAAGTGAACATAAATTGACCCAAATCTTTTTAACATTTAGCTTTTATAACATTAGAGTGGATTTGCTGTCATCACGGGCAATGAATTGCTGTTACAGAAAAAAAGAACCTGAGACTCCCTCAGACAGCATGTCCAACCCAAGGTCCACAATGGTCTGCCCCCAGAAGGAATGACCACTTCACGTAGTCAAATGTATCTTTTAGAAGATGAAGCTTATTTCAAACATCTTATGCTTAGCCATCACTCATTTACAGAGCACTTCAGGAGCCTGAAGATCAGCCTTCACGACTCTATGACAGACCCTGGCTAGTGAGAACATTCTACAACAAGGAAGCAGAAAGCACAGTACCTTTCACCAGTTCATTTATAAGTGTCCGGAGATAGTTGGTTTGCTTCTTTTTTCCTTCACACACCTGAACCACATCAGCAAGATCCTGGCGGACATCTTGGAGTAACTTGGCTCCCATTTTCACTTCTCTCTCAAAGAATCTGAATAGAGGGTCCTACATTTAAAGTGAATTACAGATAAATTGAAGGGAAAAGAGCAGCTTTCTTCCAAAACTCAAGCAAAATCAGTATTCAGAGCCCCACAAGATTACATGGCTCCCTGGAATTACTTTGCATTTTCCTTGCATATATGTCATATTTATTTATGTGTTTGTGTGTTGTTTCTTTGGGGGCAGGGATGCTGTTTTTTCTCTTGCACACTCAGTACCTCATCTGGTCCCTGCCACATAACTGGGACACAACATGCCCATTGATTCCTGAAGAAGCATCCCAGGGCTTCCCTTGGATTTTGGAGCACCCTCCTCAGTGTGGCTGGGCCAGTGAGAGCTGATGCCCCCGAGGCAGGTGGAAATTGCCAAACCAGAGCTTGGAGGATGGCATCTGTTATGGGAGATCTGTTTTGCAAAGCTGGGTAGAGGCTGGAACGGCTCCTAGCTAAGTTTGATGAACAAGCAAGTACAAACGTACAGAGGGGAAAGGTCTGCTGTTCTGCTGCACAAAGGATAATCTGCTGCATCTTCTACTTGTTCAATGAAAAAACTACACACGTGTCCACATAGAACCTTGAAAAGTGAGTTTCTAAAACTAGAATGAGCATACGCTGGACAAGAGTTTATAAAGGTTTCTGTTATCAGATGCCTTTACCATACTTAGAGATATATGGGATACTCTCATTGCTCTTCCTAGAATATATGTATATAAATGTGCCACAAAGGAATCAAATCATCTGTCCCGTGAGCCATTCTCTGAATGGCGGACTATTAAAAAAGACACCTGTTTCTTGTACAGCATGGCCTCAGCTCTCACCAAGAAAAGCTATTCTAGTTTCCTTCCTAAAGACACTTGGAAAAATGAATTAAAGAATATGCCTTGACTGCACATGTGTAACTTATATCAAACTGCTTGCCTTCTCAATGAGGGCGGGGACTCAAAATACTTAAAAACTGTTTTTACTGGTAATTGGTGAAAAAAATAAAACATTAAATCATAAAAAAAAGAAGGAACATGCCTTAATGTTTTCTACAGTTCGTTTCAGGTGATTCAGAGTCAACGGTATGAGATGCAGCCAGTTGGACGCAGTGGTATGGAGAGTTCTCATCCAAGCTGGGCGGCCATCAGAGGTGGAATCTGTGCGAGTCTTCTTCTCTGTTTCTGCATAAGCTAGGTCATCTTCATCCTCCAACATCTGCATCTTCAGCATTTTACTGATCATGTCAATGCCTAAGCCAAACACACATACATTTAAAGGTAGCAAGGAGTTTGAAAAAACAAAAAAAAAATTGAATGTGAACTGTCTAAAATTTGTTTACTTTAAAAAAGAAATCTGAAGCTAGGTTAACTCTAAACCTAAATGGAATAGTTTTGGTAAGAAAGAGTCACTTTTATTTAATAGGAATGACTGAACTTTATATCTGATCTCATCACTTGAAAAGATGTAGTTCTCACTAGCAAATAACCTCTCTCTTGCTTTTATCACAATCTCTTTTGTATCAATTATTTATTTACCATGCATCTTTCTCCCATATTAGATCATAGACTACTTGAATGCAAGGACTGCTGCCTTCCAGAGGCATGCATCCAAACCAGGACAGAGAACTTCTCAGATCTGTCAGACGTGATGACAACTGACCACTTTCGGTGAGTCGAAAGGAATCCAGAAAGAATGACTAACGTGCACAAAGTCTGAGACAAGAAGCTGAAGAACTCTGGCACAGAGTTGGTGTTTTCATCACTGTGGTCAATCAGGAAAAATAGTAGACTTGTCAAGTTAAGAGCTAGTTCAAGGGAAAGGAATCTATTTCTGGACCATGGATTAAATGTAGGAATGACAGGCTCATTAAGTCAGAGTACTAACAATGACTAGTAAGAACGTATTTGCTTTGGATCCTACAAAGCTTACCAAAACAGTTTTAAACTGAAAAGGAAGGGGAAGGGGGAAAACTGCCTATGTATCTTTCTCTAGCTGGGAACCACAGAAAGTAGGGACAACATTAAGAAAAATCACAGAAGAACTACCCAGAAATTCATAAGAAGCAGAAACCTAACAAAGAAGCCAGTAAAAAATCCCACTGGTCTGCAGATTTCCATGGAGAAATGTACAATACATGGTTAAACAACAACAAAAAAAAATGAAGTAGAGATTCTAAAACAAGGAGGTACATTTCACCCCATGAAGCAGTACTGACACTTGACAAGCCTGGACTCATGACCAGAATTCAAAGGAAGATAGGTACAAAGAAAAGGGAGTAGAATAGCATCAAATATTAAGATGATGTGATTTTGGGAAGAAATCTAGGAACCAGAATACGGGAAGCATGTGGAGAACATTTTTAGGTAAAGATCAAAGAAACACAATATGCCACAGACCATATTAACATAAAGAAATAAATGTATTAGAAATCAGTTGACAAAGCTAGCACAGAAGCATGATACTGGAGTGATGGGGAACGTGATTTATCTGGACATCTGCTGAAAGCATAATAGTTGATAATTTCACCCTTCAAAAGGTGACAGGAAAACAGGATCTGAGATTGAGATCTGGAAGGGACCTTAAGAGGCCATCTCACCCAACCCCCTCATTTACAGAAGCTAAAAGTCTCCTAGACAGTCAATGGCAGAGGTGGATTCAAACAAGGGTCTTCTGACTGTAGATACCCCCAGCCCTCTCTATACTGCCTCTCAAGAAGGAAACTGATCTCCATCTTCTGGATCATTTTCACCAGTAAGGGCAGGAAAGGTGGAAAGAAGTGACAAATTCCATTTTGGAATTTGTGATAAGGAAAGTGAGGACATAGTCTAAATACCCTTTTGATTTCTGGAAAGCAATTTCATTTACAGAAAGGAAAGGCAACGCTTGAAAGATAGGCCAGAAAACTGCGAAGCTTTCCACAGTGAATCTCTGAAGTGATCAAGAGAAACAATTCTAATGAAAAAGAAATGGGGGAATGGGGTGGTGGGTGGTGGGGGAGTTAACAGAACATAAAGTTAATATGTTCAGTTGGTTTAGTGGTCTCTGAATTTGACACTATGGATCTAAAGAGACCAAAGTGGATATATAATAAACAGAAACCTACTTAATAAAGAAAAAAAAAAGGAATAAAGGTAAGATGGAAACCATGGCAGATAATGCAACAGAACCACAAAAGGGCAGTATAATCCAGTAATAATAGTGCTGGGAGCACTGTAACTTCCAATAAGCTTAAGGAAAAGAGCAAGGAAAGTTAAATAAAACAAAAAAATGTTGCTTTTTAAAAAGTTACACTGGGGGAAAAAAGAAGACTCAAAGAAGGGAAAGAACCTGTGCTTTGGATGATAAAAGATGATACAAAGATGACAGAACTACTGAACTCTTTGCTTCTGATTCCAATGCTAAAAATAATTTGCAAATAATTTTCTTGCTTCCTTCCAGATTCAGTTCAAGATGCCCCCTTTGTGAAGGCCTTCCTCTTCCCCTGAGGTTGACGCTCAGGATGTATCCCCCAAGACGAATGTCAGTTCCTTAAGGACTGGGGTTGTTCCTTTTTGTCCTTGTGTCTCAAGGGCCCAGCACATAGCAGGTACTTAAAAAATCTTTGTTAAACTGAAAAAGATAGAATAAAAGTGGCCGATAGGGAGCTGACAGTCAACATAAGTAGAGAGATATTAAGAGAGCTCTGAATTGTCCCTGTTAGTTCAAATCACCAGGCCCACATGAACTCTCCCAAATCTTGAGAAAACTGGTCAGTGCAGCTGCTTTGAAAGTCTGTGGAGAATTGCCCTGGAGAAGGATAAACATTGGCCTTACTTTCAAAAGGGGAAAAGTGGTCTGGTGAGCATGGGCTGGTGAGTTTGGCAAGATTCTAGAACATGTTATTAAAGGGATGTTAATAAGCATCAGAACAGGAAGTGCTGATCACAGAAAGTCTGCAGGGCTTCATCACAAACAGTGCATGCAGACGGAGGAATGATGTGGTTACGAAAATGAACCTAAAATTTATTAGCAAGTTATTTGGTAACTTCTCAACGTATTCCAGGGTGTAACATGGAGAAATGCGGGCTATATGGCAGTACTGTTATGTGGATTCAGAAAAGGAAGAACAACTGAACCCACAGAGCAGTAACAACAGCCACCCCACTAAAACAGGTTTCATTTGAAAGTCTAATCACTATAAATGTGTGACCACCACACCTCTGAGATATGGACAAACTCAAAAACATTTTAAAAGACTACCTATACCCAACTGGAAATCTGATCTTATCAGGCCAATTAGCTTTCTCCTCAATCAAAAGAAAGTCACTTCTACAGCACTTCACACCCTGAAACATCACTGAGATTGACTGAATTAAGTTTCCCTGTTCCCTGAGTAATTCCTTTAATCTTTATTCTCATAAGTGGAAAAGGATGATGAAAAAACATAATTATGTGTATTCTAATGTAGAAAAAGTAGTGTTATGCTATTTCTGCTTTGTATAAAAATGTTGTGTTTATTCCAAAATTATGTTTTCAATAAAAAGAAAAGGTTTCTCTTCATTTAAATCTCATTTTAGAACAGCATGTTGTAATATACAAAGAATAAGTTTACATAGGTCCTAATTCCAGAGAAGCTATTGAGCTTACAAACGAAAACCTCGGGGAATCTTTTCCTCATCTACCTTAACCTATCCTTTAAAGGTGATGATCAACTAATGGCATCAGTTCATAAAACACTTTCCTGTCCACTAAATACTACATAAATGGGATTCAGTGGTATAGTGGGAAGAATATTAGCATTAAGAAAACCCAGGTTCAAATCTCTGCTCTGCTATTTACTTTGTGTGTGATCCTGGGAAAGTCACCACCTTTTTAGGTTTCTGTTTCTCCATCCATGCAATGAAAAATTTGGACTCCATGATTTTGAAGATCTTTTCCAAGCTCTAGAACCTCTGCAAGAATATTACCAATAACTTCAACTTATCCTCCTAACAAACCTTTTATGCAGCTGTGAACATGATGCTAATGTCTACTATTTCAACTGTTTTCTTCCTTCTGTTTACTTGCTAACTGAGGTGCTAGGGAGCAAGCTCAAAAGGCTACCAGAAGAAGAAAAGTAGCAACAAAGAGAAAAATCCTTAAACCAGGCCACCAGCTCAAGCACAAGACACAAGCTTGAACTGTACGAGATACAGAAGTAACAAGGTACCCTGGGTGGTGAGAAGGACTTTCTCGGCATTATTTGGTAAGCCAAGCCACGAAGGTGTCTGGGTATCCGGAAGCAGTTCAACCCACTGCACGAATTCTTCTCGTCTGGGAAAAAAAGCAACAACAACAAAACATATACAGACCAATTCAGAAGTGCCATCATGGACTATGTATGTGATTCCAAGTATTTTATGTAACTGAGCTAGACCTTGCATGGTGAAAGGTCAAGGTAGATAGAAGAAAAAAAAAAAAGCTCTACATTGAGTCAGAAGGCAAGTAATCCCTGCTACAAATTAAGTGCAAATGAAAGCATCTGAATACCTGATGCCGTCTGGCATTTGAATGTCTTTGTGCCCATCAACCTTGCAGGCCAGTTTAAATTCACTGTCAAAGCTTTTAGTTGTAAATAAACGCTCCAGGAAAGTATTCAGCAAACGTTGGTCAAATTCATTATCAACACGTCCTCCATAAATGGACTGGGCCATCAGTGTCTTCAGAGCTGACCAGGGGATCTTATCAGGAGAAATGTTCTGTCGTCCCTAGGAAGAGAGAATGACCGGTGTCAACAATTCAAGAATGAAGGATGGATGGGAAAAATCTGGATTTCAATTCTAAAGAACCTCAGAAAATGGCCTTTGCTGTGTTTGGGCTATTACTAAGTGGCAGCTCATTTCCAGCACACAGAATACAGCCCATTTCCATCATAATTTCTTACTAATCTAAATGTTTCCCAAGGAAAGAGATGATTAAGAGGAAGCATTGAACTGACTTGCCTTTGCCGTATCATCAAGCCACGTGTCTACTGTATCACAGGCAGAGCGTAAATCAGATTCTCCAAACTCATACTTCTTTGACCAGCCCAGGGGTGCGTATCTCAAGCGCTCTTGGATGATTGCATGGAACCAGGCCAGAAGGAAATACAAGCGGGCACGCTCATTGGGAGACTAGAGAAATCGCCAAGAGGAGAAAAAACACATAAGGTGGCTCCAACTTCTGAACAGTTAGCATATACAACTAAATCAGAATCAGTGCAATAAATAATAAGTTTACAACAACAATCCACCCCACTCCCCTCCCCCATGCCTTCAAAGAGTGATTAAGCCCCTGCAATGTGCACATAAAGACAAAACCAAAAAATAACAGTTTACTAATGAGCAGTAATTTGTATAGAATTACTGAAGCCTAGTTAAGGGCATCAGAAGTCACCAATTACAGTGGTGTCAAACTCAAATACATTTGGTTCCTTACAGACCATATGTACTGACTCAGAAAACCACAAACTGGCCTTATCCATGCTGTATTTTAAAATTTTTTAAATTTATTTTGCTAGGCATTTCCCCAATTTTAATTAGCTTGGGCAGCAAGTTTGACACCTCTGATCTATTGCAAACCCCTGGCTAATGAATGTCTCTCCTTTATAATGATCCCTAAAATCAAGTCATCCCTGCTTCTGGCTTCAACTCTAATGATGAGCCAATTTCCTACCTTTTGGGGCAGCTCTTCCTTATGTGAAGCCAAAATGTGCTTTCCTGTAATTTCTACTAATTACCTCCTTTCTTGTAACACATATTAATTCTAACAATTCTATCCCATAAAAATCCTTCAGTTACTGTGAAGAAAATGAGCACGTGTTTCGCCAAGTTTTCTCTTCTCTAGGCTAAACACTTTCCAGCTCCTTTAACTAGTACTTGTAAAACAGCTTAGACGGCAGTAAATAGAGTGCTAGACCTGGAATCAAGAATCAAGGCTTAGGTTCAAATCCAGCTGCAGACACTAAGTGGCTGGGTATTTCTGGGTAAGTCACTTAACCCCCATCTGCCTCGGTTCTCTCATCCGTAAAATGAGGATTACCACCCAAGGTTGTTGCAAAGATAAAATGATATTTATAAAGCACTCGGCAAACTGTAAAGTCCCATGTGAATGCTAATACTATTGCTATAGGGCAGTTTCCAGTCCTTTAGTCATCCTAATTACCCTCCTTTGGATCTGCTCAAATTCTGCAATGTCCCACCTAAAATGTGGTGCCCATAGGATACCAGGGCAGAGTACAACAGGATTATAGTATTATCTAATCATTCCACTGCAGTGTATGCGTGAGCATACGTGTGCATATTATTTCTAAAAAAATAGGATCAGGTCTAATGATAGGTGGGAACCTGGTTACTAATGGTAGGACAGTATAGAAGTACATAGAAGGCATAATGATGTGTTTGAAGTTATTGGAAAGGAGGATTTACGGACAGAGGACAAGCCTTAGGGCTGGGAAGACCTGGGTTCCAGTCCCCTCTCTGACACATACTGGCTAAATGACCCTCGGCAAATCACTTAATCTTTCAGTGTTCTAGGAAACTCTCTAAGACTATAACTTACAGAGTTAGTGCCTACTTGCCCTAGTACCTGAGGGTGGGGGGAGTCCACCTTATCTGGGAGATACCTATTATAATGAAATCTCAGGCCCAGTCACTATATTCATACCCTATGGAAGGAAAACAATACTTATAAATCAACTAAGAAACTGATCACTGAGGCCACCATCTCTGTCCCTTCAAAATCTTATTTAATGATCAATTATTGATTTATTAACACAATAATTTTACCATTCATCTGGTAAAAAGCTCCAAAAAAGGAGAATGTTTAATAATATGCCAATGACCAAAATAAACATGGGCATTTACTTTTCCAGGAAGTATGCTACCAATGTCCCATGGAATCCTTAAAAGGACTATCTCTCATCCAGAGAAGGGGAATGCTGACACGGCTAGCAACCTCTTTCTATTTTGTCAAGGTGAGAAGGACCATGGCTTCCTAAACACCTGAAGAAGGCTCCCTGACATTCATGAATTCTTATGTCATGATTCAGCTTCCCATTCAGCGCATCCCCTATTAAGTAGGTGATGTTGACACTCAACAAAATGCCTCTTCCACCCTGAATTTCTTGTCTCTGTAAAGTATGAGCAAAATATACACACAGCACATGTGTATGTGCACACATACATACAGACATGTGTGCGTACACATACATACATGAATGCATGCATGGCTAGTTTTATAAAAGAGGTCCATTTCTGAGGCATTAATTAAATCAATGATATATGGCCATATGACTTCTAATATCTTTTCCAATGAGAGTATTGACTTGTCCTGACCTTCTCTTAGCCTTCAAATACCTCATCCATATAACATTGCAGTGCCAATCTCTGCTGCTGCCATGGTTACTTTTGTGGACTCAGAAGGAGATAAAAGCTGTGAAAGTGGGAGAACTGGGGGCAGCGAGGTGGCGCAATGGATAGAGCGCCAGCCCTGGAGTCAGGAGGACCTGAGTTCAAATCCGGCCTCAGACACACAACACTCATTAGCTGTGTGACTCTGGGCAAGTCACTGAACCCCAATTGCTTCACCAAAAAGCAAGGAAAAAAAAAAGTGTGTCAGCGGATTCCTACCAGTCAGATACTAGTTTTCTGCCACAAAGATATTTTCACCACATTCCCTGAATCAACTTCCTTTGCTCTGTTATACTGCTTATAATTTTACAAATTAGATACTCCTGGAATTATCAGTCCTGTCACACATTAGTGTGAATTAGGTCACTAAGATTACTTCATCTGAACTAGTGAAGAATCTGTCTAGCCATTTGATTTGGGTGGGGAGGGGAGGGGACTGTGGGACATTTGATTTTAGCAGCTGGGTACTATGAAGTGGGAGAGGCAGTGGGTGCTTAAGAAATTTACCTGTTAACTAAGGCTGGTGCTTTATTCAAGAAAGGGGATAGAAACTCTTCATCCTCCTTAGACTACAAGATCCTCTCCTCCTGGGACTGACAAGTCAGGCTGATACCACTAATTCTACAGTTCAGCTATACTGTGGTCAGAAGCAGACTGTAATAAGGAGCTCATCATCAACTATAGCACTATTTCTATGGAGAATAACTGGCTTAAGAAAGGAACTTTGGGAACACCACTTGCTCCCAAGTTGGGGATGGCCCGTAGTTTAATGGCTCATGGGGGGAGACAGGGAGATAGGTTATGTCAATAAACACTTAACTTTGGAATCTGCACAGAAAAGAGTAGTGTGCATTGCATTTACCTTGCATATTCTTGACACAGGAATACTGCTGAAGGTCCTCAGCATGTTGGCTTTTACACCGGGAGGAGGCTCAAACACAAAGATGCGTCCAGCACGAAGCAAGTTCACAGGCACCTGAGGAAAAATGCGGCCCCTGTATCAACTCTCACGTTTCCTCATGTATAACTAACTGATGGCAGTGACAGTCCAACGCACACACCCAAGAAGCCCCAAACCTGCGTGTTTGTATTAAAGCCTGTACTAAGCCAGCATTTAAGAAGATCACACCGAGACAGGATTTTCACGCTTTACCTTAGGATTGATCTCCATTGTGAGGAAGAGTCTGAAACAGGCATGGGGCTGCAGAGAATGAAGCTTCTTCTCCAGCTGCATCAGCCATCCTGGGGCCAGATGGACATTTTTCAGCATCACCCACCTGGAGAAAGCAAGCGGAGGCACTCCATCACATTTCACACCATGACCCACAGCGTTTGACCCCTAAGATTGTCACTGGGGAAAAAAATAAAACAACATCTACCTGCCAGACTTGACTGCTGTGTTGATTGCTTTATCTGCTTGATTAAAGCCTTCAGCAGAGCCTACACACAGAAAAAAGTGGAAGGTTACACTCGGCTGTCAGTCCCCAGTAAGTGATGCTAGGACTTCTTGAAAAGAGAGCCAAGCGTCCTCACCGATTGCAATGGATGTAATCTGTGTGTTCTGTTCGGCTGCAAGATCTTCCACGTGTCCACTGGCATCATAACCAGGCACAGAACACATCAGGACAGGAGTGTTTGGCTTCACCTATAACGAAAGACGTATTCAATATGATAAAAATCCAGGTAAAATCAGAAACTGCACCTATCTTTCCATATATCCTCAAACATATGGGAATGGGAGAAGAAAGGGAATACTGTGAACAATATATACTTCTTTCTTCATTGGAAATTAAAGTGCTGTCAGAATGAGCCCCAGACAGGTTTCACAAAAGGCCTCTGGGGATCACCTCAGCTGCCAGACTTACTCAGAAGGCACAAGAGGCCAAATACACAAAGCCAAAGAAGCACTGAATGGGGGCAGGAAGGGAACGTCAGGATGCCACTTAGTCTGACCTGGAAGCACCCGTTTCCCCTCTTCCCTCAGGTCTCTGCTTAGAGCCTCCCTCTCTGTGCCTTGGGGTAGTCTCTGCCAGTGCTGGAAAGAGCTAACGGTGACTGAAATGTGCCTCCCTGCAAGTTCCACCCCAGAGCAAAGTCCTTTATATAGGTGACAACTTATTACAGCCTGCACTCCCACCCAAGTCTTCTCTTCTCTGACCGAAGCATCTCCAGCTCCTTCAATGGAGCTTTCTTCTACAGGTTTAAGTTTCCTCACAATCCTAGTCTCTCTGCTCTGGATGTATGCTAGGCTTTCCATGTCCCTCACATGCCGAGAGCTGAATAAAAGGTAGTAGATGTGGGTGAAGGCAGAGCTGACAGGGACCATAACCCCAATCATTCTGTTTTTGTTGTTCAGTCATGTCCAATTCATCATGACCCCATTTGGGGTTTTCTTGGCAAAGACACTAGAATGGTTTGCCATTTCCCCCTGCAGCTCATTTCACAGATGAGGAAACCAAGGCAAAGAGGGTAAAGTGACTTGTCCATGGTCACACAGCTAGTAAGTGTCGGAAGTCAGATTTGAATTCAGGAAAATGAGTCTTCCTGACTCTAGGCCCGGCACTCTATACACTATGGCGCCACCTAGCTGCCCCATTCCATATACCAATTCTAATGTATTTTGCAGGTTCACTGACGTCCAAATGAAAGAAAACTACTGTCTGAATTGAGAGTAGGATAAAAGTTCTGCTTTCTAATGTTTCCCTCAACTGCTTTGAATTTTATTAACCTGGTTTGTATTACCTCAGTATCCACAATGTGTGTCAGATCTAATGGCTGCTCCATAATGGACATGAAAGATTCACCGAGATTTGTGGAAACAAACATATGAGCCATGGCTAGAAGTCGATCAGGGCGGAAAGCCTGGATCAGCAGCAGGCGGTGAATGGCCTGACCAATGGGGGCTGGAATGAAGAAGGGTCATTATGAAAGTGCAAAAGCACCAATAATTCAATTTCATTCAATATATTAAAGGAATCTGTCTGCCTACAGGTTTCCCTTCTGTTTTTCACATTTGATGACAGAGCCCACTCGACTCAGAACAGAAGTGTGAATTTGTTTTCTTCCACTGCTGGTAAAACATCATAGAGTCTCAGAATTAGAAGAGCCCTAAGAGGCAGTAGAGTCCAATCAAAACTTTACCAAGAATCCCAGCTGTAACACCCCAAGCAGGTGCTGGCAGACTTCAGGTATGAGGTGGCCCATCCCACCTCTGCTAAATCCATCTCTACAACTTCCAGAAACTGATCTTAGCTTGCCATTCAGAACAAATTCATTCCTCTTCTACAAAAATCTTTCAAATGCTTGAAGACGACTGATTCCTCCAGACCAGCACCCCTTTTTTCCTCCCAGTGTGTTCTCTGCTCCAAGATACACACTCTAAGTTTCTTCGACTGATGCTTATGTGGTATGATCACCCAGAATGGGTCCTTCACCTTCTAGGCTGCCTCTTCTTAATACACCTCCAGTATATTAATGTTCTTCTTAAAATGTGGCACCCAAGATTTAAAAAAAAAAACACAAAAAACAAACAACCTAGGTGTATTTTGACTCAAGAGGAGTAAAGTGGCACTCTCGCCTCCCTCATTTTGGATACTGCTCCTTTCTTGGGGTAGCCTAAGGTTGCATCAGCTTTTCTGGATTTCATATCACGTACCTGACTCAAAGACTCCTGATCTTTTCAGACAAAAGCTATCAATGGACGCCCGCCCCACTTTATCCTTGCAAAGTTGATTTCCTTAAATGCAAGTTTAAGACTTTACACTTGTCCCTATTATATTTCATCTTCTTAAATTTTATCAGTATAATTTTCTATTATATATACTATATTTATATTATATATAGTATAATTATTATGTCCTAATGAACTGTGTTAGTTCTGTCTCCTTGTCTTGTGTCAGCTGCAAATCTGAAAGTCTGTCTTCATCCAAGTCACTGGCCTTGTGTTATTTACATTTTGTAACATGGATAGGTCTCTGGGGTAGTCTGCTAGAGACTTCCCTCCAAAATGATGTGAACCACTAACAACTACTCTGGGTACAGCCATACATCTTTTCTGCTTCCAGATAACAGCACTACTATCCAGCCCACAGACTCCATTCTTCCCACTGGATCATTAGACAGTAGATTATCTATGTGAATGAAAGACTGATGATTTCCTAAAATCTAGCCTAACTTTTATAACATTCCTATATCCCAATCTACCTTTCTAGTGACACTGCCACAAAAGGGAAATGAGTTAGTCTGGTGGTAGGACTTGTTTTTAATGAAGCGTGGTCAGCTCTCTGGGATCAGAACTTCCTGTTCTTGAAGTTTACTAATCATTCATAATACAGTCTACAATTTTGCTATTAAGAGAAATAAGTTCAAGTGATAAAAGACAGAAAATGATAAATACTGCAGGGGCTCTTGAGAAAATAGGCACGTTAATGTACATTAATGGTGGAGCCTTGAATGGGTCCAGCCATTCTGGATAACAATTTGGAACTGCTTGAACTATGCACAATCTTTGATGCTGGGATACTGCTTCTAGGTTGATATACTCCAAAGAGATTAAAGAAAGAGGAAAAGAACCTAGAGCAGGGGTGGGGAACCTGAGGCCTCAAGGCCACATGCGGCCCTCTATCTAGGTCCTCAAGTGCAGCTCTTTGATTGAATCCAAGTCAAAGGGCCATACTTGAGGACCTAGAGAGCCACTTGTGGCCTTGAGGCTGAAGGTTCCCCAACCTTGACCTACATCTATGCAGATATTTATAGCAGTTCTTTTTGTGGTGGCAAAAAACTTACAACTTGGAAGGTGACTGTCAAATTGGAGAATGGCTGAATAAATGATGGTGTGGGAATGTTAATACTATTCTACTGTAAGAAATGATGAAGGGCATGGTTTCAGAAACACCTGGAAAAATTTGTACAAACTGGTGCAGAGTGAAGCAGAAACAGGAGAACAATTTACATGACAACTAAATTGTAAAAATAAACAATTTAAAAGACTTAATAAGCACTCTGATAAATGCAATGATTAACCACTATTCCAGAGAATCCACAATGAAACATGCTACCTATCTGACAGACAGACTCAGGGTGCAGTTTGAGCCAAATATTTTTTGAACATGGCCAATGTGGGAATTTTTCTCAACTTGATTCGCTCTTCCTTCCAAGCTACTGTATTTATAAACTGTATTTACGCCTTATGAACATGTACTTATTTCCCCCCCCATCAGAATGTAAGCTCCTTGAGAGCAGAGCTGATTTCTTTCTTTGCACTTGTATTTTCAGTGTCTAGTACATAAAAAATGCTTTAAAAAATGCCTTGACAAACATGCATTAGGAAGTTCTCTGTTGCATTCTAGATACAAGTTTTGGGACTTCCTACCATTACTATGAGGTTAACAAAGAGCTACCATCATTAGGGAGCCAACTTGCATGCTAACCCCTGCTTCTTCTTCTGGCCTTTACTCAACTATCTCATGGTAGCTGTCAATCCACCATTCTTGAGAGGACAAGTAACAGCTTCCTCCTGACATGGTCCAACTCCCTCCTTCTTCAAGAAGATCCTAATTTCTACTCCATCTAAGCACTCACTAGTCCTTTTCTCTCTCCTGTGCATCATATAAGGTCAAGATTTCTCACTGCTTCCCTGAATCCTTTTTTAAATCCATTTGTTTTCATAATGAATCCTTCCTACTGTTCTTTTAAGGACACTCCCATCTCCCAACAACATGAGAAAAGCCTCTTTACTTTTTTTTTTAGGAGGTAGATGAGCCTGTAATTTGAAACCAGATGATGGTTACTAGGCCCTGGCAGAAAAGAAACATCTCATGCCCGCTGAAGGGTTATGGCAAACTTCCACCTGTCTTTAAGTATACTGGAAATGAAATCCCCAGACCTCTGTATTACTTGCTAGCAGCTCTTGAGGTCAACCACTGCTCCCCTGCAAAACTGCTAGAGCTAAACTCCATGGAGTTGACGGTCCTTTTATCCTGAGAGCACATTAACAGGTATAATCTGTTAAATTAAAGTTCCCACACTGCTGATTCTTCGAAGCTTATGCAGCAAAGAACTTGGCACTGTTAATTGTTCTTGCCTGGGAAATTTATACAACTGTTACTCATTACCTAACTTCAATTACTTGAGAGGTCTCTTCAAGAAACAAGATTAAACTTGACGGAAAAATCAAGACAACTGCAGTCTAGGGATCAATCCTCAATGAGTTATGATTACAAGAGGAAAAAAACTTGGACCTAAACTCACTTGCAGGCTTTTCTTCACTCCAGAGGTAGGGCACAGTCTGCTCTGGGGAGCTGCTGTCTAACCAAATGCAGAATTGCTGTAACAGAAACATTTAACACATTACCATTACGCAAAGAAAGCACACTAAAAAGTAGTAAGCTCTTTTGAGGCTCACATATTGAAAGCCTGAGTCAAGATTTCAAGAGTACAATTTATGCCGTTTTACAGGCACAATTCCTTACGTCCAGTTTTCTGGGACAAGGCCAGGCTTCTTCATAATAACTGTTAATTAAAACACTTACCTCATCGGCTTGAACTTTTGCAACTAGATCTTTAAATGCAGGAAGGTAGCTCAGTCTCATCATTGCTTCTGTCTGTTCTACAGTCAATCCATTAATTTTGGGAACAACACCAGTGCTAAGTACGATTTCTTTCCCTCTCAAGAAGTGCTGGAATTCAGCATCATAGGTAGGCTCCCTGTACATGAAACATCTCTTTAACTTAGGTTTCTTATTTTCACATTCACTTCATTAAAAGTAACAAAATAATGCTTGGTCATGGAATAAAAAAAAATTATAGCAGAAATTCAACAACAACATAAGAAAAATACAAAGTTATTTCCCTTTGTTTCTATCTCTGTAATCATTTGTAAGAGAACACATATTCTAATTAGCCTTCTTCATGAAGGCTTTGAGCTTTCAGCCACATTGTCTACTTGGTACCCAGCATGAGGGTTAGGTTCAGTAAGCACTTGTTAAGTAAATGAAAACATGATGACTAGTTCTTTGCCCTATGGTGAATTTGAATAAAGAACAAAAATAATTTTACCCAATAGTGCCCTTCAGTTTAATTCTTGCTAAAAGCATTGCAAAGGTGATGTGGTCTTGATGTAGCATGCCTCTGGCCACTCTGTTAAAAGCCACCTGTTGACAGAAGGCACAGATGCTGATGTTCTCAAAGACAAATCATTGAATCAGTTATTTACACTGGAGTAAACAAATTTTACAAGAAACTTGCAAATATTTTTCATGAAAAATAGGCAATTTGTCTTCTACCTGGAAGAGATCCTTGGTAATGATTGAGAGTCGCTGGGTGTGATCAGTAATGCTCTTTAAGTTTGGATTCTCATATAAGACATTGTGATAAATATCCAGGAAAAACTGAAGGGAATATTGATACAAGAAGTGTATCTGAAAAGAAATAATTTAGCCAAAGTTAGACTTTGTAGTTCAAATCTACACACAAAAGTAAAACAAGTAACTAGAAAGTTTAAAAAAATCCACCTAACTTGAACTAGAATTTCTCTCAAATGGCTGTTTCTTTCTTCCACTTTCCAAATAAGAGTGAAAACACAGCAGAAACAAATACAACCCTTCCTGACACTGGAGCTGGTCACCAGCAAATTAATCCATGAAGATAATAACTGGTAACCTTATGATTCGTCTCTAACCACAGGCCTCAGAAATTTTGCTGCAGTACTTATAACAAATATCATAATAAGCTTAAAATGGATATACAACCCAAGTATTCAAAGTCACATTTTAAAAAATTAGAAGAGAAACAGAAGAAAATCTTTAATAGACATAGCTAAGGAGATAGTTTATAAACAAAGGATAGAGGTGTTCATAAAAGATAAATCATTCAGAAAATCAACACAACCAGGATAAGAAGGGAAGCTGCTTAATGGAGAAAACTTTTTGCATTACGTATCTCTCATATTCAAAATACAAAGGTGTATGTGTGCACATGTGTGTACAATGCCAAGCCATTTTATAACAGGTAAGTGGTCAAAGCACATAAATAACCCAGTCTCAAAAGAACTACAGGGGTGGCTAGGTGGCGCAGTGGATAGAGCACCAACCTTGGAGTCAGGAGGACCTGAGTTCAAATCCAGCCTCAGACACATAGTACTTCCTAGCTGTGTGACTTTGGGTAAGTCACTTAACCCCAATTGCCTCACAAATAATAAATAAATTAATAAGAATCAAAAGAACTACAAAGTATTGTCCACATGAAAGACTGCACCAAATCACTAATAATAACAGGAATACAAAGCAAAACAATTCTGAGGTTTCACTTCACACCTAGTAAATTGGTAAAGATGAAATGGTCAAGCAATTGGTAAAGACTGGTCAAGTAACATTTGATGGGCTGTGTAAAGATAAACATACTATAATGTTGGTAGATCTATGAATTGGTCCAACCATCATGGAAAACAATTTGGAGTTATGCTAATGAAGTGAACAAAATGTCCATATAATAGATAAACATTTATTAAGCACCTATTGTGTGCCAGGCACTGTGCCAAGCAATGGGAATATAAAAAGAGGCAAAACATAGTCCCTATCCTCAGGGAACTTACACATACAAAGCAAACTATACAGAAAAAAAAGGAAATAATTAAACAAGGAAAAGCCCTGAAATTAGGAAGAGTTGGGGAAGGCTTCCTGTGGAAGGTAGGATTTTAGCTGGAACTTACAGGAAGCCAGGGAGGTCAGTGGTTGGGAGTGGAGAAGAGAGAACATTCCAGGCATGGGAGAGAGCCACAGAAAATGCCCAGAACCTAGAGATGGGGTGTTCTGTTCTAGGAATGGCCAGGAGGCCAATGTCACTGGATCAAAAGATCACTACTAGGCATCCCTCAGTAGGCTGAAGAAAGAAAATGCCTCAAATACACCAAAATATTTATAGTTAACACTTTCTTTTTTTATGATAGCAAAAAGCTGAAAACAAAGTAGATGCTTAGCAATTGGGAAATGTCTAAACAAATAGGAATGTAATGGAATTATTATCATATCGCAAGAAATGAATAACATGAAACATACGAACAAGCATGGGAAGACTTATATGAACTGATATAAATTAAAGAAAGCAGAACTAGGAGGACAATATATAAACAATAACTACAATGGAAATGGAAAAAAATGAACAAAAAAAGAAAAGAAATG
Source organism: Vombatus ursinus (assembly GCF_900497805.2). Lineage (NCBI taxonomy): Eukaryota > Metazoa > Chordata > Mammalia > Diprotodontia > Vombatidae > Vombatus > Vombatus ursinus. The sequence continues at coordinate 9,593,249 of NW_020947062.1, read as the reverse complement.
TCATCACAGTAATAGAATATCAGAGGCGCAGCATGGCAGAGTAAATAAAAGATGGGCCTCAAAATCAGGAAGACCTGAGTTTCAAGTCCTGTCTCTGACTCATATTAGCTGTGTGACCATGACCAAATCACTCTACTTCTCAATGCAGACAGACTTTAAGACTCTAAGTTATATAGGAGGTGTTGATCTATACCAGTGGAGTTCCTCACATAAATGAATACTACTACTACTACTGCTAATTATTATTATTAATATTATCATCATTATTATTATTGTTATAAACAAATGAAAGACAGTAATAAAACTTTAAGTAATTTTTAGAAAGCAATTTTAAAAAAACTTCATTGTCATAAAAATAAATTTCCTTTTACACTGCAACTGATTTGGCTAAAATTTTTTAATCTAAGTTTCTGAATCTCCACTTCCCTCTCACAAGCATGAACATGGACACTGTTTCACCCTAATGGGTTACTCAATTTTAGCATTCTGAGAATGATGGTACAAAGGGAGTGAGGGAGGGCAAAGTAGATGGAGGCAACAAGCATGGACAGATTTGGGAAAAACCTGCTTGCTCTCAGCTCCAAAAGTTCAGCGATGTATAAGCCCAGCTGCCCTTAATAACCAGTCATAGATCACCCATCAGTACATTAAATCCTTACTCTTCATATGTTCAGTTGATAGCACTCTTAGCATGTAAAACTGTACTTAGGATCATAAGATTACCAATCTAGAAATGGAAGGGACTCTGAGGCCATCTAATCCAAACCACTTAGTTAACAGATGAGGAAAATGAGGTCCAAGAGGTTGAGCGATTTGCTTAAGGTAACATAGGATGTAAATTCTTTTGATCTGAACTAATACTATCTCTCCAAGAAGGACTGGGGAGCCATAAATTATAATATTCTAAGATCTGGTTAAGTTCATGTTTATTCTATCCATACCCTTCAATTACATTCTCTCCCCTCCTGGAGTATTGGCTTTCTAGACTAAAGAATGCTAAGTTTTCTATTTCTTCCTGAATTCTGTAAAGGTAGGATAATTTTATTTCTAATTCTCTATCTGATGATGCTTCAGACCTACAATAATGCTAGTGACTAATGTGAACTATAAATCTAACTTGAATATTATCTTAAGTCTCATTCATCCTTAAAAAACCTTCATTAGGCCCTATCATCTCTCTAGGTTACCTTCCTGTATCATTCCTGCGTTTCTCAGCCAAATCCCTGGAAAAAAATCTCTCTATGCTTGTTGCCTCTACATTCCCTTCTCTCACCTACTCCTCAACCTTCTGCAATGTGGTTTCCAACATCACTACTCAAGTGGAACTCAAGTGGAGGAGGAGGTTTATTCCTTGGTCCTGCAGAATATGACATCCATCATTTCTTTTGTCAAAGTCCCCTCGATATGTGAGACAAAGCCTCGAATGCTGAACTTCCTCAACCTTCTGTTCTTGTGGTTGTTCAGTTGTTTCAATTGCATCTGACTTTTCATGACTCCATCTGAGGTTTTCTTGGCAACGATACTAGAGTGGTTTGCCATTTCCTTCTCCAGCTCATTTTATAGGTGAGGAACTGAAGCAAATAGGGTTAAATGACTTGCCCAGGGTCACCCAGCTACTAAGTGTCTGAAGTCAGATTTGAACTCAGGAAAATGGGTCTCCTTGACTCCAGGGTCAGCACTCTACCCTTTATACTCCCTTCTTCTAAACTTGCTTATTTCTGTTGAAGGGATCACCATTCTTCCAGTCTCACAGGTTAGTAACTTCAAAAGCATGCACCACTCCCCACTCTCCCTCGCTCCATAGAGCAGTTGACAGACTTTGCTGTCACTTTCTCTCCAGCATCACTTGTATCCATCCCATAGCCCTTGGCCACATGGACACCATGTTAGTTCAATCCTTCAAAGCCCCCCACCTCCCTGCTCCAGCCTATTATAAAAAGCTTCCTAATTGGCCTCCCTGCCTCAAGTCCCTCCCCAGTCCAATCCATCCTCCACAGAGCTGCTAAAGTGGACAATCTCTAGGATCAAATATAAACTCGTTTGACTTTTAAACCCTTCACAACTAGCCCCTAGTCCCATCATATACCACTCCCCTTCCCATAATTTAGATGCTTCAGCCAAACTGGCCTCTCTCTTCTTCTGGCCATCCCCCAAGTCTGGAACGCAAGCTCTCCTCACCTCTGCTTCAGAGAAACCCTCATTTCCTTCAAGACACGGCTCAAGTACCATACCTTCTCCACAATGCCCTTCCTAAACCCCCAAACTGCCAGTGCTCTTCCTCTCTATCTCATCCTCATCTACCTTAGATTTCTTTTCTATTCCTGTTGCATATCCCTATATATAACTGTACATATCATATCCCCGAGAGTGGGAAGTGGCTTATTTTTGTTGTCTTTGTATCTCCAACTCCAAGCACAGTGCCTGGCGCACATTAGGAGCTTAAAAACACTTGATTTTTAAATGACGAGTCATTTGGCACATAAGGTTAAACATATAGCCAGTCAAACCAAGCTTGGAAAAGCAACAAATTTTAAGATTTAAGCTCCAAAGTGATAGTCTAAATTAAATAAACTCTGAAAACATTAAAAAGCCAAAATCTGTTTAAGACCAAGGGAAGAGCCTCAGTATTTTTTACCTGTTTCAATGACTCCATGGTAAAGTAAATACTGCTACAGGCAGTAGAAAGTGGTAGATATTGCTGGGAAACAGTTTCAACTTCCTGCATGACGATGTCAGTTTCTTCTACTTTTCGAGTGACCTCTGCTGCTTCCTTTTTCAGATTCTCCAAGGTAGTAATGATGGTGTCATCGTCTAAAATACGTCCCTTAACCTCATTAAGAGCTTGTAGCAGAGACTTTTCTAACTGGCGTAGACGCAACTGGAATTCACCTTTAAAAATGAACAAACAAACAACTTTAGCTTCAATATTGAAATTCAGTCATTCAGCAAACATTTGCCTACTCTGTAGAAGAGGGTCAGGGAAAGCTTCACAGAGATGCTATCTGAAGAAAACCAAGTTCAAGAATTTATACTCTGATAGTTAATATAAGTCAATGAAGGGTTTTTTTTGTTTGTTTGTTTGTTTTGTTTTTTTGGTCTGTTTTTCTAAGCAGAGGATTCAACACAACCAGAGACTTGGGCAATGCTATTAAAGATTAGAGAAGAGGTTACCTGCAGGTAAGAAAATTATAACAATAGTCTAAGTAAGAAAAGATGAAGATTTGAATTAGGGTGGCACAGTGGAAGAATAAAGGGGACAAATGTGGCAAAATCATGGAAGTGGAATTGACAGAATTTGACAAATGAGTGGTCGTAGGGGATGAGAAGAATTAAAGATGTCAACAGAAACAACAGACGTTAGGAAAACGGATAGCTTTTCAGTTTGAGACATGAAGTTTTGAGGTGCCAAGTTGTAATATCTTTTCAGTATACAACATTAGGATATCCAACTGGCTAAGCACGGTAGGGATAGGGAGAGGCATAAGCATCAACAACAGAACTGAGGAAGCAGTGAGAAAAAGTAATAAGAGAGCTCAAGTGACCTGAAGACTAAGATGACATAAAATGATATGGGACAAGGGCAGAGGTAAAGATAACATCCCCATATCTTAGTCGTCAGCTCAGCAGACAGATCAAGGGAAAGGTCAAAGGCACTGGTGGCCACTGGCAAAAGAGCAATGATCAGCACAATTTCTAGCACTAAATATATGGCTAACACCTACTGCTAAAAGGAAAGCAATCTAAAATGCCGTATTTGCACTGATTTCAGTCTACAATGACAACGTGGTAAAGAGGTTTGCAGCTGCTTAAAGGGAAATACAAACCTTCCTTGGGGTCTACTCCCTCTCTCAGAGAGACAGCAAATAAGAATGAACTGAAGCATCTGTTAATTTTCCGTGACATGTTCCAGAGGATTCTTACACAGCATCTAACTGCTGCTTTGAGGCATCAAGAAGCTATATAGACCCAAGCAGAAAGCAAAGAGCCGTGCTGAAAGGCCAGGTGACTCATGCTCGAGAGTCTGCCATGCCTGTCTCCATGGGGTCCTCAACTGGGGAATTCTTAGAGGAGGATAACTGTTAATATCCAGGTTATAGCTCACTATGAAAGTCAGGCCCTGCCAAGGGAGAGGCAGGTGGAGGAACTACATGGCCTGCTATGTGGGTTTATGATGATGATGACGAGGAAGAGGAGGAGGTTTATTCCTTGGTCCTGCAGAATATGACATCCATCATTTCTTTTGTCAAAGTCCCCTCGATATGTGAGACAAAGCCTCGAATGCTGAACTTCCTCAACCTTCTGTTCTTGTGGTTGTTCAGTTGTTTCAATTGCGTCTGACTTTTCAGGACTCCATCTGAGGTTTTCTTGGCAACGATACTAGAGTGGTTTGCCATTTCCTTCTCCAGCTCATTTTATAGGTGAGGAACTGAAGCAAATAGGGTTAAATGAGGGTCACCCAGCTACTAAGTGTCTGAGGTCAGATTTGAACTCAGGAAAATGGGTCTTCTTGACTCCAGGGTCAGCACTCTACCCACAGTACCATCTAGCTGCCCCTCCTCAATCTTCTAACTTTCGCCAAATAAACTTCTATAAAATTTTCTCAGACTGAATGTTGTGCACAGTAACAGCCACGTTGTGTGTTGACTAACGTTGATAGACTGAGCCCTTCTCAGCAATGCAAGGATCTAAGACATCTCCAAAGGCCTCATGATGGAAAATGCTTCCACATCCAAAGAAAGAACTACGGAATTTGAATGTAGATCAAAGCATACTATTTGCTATTTTTTTTCTTCTGTTGTGTTTTGTTTCCTCTTTCTGGTGGTTCCTCCTATTGGTTCCAATTCTTCCTTACAACATGACTAATGTGAAAATATGTTTAATAGGAATGTATATAAAGCCTATATCAGATTGCTTGCTGTCTTGGGGAGGGAGGGGGAGAAAAATTTTAAACTCAAAAGTTTATGGAAGTGATTGGTGATAAATCAAAATAAATTAATAAAAAATATTTTTCTCAGACTTCATTTTAGCTTACTGTTAGATTTAGACACATACCTTGAAGTTTAAGGAGATCAGAACGTTTTTCATCCACATCAGGTCTCTCTGCTTTAAGAACCTCATTCAGACACTGGCTTTGTAAACTGCTTCGGGTTACTGTGAAGTTCACAAATGTCACACGAGAACAGAGATCTGGCGGGAATTCAACCTATCAAAAGAGATAACGTAATGCATTCTGTCTTGTATTCACTGACAATACCCGGAAACTTCGTAACATTTTAAAACATGGTTTGCCTTACTGTTGGGTCTCTGGTAGACAGGAAGATGACAAATGATGGAGACAAGTCTATATCCTGATCGCCAAGGGTAATCAGTACTCTTCCACCTGTTCTCCGGACTTCACGATTCAGCACCGGATTCAAAACTGGGTCATAGCTCTCCACATCCTAAATAGGAATATAAATTTAAATACTGAATAAAACACCTTCCACAACTAGCATCAACTAAATAATGACCTTAATGGATATGGACACTTTTTTTTTTTGGCTAGGCAATGGGGTTAAGTGACTTGCCCAGGGTCACACAGCTAGTAAGTATTATGTGTCTGAGGTTGGATTTGAATTCAGGTCCTTCTGAATCCAGGGCCGGTGCTCTATCCACTGCGCCATCCAGCTGCCCCGACACTCTTAATAATCAGGATAAATATCTGTAACCACTTACTAGCTGAGAGCTTTCCAAACAGGTTTCAAGTTAGGTTTTCCCACTGAACTTATAATGAGGTTTATTCTTATACTATTTTTTGTAAAGTTATAATTTCTAAGTTCTATCCCCTCTATTCTACTACTAAATAAAGCTTCAGGGTTCTCAAATCATCAGAATGTCTTTATTCATATATAGTTTTCTTCTGTCTTAGCTCACAATTTCTAAAAATCAAATATGGGCCTGAAGCAGGGGTTCTTAACCTAGGATCCATGAACTTAAAAAAATATATTTTGATAACTGCATTTCAAAATAATTGGCTTCTTTTGTAATCCTACGTATTTTATTTTAAGCTTTTAAAAATATCATTCTGAAGAATAATAGGTTTCACTAGACTTCCAAAGAGTTCATGACACACACAAAAACTCTGGCCTAAAGGAACACACTTGGGAGAACAAATAAGTTTTGTGGAATTTAACTACGTACCTGGACAAGAAGGGGGTTACCAAATCTCAGTGCACTTTCTAAATTCTTTCTGAAAGCATCATCCAAAAAGCTTGTTCGAGTAATTTTCCGATCTTTATATTCATTCATAATGAATTCTGTGGCTTGTCCAGAAGGATCAATGATCAATGGATATCTATAATCACATAATAAAGTGTCAGCTTTATTACACACACACACACACACACACACACACACACACACACACACACCCAAAAAAACAAACCCATTGCAAATTGGGAAAACAAGAATGTAGTAAATATTATAAAATGATGTGCACAAACTAATGCTAAGTTTTTGATGAATTGTGTGAACATCCATATTACCACTGTTTAGACAACAGGAAAAAAAATGCTTCACAACAGTGCAACTCTATAGCTTTTGTTACAAGCAATGCCAGATTTGCAAAGACCAAATACTAAAAGTACTGATTAAGTACTAACATGGACCTCTGATCTTATCAATCAGGAATTCTCTCCAATGTCGCAGACTGTGATCCATCCATGCCTGCCCATTCTGTGCCATTTTCATTGATGTCCTCCCTAAAGTCACAACAAGGGGCCCACTAATTGTGCCAACATGCCACGCACCAGGCAGCCCCTGAGTAGTCTGACCATCCATCTGTTGGTTATCAGACCCTAGTGATCAGAATTGTAAACATCTTCTGAGGAATTGGAACTTATCTTGATATAGGAATGGGAGATGCTTTATTACAAAAGAGATCACAAGGCAGCACCTTGTTCTGTCTACCAAATCAAATGCTTTTTCATAATCAGTAAAAAATAAGCACCATGGCATCTTTTATGTTCTACATATGCAGACTGGCGTAAATATCACTTGTGAAGAGGTGGTTGTTTTCTACTAATACCCTCATTGAGCATGTCCTTGATTTGCATATAGATTTATGGAATTGATATTAATTTTAAAACAAATCTTACACCAGATAAAAATTAATTTGAAATGTTACAATGATACAAAGCATTATAGTATTAATCGGGCATCCAGTCACAAAACTGTGCTGCCTGGGTACATTACAAGCTTATATTATTAGCCCTCACTGCAACAAGGCAATCCCTTTATTTCTCCTTAATTAATCTTCCATTTCATTACCAACAGAAGCTTTTCCAAACCATCTCTTCTCTCTAGGCCCAAGCCTCCTCCCACATCCCTCCCCACAAGGTTCTCTACCCTCTCGGCTAACCTTACCATCTTCTTACGGGCTCACTCTTCTCCCTTTTTCTCCGTCTCAAAGCCCCTTGATATCAGTCCCTACCGTCTCCTCCTCTCCTCCAATCTTGAATGAGGCAGCCCTTCCCTTTGCTAAGGGCCAACCCTTCTGTGAGTTCCCTTGATCCCATCTCCTCCTGCATGTCACCCTCACAATAATTCCCATTCCCTTTCTCCTCTTCAATCTTTCCCTATCTCCTGGTCCTTTCCCACTGCCTTTGAACATGCCCAAGTCTGTCCTATCCTTTGAAATCCACATCATCTTTTGCATTCCTCCCCTTCTCAACTCACATGGATATTCCCCAATTCAGGCCCTCATCACCTCTCACCCTGATTATTGCCACCTAACAAGTTTCCTCATCTCGAGTCCTTCCCCTTTTGAATCCATCCCCTACACTGTTGCCAAAGTCCCAATCTGGTCACGGTGCTCCCTTACTCAATAAATGCCATCAGCTCCCTATTGCCTCTAGAGTCAGATATAAACTCTTCAGTTTGACCTTTAAAGCCGTTTGCAACTGCCTCAACCCACCTTTCCAGCTTTGCTACACGTTATTCTCCCTCCCGATTCTCCATGGTTCTGACAAACTAGCATTATTGCTCATACTTGGTACTTCATCTCCTGTCTACCTCCGCAATGGTCATTCCCCATGCCAAGATCCTTCCTTCCCTCTGCCTCTCAGAATCACTTATTTTCTTCAAGTACCACCTTTTTCATGAAGCCATTCCTGATCTCCTCAGCTGCATCCCTAACTACATTTTATTTTACAATTATTCCATATGTGTCACTATAAAGAGGAGAGCTTAAACACAAATCATATTTTGGTATCTAATCACCTTCTTTCATCACTGCAGTTAAATTGTTTTTCCTCATCCCTATCTCACTGAAAAAGAACAACAATGGTCACTCTATTCTTCTCTCCAGGTGAACCAATTCCAGTTCTTATAACATCCCCAATGCTTATTTTCAGAGAAGAGAAGGAAGTTTGAAAATTTACCAACGGTGAGATTAAAAATTATCAAAACAAAAACACTTTAGTTGTCTTTTGAAGGAATTAGGTTTGAGTTGCTTATAAACATACCTATTAAACCGTTTAAGCATGATTGCATTTTCAGTGCACAAATCATCTGCAGGTAATGAACTTGCTTGCCAGCGAAGCCGCTCATCAGCATTTGAAAGATATTCTGTCCTTGCAATATCTGTACGGAACTGAAATATTAAGTCTTTGTTATTTTTCCTTCATCAAAATGCCCTGCTTCTGCACAAAACTAGCTGTCTTTGCAAAAGCCAACCCAATATTGTTTGGTCTTATACTTTTAACACCAGAATATAAGCCTTGGTGGATTTTTACCTGTATATTCGCTTGCTGTAAGTGATGGGACCAAGTAGTAAATAAGTTTTGGCGCATCTGTTGGTCAAAATAGCCAGCATATGCAATGAAGGCAGCGGACAACAGACAGTCTCCTGCGATTGTAGACATCTGGTTCTTGAAGGTTTCACTCGTTTTCTCCCAGCGTTCACGCTCAGCAGACAAGCTCTTGAGGAGAGCCGTACTTCGGTTGACCTAAAGTTAAAGCATGCAATTTAATTAAAACCATACGCATCATTTAAAGTTAAGTTGATTATCCAAGAATGGTTAGAAAACAGTCTTGGTGCCTAACATTTCTACTCTCACAAAACGCTAATGAAGGCATTTAGAAAATCCTGTTGACACAGAACCTGCACCATGCAGCCTCAAATTGGTTTTAAAGCAGCATATATCAAGTGATATCATCCCCTTTTCCACCAAAATGAAAGTCTTATACATTACTCTCAAATACCATCTTCTAGCATTTTTTTAGTAAATTTGGCATTTGGAAAAATGGAACAAGAACCAACTTAAGGGTCAGCAGTAAAATCTTACTTTTGCTTCCACAGCAGCGAGGTCCGCTTTAATTGCCTGGGCCTCTGAGATCAGCACAGCATACTCCTCCTTGTACCGAGCAATGCTAGCTTCCAGGTCCCGTATCATCTGTTCCACCTCGTTAGCTTTCTGCTGGTTGTCTTTGGCATCATCTTCTAGTTTCTGCAACTCATTCCGCAAGGGCTCTACTCGCTTTAGCATGTCTGCATAGTTAAGCTGTCAGATATACAAAAGTTGATCACTATTACAGGCAGTTTAAGGAATCTTCCAGTCACTAAATTTCACGAGTAAATGCTTCTATGTATGGTTATTCCATGTGGCAAGAATTACCTGTGCAATTGCCCATTTAACCATGGGACCACAAGCCAAGGATGCTCTGTTTACAATTTCGTAATTGTAACTTGGATTTGACATGTAATTCTTCTTCATCTTTTCCCTTATGGCATCGCTGCAAAAGAATTATGCTCTTTAGAATAAATATAAGAGAAGAGTAGGTCAGCATCTCTTTGGGATTCAGTTCTTCAAGGTGCAAAAAGTTCAACTTCAAAGTCTCTACAGTGTTTCTATACATTACCCCAAATGACCACTAAAGACAAAACTAAAACCAATACCTTAGTTCTTCAATATTAAAGTTGACAATGCTGCTGATGAAATTATCTCTGAGAATAACTGGTCTGATCTTTTTCCAATCATTAGTTTCCTCACCCAACAGAAGACAGATTGACTCTAAAGCCAGTTTTACTGCAGCAGGAGGGTTGGCCATTGCTCTTACTTCAATAAGATGCTGCTTCCTTATAGAGCTCACAGCTATTTGTGGGGGATGAAAACAGCATTCAGCATGCAAGAGGTTAAGGAATTATAACACTACTGCTGGGAACGTCTGAAAGAAATTTCAGTTCTTCACTTACAAAAAATTTGCCTAAAAAGACATCCGTCTGATAAAACATGGTGTCTTTTAGGGAACACCACCAAAGAGGATATACAAAGCAGATGACTATCACAAAGTCAATGAGGATTTCTACTAAATATAAGAAATTCCATTGCCAAATTTAAATTCCTCCTTCCAGATAAAGACAACTATCTCCAAATATGTTATGAACAATTTCTTTCAATTCCCAGCAATAGCACTGTACGTTCATTTAATCACCTGATCTCCTCAGCAGAAAAGTTTACAATAGTTGGTATGAAGTTTTCCCTCATAATGATGGAACGTATCTGTTTCCAGTCAGTGGTGCTTTCACCCAACAGCAGACAGATGGACTCTAGGGCCAGCTTCACCGCTGCAGGGGGGTTTGCCATAGAGCGGACCTCTACCAGGTGTTGCTTCTTTATTGATTTTACAGCTAAAAGACAGCAGTCAAACCAGTTGGAGCAGAAGGAGTAGAGAAAGTATTGATTGGGGAGAGGGGAAAAGGAAGATCGAGTACAAACATAGTAAGACAGAAATAACAATCACAACCTGAATCTTTGAGCCTCTTCTGAAAATTCATGCTATGGCTAAGAAGATCTGCTAGACTAACGTAAGATTTGGCAGATATCCCAGGTATTTAGCTCTTCTGAATTCCCATCACTAGAAATGGAATTTTGTCATATAGAATGCCAACTAACTAGATTAAGTTACCAACACGAAGCACAGTATTTCTGCAAAATTTACTGTACACACCAGATGGACAGAACAGGTTACTTACAATGACAACCCTAATGACATTTGAAAAGACTAATAACATAGTAAAACCCTCTTATTCACACAGGTAAACTGTACACAATATCTACATTACCTACATGTTTTATTTTGCACTTTCCAGCCCAGTTTTCCCATTCTTTTTTAGTAACTGATTCCGTGAAAAATAATAATGAAGAGAGTTTCACTATGCAAGACACCACCACCAAGGGATAAAAAATTACTTCTGGCAGGGGAAACTTTTACTACTAATTTAATAGTAATTTATTCATGCTTATAAAATAATTTCTTTAAAAAAAAAAACAAAAAATTAAGAGAATTTTAAACAATGAAAGGGAAAATGCAAATTAGAAAAAGAGAGAGCCCAACACGATTTATAATTTCCAAGCAAGAAAACTTATAATTTTCCAAGCAAAATTTCCAAGAGCTGAAATTTATGTCTAAAATGACAGCCAAATCTTACATCAACTGACCTATGTAACCTCCTATCCTTAAATTCTATTAAAAATTGTATTAAGGATAGAATTAGATCTTATCCCGAATAAAATAATAAAACGAGCAATAAAAATTTAAATCAGTTTACCACATTTCCAAAGGTTGAGGAGCCACTGCCTCCAAAGAATCCATAAGGAAGTTATTAGCATTACATAATGCATTAGTTTTAAATGGAAGGCCCTAGAACCTGAGTCCTTTACCTTAAAGAATGAGAAAACTATAAAAACCTCAAGGTTTTATTATTAGAAACAATAAAACCTGATGGCAGGAAAAGAATGAAACAGAAAATTCTAAGATTGAAAATGAATTACAGAGGTGTCAGGGAGAGATATTCTGTCAACATAATTATTTTGCAGCTGGAAAGATGAATTTTGGCAGAGTTAGGGAGGGGAAGAAAGTGAGAAGAAATGACTGCTGTCTCTACTTCAATTTAAAGTACTGACTTAGAACCAGAATGTTTTCCTATTGGCTTCTGAAGCGGAATTGTATGTTTTAATATAATGCATTAACACAGGGACACCATGCAAAGAATGACCCAATCACCTAAAACAAATAAACTCCAATCTCTAAATTAAAAATGAGACTAAAGTATATATACTAGTGTTTTTCAATTTCAATTTGGGACCTGGAAGAGACAGATTTTTAATTCAACTACTTTAACCTCTCTGGGCCTCTGTCAGCTCACCCATAAACGTGAGTGACTCGCCCAGATCCCCACACTGACTTAGGGGCAGAGCCAGGAGTAGATTCCAGGTCTCATGACTGTCAGTCCTCTGCTCCTTCCCTTGACATTCTAACTGTGGGTTCCTTATGAAACAGGCTACATATTGACTGTATTCTATGAGATAAGGACAATTTCCCTTTGAAGGTCTTTCTTTTTTAAGGATTTACCCACTTTACTCTTAGGTGCAGAAAGACAATCTCCCTTAGAGTATGTGTCACCCTGCTGGGCATCACCTCAGAGAAAGCCAAGTTTGACAGCCCTGAACTTGAAGGCTCTTTTCCTAGGAAGCTCAGCCCTTAGTTGTGCTCACATACCGTTCTGTGCTTCAATGACGGCAGGCTCCACTTTATCAAGGTCTTCCTTTACGCTCATCTGCTTGTCAGCGATCACTTCCTGCTGCTTGTGCAGCTGTTCCTGAATTTCTTGGCTCATAACCTATAAAGATACAGTGGTTTGGGAGTCACATACTGGCTTCTGCTTAATTTATTCAATATTCTGGGGGGGGGGGGGGGGAAGGAATAAAAAACTAGCTTCCTATGATTCCTATGAAACTCCCTACGTTTCACAGGGAAATGAAACAACATAGCAACCTTTTTCTTTTCTGCCTCCTGCTGATCTTTCACCATCTTCTTTAGCTTGTCATTAGCAGCAGCATTCTTGACTTCCAGCTCCTGGCTTTTTATCCTCAAGTCCCGACGCAGCTCCTCCACCTGAGGTGACAGTGCACAGGTGTGTAGTGTGGGGCCCACCACTTCCACCACCCCGCTCTGCTCCTTCCCTCCTCCTTTCTCACCCTCCTTTTGCTTCAAATCGAAAAAAGCCATACCTGGTCAACTGTTTCTTTGATTTTTCTAAGGCCAACATTCAAGTGCATTTGCTGTTCTTCCAATTCACTGCGTTTTTCATTGAACAGATTAGCATAATGGTTGATGAAGTCTAAATAATGACGAGGTGTGATTGCCATAGTTCTGCCTCCTCGTTTTGCTAAACGAGCATTAGCCTTTAAAATGAAAGATATAAAAATGTATACATAGGACATCTAGTAAGCAGAATCAAATTCCAAAAGGGAAATACTGAATAGGTCAAGAATATTTTTGTTCAAAAGTATACAGGTGCCACATGGCTAAAAATGGAGACAGGGATATGAAGCAGACTTAACTGGAGTGGATTTTGTGAATGAGAGACTGGTCAGGGCACAGGATTCTCTTACATAGATGCCTACAGAAGAGATGGCATCGCCCAGGCAGAGGACACAGTTAAGAGAGTACTTGAAAGCAGCATGTCCCAGAAAGGAAATTTATTTGCTGGCTTTAAGTGAGAATTGGTGGGTTTGATGCCATTTCTCAAAAAAGCTTCCAATGAGAAAGAAATCTGCTGTCTTATTTAGCGTACTCATGAAAAAAAAACTTTAGAAATTTAAAATGTGTCATGAGCTGAAACCTTCCACACGTGTTATTTCCTATTAGCCCCTGGGCTCAAAGACTGCCTCACTCTCCTACTTGGATCACATACACTTAGCACAGAGCTTAGGACAGGATAAGCACTTAATACGTGCTTATTCATTCATCATAACTCTACCCGATGATTAAATTGATTTTACCAGCTAGAATCTCTGATCATGAATAACTGTGAAATATCTTGTCTAACAGTCCAGTCCTGATTTAAAGAATGATGCAAATTAGATGGATCTGTATTTGTGAAGATGCTTTCTGTATTTTTAATGTTCAAGTTCCAATTGCATTAAGCCTTTTACTTTCAAAACGAAATTAAGATACTTTTAGATAAGGATGATAAAGTTGAACTTTTAAGCCAATTTTTCAGCTGGAAATATTAATAAATATCATATGCATATATTACTTAATAGAGAAGACCTTAATTTTTTTGTATTACTTTTACCTGTGATGAAAAGGGGTGGAGTGGGAAGGAGATAAACCTGATGGTTAAAATTCTATGTACGATAGCCAAAGTCCCTCGACTTATACAAAAGCAAGGAATGAAGCAACTCCGTGAATTAAGATTAAATAGCATTTCAATATTTAATTCCCTAATATTCTTGGAGGTCAAACAGTGTGACTGCAATTCCCTGCAATTAAGGCACTGCTTTTTTATTACTGAAAAGCATTTCATTATGATTTAATTATATGATAATTGATTATAAAGAATATAAATATTAAAAAAAATAATTTTCATTCTGTTCACCTTAGTAAGAATAAGCTTCACACTAAAGATTTTCTACGACATATTCTTGCATCGTAAAATGGTGATGTCAATTAGGATCCTAATTTAATCCTAATTGATTAAATTTGTCAAAAGTCTGATAGAAAAAAATTACTCTTGTATATGTGGGTTAAATTTGATTTTTGCAAATTAGCCTAGTGATAGACTCTACCTGGTGAAGAGTCTGATGAACAAACACACAGCTATTCACGATGGCTTCCCGATGGGACGGCGGCTGCGGTAGCTTGTCATAAACAACTGGCATATAATCTGGCACGACATAATTTGGCTTCTCAAGGTCCATTTTACTAGTGAATTCTTTGCCGACTTGATAGAGGGCTTCAGTGGACCAGTCCCCAAACCAGTTGAGCACACACCTAAAAAAGACAGAGTCTCATGTCTTTCTACACAACAGCATTTCCTCTGTGGTAGATCAGGAACCTAAGGGACTGTGTCTGAAACAGAAAGTGACAGTGCATCAGGTTACCTATTGAAAAGAGCAGGTGAAGTAGCTGCTCTGTCCTTCAGTCCCTCAGAAGATGGATTCATGGTAAACACAACATGGAGATTGCGGATAACTTGGCTAGTGAACCATTTATACAATTCTTCATGTGAATCCAGCATTAAACCTTCTTTCTGTGCGCCCTCTTTACATTGGGTCATAAGGGTAGCATACTCATCTCCTTCAAAGAGACCAGGAACCTAACAGGGAAAAATGAACCACATTTTCAAAAATTCGGTAATTACCAGATAGGTCGATTCAATGTGTTATTCAATTACCTCTCCGTTGGCAAGGAGGGTGTTCATTCGCTCCAGGAACCCAGAATCCAGTACATTGGACTCATCCATGATGAATGCTATCTTCTCATTTTTACAGCCAGAACGTCTCAACACAGTCCTGAGATCTTCATCAAAATCTTCACCAGTATACTTTCTGTGGACCTATAAAGATAATTCAGAGGATAAAATTAATTTATGACATAGAATCTTATTCTTCTAGGGCAGGGGTGGGGAACTTTCGACCTTAAGGTCACATGTGACCTTCTAGGTCCTTGGGTGTGTCCTTTTGACCCAAGTCCAGATTTTACAGAACAAATTCTTTTATTAAGGGGATTTGTTCTGTGAAGTTTGGATTTAGTCAAAGGGCTGCACTTGAAGACCTAGAGGGCCACATATGGCCTTGAGGCCACAGGTTCCTCACCCCTGTTCTAGGGAAATATTGTATGTTAGTAACTAAAATAATATTAAATGCACAGGCTTTTGGTGTTATAAATGGACACCAGGTTGTACCTACCTTAATCTGATAGACGCTTAAACCATTCATCCAAGCAACAAATCTGGAAAGAGTAGTCTTTCCTGCTCCACTAACTCCAATAAGCAGCAAATGACCTTGAGGCTGACGGAAAATTCTGAAAAATATTTAAAAAATGACAACTCAATGCAAAGTTCATAAGATTTTTGTATCACTGTGAAAATGAAACAACACAAAAGGTTCTGAGATCTAGCAGCATTATGGAAGATAGAGTCTTACATCTCGCACAGGTTAGGATTTATATTCAGAAATTTTCCTTCAGTGCTGGCGTAAGCTGATTTACAAGCTGGAAAGAAGGGTTTGCTTTGTTTTGCTTTTTAGTAAATTGTAACATCCATTCTCACACCAGGAATGACAGCATTACACCTACCGGTCAATCCTCAGGACGTGATCTAAAACTTCATTAAACAGCACCAGAGGCACATCAAGTTCTTCTTCATAGAATACTTTCAGCCGAGCTTTGACATAATCTCTCAACTCTTCTTGATCCACTGGGATGTAATCCTACCAAAAACAAACAAACAAAAAAATACCACACATGTATGTATATACCTCCACAGTTACATTTAACTCAAGTAAGGAAAATCATATCAACAAGAGTGGTAAGCCAAGATTTCAGAAGTAGAACTTAATTGAGATTTAAAGAATTAAATATTTAAGTTTTAAGAGTTCCATATATACTTGAAGTTAAGTGAAGACAAACATACATAGGGTCAAGAGTAACTTTTCTGTCCTTAAAAATTTTTAAATGTTTAAAAATAACTATGATAGGCAACTATAAAAAGACATTATTTTATAATTTTTGGCCTAATTTCATAGGGTTGTGGTGAAAACTAAATGAGATAACATTTGTAAAAGTATTTTTGAAATCGTCACGATACACAAATTTAAGATATACTCACACTATTAGTAAAGTATCTTAATAGGTAATGAAAAGATGAAGATCAAGATGATTTAGGAAGTTCTACCAATTTAGACAACAACCCTATCCCAGGTGTACTAAACTGACAAAATCCAGGCTGTTCCATTGATGTGCTGGTACAAATGTAGATAAGATGTACCCACAAAACAAAATCCCTTAGTAAGAAAATATGTTCAGCACTGACTATAAGCTGCAGGTTTTATACAAGTCAAACTTGGGGGGAAAAGTGCTGCCTATAGATAAGGACAAAAACTCTGTGTGATTCTGGAAATAACGTCAGAAATTCTTAACACGGTAGAAAAGGGAAGCATTACATTCTATCACTATGCTTGGATTCTCTGTCATTGGACAGACCATCTTAGATAAGTGAGAAAAAAAAAGGACCAATTCTACTAACATTTATTAGGCACCTACTCTGTGCAAGGCATTGTGGATACAAAGACAAAACTACACAGTGCCTCCCTTCAAGAAGCTTGCCTTCTACTTTACAAGTTCTCATTCTCAACTTGAGATTACTCTTGACTGTAAATACCTACTACAAAAGAAGCTCCATTTAAGAACTTTGTCAAATTTAGAGGTCATAAAAGGACAACAGAAAAAGTGATGTTATTAATGAAGTTATTTAGGTTCAAGTTACCTTTGACAACCAGTTGCTATATAAGATGGGCCTGCTCATGGCTTTTTCTTTGTCAATGTTAGGGAAGTGCTTTAGAGCTACCATATCAATATTCTCATCAGTCCAACGTCTCTCCTCATCTTCCACGAGTCTGTTTTTAAGGAAAAGAATAAACAGTGACTTAGAAGGAAAAAGGTCTAGATACAAATGCTGTTCCTACACACAGTGTTTTATACGCTCTTGGGATAAATCTGGAGGAACTATGGGAAAATAGGCACATTATTCTACTGCTGATAGAGCTGTGACTCAGTCCAGCCATTCTGGAGAGCAATTTGGAACTATGTTCGAGAAGTCACTAAATTGTGCCTACTCTTTGACCCAGCAGTAAAACTATTAAGCCTACACTCTAAAGGGATCAAAAAAAGAGGAAAAAGTATTTATAGTATTTATAGCAGTTCTTTTTGTGGAGGCAAAAAATGCAATCTAAAAGGGTGCCCATCAATGGGAGAATAGCTGAACAAACTATAGTATATGAATGTAACAGAATATGACTGTCCTATGAGAAGAAAGTGGCAGCTAGATGGTGCAGGGGATAGAGCCTGGGCTTGGAATCAATAAGACCCAGTACCTGGGTGCCATGCACTGCTAAACTGAACTTTAACTGAACCCAAGGCCATCCCTGACATCGAATGGGCCAGGTGGAATGATGACTAAGGTTACCACAGGAGTCAACAAGTATTTATTAAATGCGTACTATGTGCCAGGTACTGCAGTAAGCACTGGGAGGACAGAATATCAAGACAGCTCACATGAGAAAAAGTCTCCTTTCTCATTTAATTCATCATGAGCTCCTCCTCCTGGGTCTACAAGGGTGAAAGCTACTTAGGTTAAGGAATGTGAGTAATCAATACTGAAAGCTGAATACAGTGTGGTTAACTGCTTGTCATTTCAGAGGACAAAAATTCCAAATAAGTTCTGTTTTCAAACACTTCATTTTCCTTACCTGTCTTGGAAGAGACGGAGAGCTTCATGTGCCCAAATTCGAATAAGTCCTTCCACAGGTAAAGTCTCCAAAGGTCTTAAGGCTTCAAAGATACCCCTTACCCATCGGGTCATTTCACGGGGTGAATAGATGTAATGAGGCTGAGTGTCCTGAGTAAATCTCTCCTGCAAAGTTACAAAAGTTTAAAAGTTAAGTAAGAATATTTTACTACAAGATAACAAGGGTAGAGAACATAAGCTCCTTGATCATCGTTTATCCTATACTCCCAGTATCTTGTGTAGTGTGCTTTGGATGTTGGAGATATTTAACAAACGTTTGTTGAATCAAAAGTTAAAAGTGCATCACATACAAGTAACATGTAATTATTTTACGCAAATATTTATATATACATTACACAGACAGACACATAGATACATAGGTACGCAAAAGGTCTCAGAAAAAAAAAATCCCCTAGTCTAAAAAAGGCATCGAATAGAAAGATGACTAAAAAAAATAATCTGCCCAATAATTAGACAAAAACTTGGTGGCAAATTTAGATTAAAAGTACCTGAGACATTGTATAGAACTCAACCATTGCAGCTGTAAGAGGTTCTGCATATGTTCGAAGAGATGGAATGAGTCTCAGCATTGCTCGGTTAAATGTGCCATATATCTGAGTTAGTGATGCAGGTCCTGGATAATCCACATACACTACTGGTACATGGCGTAAAAATCTGGTGAAAACAACAAATCATTTTAAATAGGAAATTTCATCTGAAAATCAAGTTAACCATTTAATCAAATCCAATAAGCATTTACTATTCCCTTTCCCATTTTGATCCAAATCATTGCTGCTTAATCTTTACTTGAAAGTTTCATTTGTTAGATCTGGGAAGGAACTCACTAGGCCTCTATAGTCACCTAGATTTCAAATTCCATGAAATTGTTGATTTGGCTTTGTAAGTACTCAAAGGGCAAAATCAAATGGTATCAAATCAATACAGACGACTAGGAAGGTAAGGTGTGTTAATTTAAGAAAAAAATTATTTTTCTAGAACAACAAAAAGGGCAAGAAAGCCAGAGAGAATGCTTGTAAAGAACTAGAGTAAGTCATAAAACCTAAGAACTGAAAAGGTACAGGGCTCCTGTTTTTATATGTAGGGAAACTAAGGCCCCCAAAGGGGGAATCATTTGTCCAAGGTCACTTGGTAGAGAATGACTAAAAACTGAGATTCTCTAACTAAAGTGTTGGTACTAGCTATTAGTAGATTTGCACTACTCTATGCTACCTCTTTTTTTTAAACTACCTTTTATACTTAAATTTGGATTTTATTTGTGTAAATCAAATTACAAGTAATGTTGGGTTTGTGCTAAAATTGTAAAATGTGCAAAGCTATTACCTGTGTGAAAGAGGCTTTCTTCCAGGATCAGTAGGTGGATTACAAGCTCCAACAAACTGAATTCTCTCCAGTTTCACCCATGTTTGATCAGATGTTCGGTAGAATCCTCCATGTTCTACCATCTGAAGGACAAAAATGGGAATATGAAAGATTACAATCAAAGAATCTAAGAATTGGAAAGATATAATTAAAAAATCACAAACACTCCCATACAAAATAAAATAATCTTTTCCCCCAATTCCTTAATGGAGAATTGAAGGATGATGGGAGATCCAATTCATACCTGAAAAGGAATCTCTTGTCAACATCCCAAAAAACAGATTGTCCAGACTCTTCTTGAAGAACACCAATGAAGCAGAAATCATTACTTCCAAAGAATACCTTCACTCCACTTATGGATAGCTCTAATTTGAAAGTCATTTTTCCTTACAACAAAGCCAAAATCTGCCTCTTTATGACTTCCACATATTGCTCCTAGTTCTGCCGTCTGTACCAAAAACAAATCTAACACCTCCTCTTACTTGAGACCTATGATGTTCTCCATAAGTTTTCTCTTCCTCAGAATAAATATTTCCAGTTCTTTCAATTGCTCTTCATCTAACATTATGTCAAAACCCTTTACAATTTTGGTTGCCTTATTCAAAGCACAATGCAGTCTATGTCCTTCCTAAACTATGGCTCCCAACAGATGAACTCTGGGTATGGCATGGAAAGGCAACGTATAGGGGAACTCTACTATACCACCCTCACACTTCTTAATGCAATCTAGGACAGCATTAGCTTTTTGTTATTGTTGTTGGGTTTTTCTTTTCTTTTCTTTTTTTTTTTGTTGTTGTTATTGTTGCCCCATCACTCTGTTGACTCACATGAAGCTTGTGGTTCAATAAAATCCCCAGATTTCTCTCAGAGAACTGTTATCTATAGCTAGTCATATCTATTCCAACACATCAATGAAGTTGACTTTCTGAACTCCAGCATTGTAACTTCAGATTAATCCTTATTAAATTTCATTTTATTTGGCCTACCACGCTAACCTGTCATCAACTTTTTCAATCTGGACTCAGTTATCTAAAATGGGTTAAACATCCCTCTGTGCTTCTTCAAGTCAAATGCAAATCTGAGAAGAGTGCCAGCTTTGTTTCCATCTAAACTTCTGAGAGTAGTCTCTAAGGACAGAACCTTAGGGTGGTTCTGCTGGAGACTGCCCTCCAAGCTGACCTTAGTCCATGACTATTCTTTGTTGTCTGTCATTAAACTAGTTCCATAGCAACTTAATTATATGACCATCAAGCCCAGATCCCCTGTTTACAAGGATAACATGGGGAACTTTGTCAGAGATGACAGACACAATTAACTTATGGTTGTTTTAAAGTATACACACCTGTCTGATAAATGATATGACCCTCTGTGTTCCATATTTATCCATATCTGGCAAGTTGATTTCATCACAAAACAAAACCAACCACTTTCCAAGCTGAACTGGGGCCAACACCACTCCGTTTGGTGTACGCCTGTACTCACAGTAGTGATCAAAGGTCTTTAGAAGGAGCTCTGGAGTAGTAGCACTTGAGAAGTTAAGCCCAACAACCTAAGGAAAGTCAAAGAAAAAGGGATGGGGGGAGAAAGTGTTTTAATGCGAGTACTAAAGTTTAAGTCTATATGGCATCTCAGTTGGCAGGTTGCTTTTTCTTTTACCTCCATATCAGGCAAAGCCCTGAGAGCACTAAAAAGAGTCATAGTCTTTCCAGAACCTGGTGGCCCACACAGGACTAAAGGCTTATGCTCTGCTAGCCAGGTATACAAGAGTGCTTCGTGACGGACTGTGTCTAAGGTTGGTACAACAACATCAGGAGCAGCAACTTTGTGTGTCTCTACTTCAATCTGAGGAACCTTGGACTGCCATGGTGCCCATTCGCCAGTAATAGAAACCTATAAAACAAGGAATACTAGGTTAGGCTAGCTCCTTGAAACACAGCCTTTGTTTACATCCATGTACACTAAAACTTTCAATAAGAAATCACAGCATCTAGAACTAGAAGTGACATTGAAGATAATGTAATGCCAACCCCATAATTTACAGATGAGGAAACCAAGGGAAGAGACCTGCCTACGTCTGCCCAGCTAATAAGCGGCAGAGTCATTAGAGCACGAACCCTATTCTTCCGACCCCAAATCTCTCCACTACACCAGGCAGGGGCTGTGGTTTCACTCCTAGAGTACTTGCATTTCTTGCTATGCCTCAAAGTCAACAAATGAAAACCAAAGTTCTCACCATTCTGAACAAAATAAAGTTTAAGCTCACTGCAAGTACATTTTGAGATGAATCAAACCTTTCGGCCAACAAATACTAAACAGAACCTACAGGCACTTACTTCATAATCAATTATGGGTATATTAGGTGCAGTGGGCAATGGCACGGTAGTAATTCTTCTGATATATTCACCCAGCTCAGCTCTCATTTTCAGACGACTATCTCCAGATAAAGACCATAATATGGCATAAACCAAGTATCTCTGTTGGAAGAGCAATTATAATTTAATTTTTTACAAATTACAAAGTAAGAGATGAAGCCATCTAGTCAAAAGTAAAGGTTTATCTATCTTAAATTCTATCTTAAAATTTAATAAAAAAATATTCTATCTTAAAACAGCAGATTGGCCTCCAAGTTTGGGGGTTACTTCAACTTCAATAGTTTAAATTACCTGAATATAACGTTCTAGTTGATCTATTTGCATGGGAAAGTCAGGATGGTTTGCATTGTACTGGGCAACATTTCGGCAAGCCTGATGCAACATGGAGAAAAGGGAGCCAAGACATCGTAACCGAGTGAGGTCCATGATGTGTTCCAACTTGAAAGCATGCTCAAGTGCCTTAGTGACCAATCCATTAGATGTGAAGTATGGCTGCATGATTGTTGCTGCATCTCTCTGGATCTATAAAATAAGTAATAAATTAATGGTTATTAGCAATAGCCTAGAATTTTTTTTTTAATCACCAACCACAAGATGAGTGGATCACATGGCCACAATAAAAAAATTTGGTGTAAAAATTTTTACAGAGTTAACACTTGAGTTCTCAGTCACCTCCTAAAACAGAGGTTCTTAACCTGGCGTCCATGACCTTCTTCTTCTTCTTTTTTTTTTTTAAGGCAACTGGGGTTAAATGACTTGCCTAGGGTCATACAGCCAGTGTGAAGTGTTTGGTCTGAGGCTGGATTTGAACTCAGGTCCTCCTGACTTCAGGGCCGGTGCTGTATCCACTGCACCACTTAGCTGCCCCCATGACCTTCTTTTTTAATAAATGTATTTCAATGTAATTGGTTTCTTTTGTAATCCTATGTATTTTGGATGTTTAAAAATATTGTTCTGTGAAGTCCATAGGCTTCGCCAGACTGCCAAAAGGCATCCAAGGTACAAGAAAGGTCAAGAACCTTCATCCTGGAAGCAGTTCTTCAGATCCTAGGAATATTCTCAAATGTCTGCTGTTACATTCTTTATTTTTGAAACATCTGCTCCAGTTACTGCAAGATGCTTTGAAACCTACCTGCAACATTGGTGAAGCAGCTTCTTCACCTTCATCCTCTTTTCCCTTCCGTCTACGCTGGGCTTCATCTTCACCTTCATCCAAGGGGATGCTTCGCAGTCTGGCCAGAAAGTTATTGAATATCATGTCAGTACTCAGAACATCTTCACTAAACCAGACCATTCCGCATCTTGATACTGTGGCCAGTGTTGCATATTTCAAATCTTGTACTTCAAACATAATTCTAACCTAGAAAAAACACAAGCAGTAGATTTGATGCTGTGTAGTTAAAAATCAAATTCTTTCATCTATTTATACACAGAAAAAGTATTGTGTCATAGAAACAAAGGGTTCAACATAAGCTAGTTCCCACAATTAGAATATTCACCTACATTTCCCTCCTAGAAGACAGGTAAAGAATTAATTATAAAAATGCAAACTGGGGGCAGAAAGGTTTTAATATTTGCACCCTTAGCCAAGGAAATTCTTGATAGTAGACTCTGTATAAAGATAAAGGCTGGACTGTGATTTCCCTAGCATAGGGACCTTTAGGGACTTCCCATAATGCAGGGCAAGACTTTTATTCTTAGAGAGGTGACTGGCAAAAAGATGAAATGACTTGCCCTGGGTCACATAGCCTGTCTATGTCAGAGGCAGGATTTTGAATCCAGGTGTTTCTACCTTCAAGGCCAGCTTCCTATCCACTATGCCAAGCTGCCTCTCTTGACAGAGCGTGGTCACAAAATCATTACCACAGGACCCAGGTAACTAGGTCATAATTACAAGAGCTACCATCTACTTGGATAAAAACCCAGAACTTGCTAACTGATGGCAAGATTAACAAATGGTCAAGAGGACCTTCTGTTTCTTAGACGGATCCTATAGGTTAGTTTTTAGAGTTGCAACATTTAGCTCTAGATATTTAAGACCTATACAGTATTCCTCCCACCTCTCAACACCGCCCAGTTCTACACAGTCATGCCCACCCAGCAGGTCATTATTTTTACAGGCCTATGATAAATACCTATTTTCAAAACTGGGTATTAGCATATCAGATTATGAACAGCAGAATACCAGTACATTTTCCGTTATGTCTTATTACTCCCTTCTCTTCAAAATGGCATTCATTACCCAAAGGAAGAAACAGTTCAGAGTCCTACTCACATAAATGGCTACTGAAAAAGTTACCTTTTTAACTTTTTCTAATAGTGTCAGAATGAATTTCAGCTAGCTAATAAAGGAAGAATATTTAATAATAAAAATGTGAAAGAGCGCAATTTACATTGGGTGGAAGACTGAGGCGCTCTCCATTTGGCAAAGTCAGTAGTTTATTGTCATCTAGTACAGAGTTCAAGTTCTCAACCCACTCAGGATCAACATCTCCGTCAAAGATGATCCACTGGCGTTTCTGCAGCTCACCTCTTACATTATCGATGATTCTGAATTCAAAGAAAAATTTAAATAAAAATCTGATGAAGAAAGAATTGCAAAAAGGTTTTTCCTACTCTCCCCCAGGAGTAAGGTATTAGTGAAATTGTAGTCATAAAAGGTCTATAACATTTAACAGTAAGTTGCTTCACTTTTCTGAGCTTATTTCCTTAGCTGTAAAATGGGGATAATGTTCTACCTGGGTGATTATATCTAACAAGGTAATTATACAAACCGTGAGCATCTGTTGTTGCTGCTGTTACCGCTACTATTTTAATGCATGACCACACTTTAGTGCAAGAAACAAGGTTAAGTTCATTAACCTTGAATACAGACTCTATCTACGAAAACATAGGTTAAAACAACTTACTTTCTGAGAACATGTGTGAACAACCCGTCTGTCCATTCTCGAGTATTTGGATCCAGGGTACCATAAAGATGATCCTTGCTAATTGCTTTGGGATCAATGATGTGTGCTACCCCTTCCACACCTTCTAATCTTTCCAGTGCTTTCAGGAGAACCCTCCACGCCATACTCTTTCCACTTCCTGAAGGCCCTACCATCATCAAACCATGATTTATTTGGGTAATCTGATAGAGCTGAAGAACCTACAAAACAAATACAAAACCACACACTTTAATATTTGGGATATTCAAAAGAAATCTACTGGGATTCATCCCTTTTGTATGGCCATTGTGTGCTAAAAATTTGGCCCTGTGAGCTTTACAAATAAATTTACAGAAATACATTCAAGAAAGGTTTAACATAATCCATGGAAGACTGTTCCGTAAGAGTTAAGGGAAATTAGGAATATTTATAGTACGTGGTTCTTCTTGTAACAGAGAATAATTATTAATCTTTTCCACAAAATATCACTCAGTGCTAGTGTCCAAGGCAGAATAGTGAACTAGACGGACCACAAGGTTACCTTTGTATTGCATTTCTTACACATTTACATGGTGATGATGCAAATAGTGAAGCTTTTCTAAATCTATACAAAAATGCCCAGCATGGGATAAAATGAAAATAAAATAAAAAATAACAGCGTGGGTAGTGTGTGTGTGTGTGTGTGTGTGTGTGTGTGTGTGTGTGTGTACATACTATATAAATATAACTTTTGAGATACCTTTTCAACCCACATTCCACCAACTTCTTCTCCATCACCATAGGTCAAGTACATTTCCTGACAAACTTTCTTGAGCTCTTCTCGTAGTGCTGTCATCTCACCACGATGATACTGGACCCCAGGAAATACGTCAGAGAGAAGACTGAAGAGCAAAGGAATATCTTCTGCTACAAGCTTTGGTACCATTGTTTCACAGACACTCTGAATTAGAATCTAAGTAAAAATAACAGATGACAAGTTTCAGAAGGAGGGAAAAAAAAACAATCCTCATCTACCATAATCCTCCATATCTACCAGCTAAAAATTCAGATTACCTTGAATTCCACAGCTTCTCTAGTTTGTCTGGTTTAAGAGTTAGGTGAAGACACTTAACTCAATTTCATCAATTCAATTTAACTTAAAGTACCTACTAAAGGCAATATATGCCCTAAAGCATTTACCAGAGAAACAAAAAATAATGCCTGCTCTAAATAAAATTAATCTAGCAGGGGAATCTAGACATGTATACAATAATAAAGGTAAGCTATAATAAGTGAAATGGAGTAGAAAGTGGAGTGGCTAAAGAATTCAGGTGGAAGAATATACACAGAAGGCAGAAGGCTAGTGACATTAAAGATGGAAAGCCCTTCAAGCAAAAGGACCAGCGCTAACCAAAAAAAAAAAAAAAAAAAAAAAGTCAATGAAAATGAAAGGAGTGCATATACCATGTTCAGGAAACACTGAACAAACAAATTTGACTACAATGCTAAACTCTACTCTAAGAGTCTGCACTTTATTCAGTCATCTGAATGGGGAGCCGTGAAAGGCTAGACTGTTGGAGATTCGGTGTTTTTTTAAACTGAGTACAGGATTGGCACTGTGCTTTAGAAAAATCAACCCTTCATAAATGTTGAAGAGAGGATAGATAAGGGAAAAGACAACAGAGGTAGGGAAATCTACATACAAGCCTACTGTAATAATACAGACAAATGGGAGAATAAATTGTAAAACATAGGCTCCTCACAGTCAATTCAACAGTTATCAAGTTTAAACTGGGGCCAGTACATGAAGGCTTGATGGAAGGGATAGCATTTGACTTAGACTTTAATTTATGGGTAGAAAATAGAAAGGGAGATCTGGATTAGAATGAGGGTAAAAGATACCTATATTGACCCCAGTCTAGTTTGGAAATAAAGGTGAGTGGTACAAGAGAAGGCTGGGATTCCTTCTTGGGCTGGGACCAAAGCATTGAGGGTGTTGAATACCAGGTAACATAGACTGGACTTTCACCTGCAGGAAATTAGGAGCTACTTCTGATGTTGTATTAGTCTGAAGACAATCAAAGCTATGACTGGGGAAAAGCAACCTGGAAGAAAACCAGGGAGGATGGAATGAGAGCAAGAGACGAGCAGAAACATTAGGCAAGAAACTACAAGAGTAAAAGCAAGATGTAATGAGATAAATTTTTTAAAATAAGGACAATAATAACATCTAACAAGGGGTTTTGAGGATCAAATGAGCCAATGGCTACAAAGGGCTCTGCAAACCTTAGAGTGTTGGATAGCACTTTGTCAATTATTATTGCTGTTCTGATTATGAGGGCACGAACCAGGGTGGAAGCATTAAGAATGGAGAAAAGAAAAATGACTGATGGGACATAAAGACTATGCTGATTAGAAGTGACAAAGCAAAGAGTTCAATGTAACAGTGAGTTTTTGAGCTCAACTGTTCTGAATGGATGATGGTAAAGATGGCGGTATCACTAACAGAAAGAGTGAGGTCAGGATGAATAAAGAGCTTTTATTTTAGGGACAAAAACAAAAGAATTTCATTTTGGAGGTGCTGGGGCTACAGAACATTCAGAAAGAGATGTATAACAGGCAACTGGAGTAGAGTCTGGGGTTTAATAAGAGAGGCTGAGCTACAGAAAAGTACTATGAGAGTGCATGAAATCATGAAAGGAGACAATATAGAAAAACAAAAAAAGAGATGAAGACTGAGAAAATAACCCTGAGTAACACATCACATAAGTCAAGACAAATGCTTAAATGATATTGTCAGTATCTCTATAAGAACTGAATAAATATTTGTACATACCTCTTGCTCTGGTAGATTTTCAGCAATTTCCCCTTCATCAACTACTTCACCACGTTCTTCCTTTTCTCTTTTGATCTTCTGAATTCTCTCCCTCTTCACATTACCTGCACTTACCAAAACACTCTTTAAAGCTCGAAGACCAAAATCATAATGACTTTGAGAGGAAAGCTGTTCATCACATAGTCTAAAAAGTGGGGAAAAAATTTCTCTTTTAACTAAACAGATTATTTTAAGCACTGAGTTAAAAAAAAATGCCAGCCATGATAATTACAAATAAAAAAATTTTAAGTTGAAAATGTAAAAAAAAAAAAAAAAACACAACACAAAAAACAAACACTTTTGTCTGACAGAGTGATTGTGAATGACTGTTACTCACTTAAAGAATGGTACAATCTTGTTGGCAAGTACTTCAGCAGTGCGAAAGCCTTGGGAATACAACATGACCTGGGCGATCAATTGGCGATCTGGCTTCGTCATTGCCAAGCTTCGGAATAACTTCTTTAAATTGTCTGGAAGATTTGATCTGCCCGCGTAGCCAGGATTCATGGTGATGAAGATAGCCATATCAGGGCTCACTTTGACTTGTTTGTTCAACAATTCACAAGTAATGGGTGCAGAAGCTAAAATTTAACATTAAAACTTAATTTTTTCAGTAGATTCCTAGAAAAAAGACCCCTCTTCAGTAGTTTCTTAAATCCAAAGCATGAAATCCCCAAAGAAAAGTTAAACTTCAAACAGTAACAGGAATGGGATAATTCTGACGGGGCCCCTTCCCTCCCAATGCTCTCCTGTATCTGTGCCTTCACTTCTCATTCCCTACGCTGTGATGGCATCCTCATGCCCTTACTGCTGCCACATCTGTATGGTAAAACCCCACCCAAACTTCCAGTTCAAATATCACCTTTTCCACAAATCCTTCCTTGACCTCCCCAGTCAGAAATGATCTTTCCCTCCCTTCCTCTAACCTTACTTAACACACTGTATTTTGCTTATGAATTTCTCAGTATACTGCACACACTGTATGCAGCTGACATGTTGATTCACATTGCTAAACATTTTTTCACCTTTAAATCTTTGCTATTATAAGAGATGGTTCACTACACAGTGAGTAGAGGAGTGGGAGAAGGATAGATGAAAAAAGCAAATGTGACATTAAGAACAAGATATGCCCATTTTTGAAAGATTAAAAAATAGAAAAGATGGGCTTGGCCTACTTGAAGTCAAACACACCGAGAGTGGTAAGAGACCAAAAAACAGACACAAGAACCCAGAGAGCAGCATGGTCTGGGGCCCTTTAGTATTGGGAGGCAAATATTCTTAGTTTCTTCAATAGATGCTGCCTGCATCACTGATATATAAACGATGGCCATAAATCATCACTGAAAGGCTAAATTATCACAAACAAACCTCTCCTTATATATAGACACGTGAGTATGCATACATATATAGATACATATGTATTTATTTTATATTTACGTTATTTATTTAAGGGAAAAAGGAATCGGACCATAACAAATTCTTACTCTTATCATAGTTTGGATTCGAATGTTCTCGCAGGGCCTCCTGAATGCACTGAACCTGCTGGGACACAGCCGAGAGCATGCGCTCCTCTAGTCTGTTGAACTCATCAAAGCAGCCCCAAGCACCCACTTGGCAAAGTCCCACAAAGATACGCCCCATTGCCTAAAAAAAGGGAAAGAATCATTGGAGTAGCAAAAAAGTGCATGTTCCCGGATTCCCTTTCTTTGCACCTTTGTAAAACTTCACCGACTACCATGCAAGTATTTTTTCGCTTAATTTTGAAAATGTCTTCTAAAACTGAATCAGCTAAAAACATTATTCCAAACCCTTGATATCCTTAAGCTATAGTTGCTTAGCCTTTCTGAAACGTGATTTTTTTGAAACCTCCAAGCTCTACAATTGTCCAATACTCAAAGCATTTATTTAGCACCTGCTCTAGGCAAAGTCCTGGGTGCTGAGGATACAGACAAAAGGAGTCACCTCTCTAACTTCAGGGAGCTTCCATTCTAAAGTTATGCTGACCGGGCATTTATAATAGGGCATTTATTAAGTCGAAAGAGGCAAGAAAATCTCAGAGCCTGGGGCCAATTCCAAGTATGTATGTCACATCCGTTGATAATTTCTAAAATTATGCCTAATGACTATCAAGGTGCAACATGCAGCAGACACACTCTATCTTTCTCATGAAATCAGGTCTTAGCATAATCTAATAACATTAAATCTCCCAAATGAAATGCTACAGGCATCAAACTGTAGTTACATCATACAAAAAAATGTCTTTTACCTGGAAATCAAATGTTTCATCACAGTTAAAAACAAGAACAAATCGCCCGAGCTGGTGTCCAAGAGCTTTGACAGATTCCGTTTTGCCAGTGCCAGCAGGACCTAACATTTGAAGAGAGACATGGTTAGGGACCCGACACAGATTGCTGCCACAACATCCTTCACCAATTTTCATGAAATGCTGAAATATTTCTGCACTGGAGTGTGTGTGAGTGAGTCTCAGCTTCAACAGCTAAGTGACTGAGAGCAAGTCGCTTCCCTTTCCTAAGTCTATTTCCTCCTTTGTACAAGTAGGCAGCAGAGAGCTATGAGGAATGTGCTTTGTGAACCTTAAAATACCACCTATACATGAAGATATACTCATCACTATAACACTGATACACAATTATAACAACTCACCAAATGGAGATCCTCCAAGTCTTGCCTCCAAGGCTTGTGTCATTGTCAAATAGCAGCGGTCAGTAAGTGGAGTTTGGACCAATTTATCTTGAACACCAAGGTACTCAAAACCATAGTTAAACTTGGCATTAGCCATTTGAATAGACAGCTGTTGCAACACATCAGTCTGCTTAGGATCAAAGTAGAATCTCATCTGGCTAAGCCATTCAAAGGATTTAGAGTTGTCAATCTTGCTTTTAAGTAGGGATCTTGTAACATCTCTCTGATGAACTAACTCTGTAATCTATAGGAAGAGAGTAGATTAAGAAAACAATTTATCAGTAACTAAAACAATACAATGTGTTATTTACATTTGGGGGGGATGAGTTAGTCTTAATTTAAGTACTATTGCAAAGACATGTAGATTATTTCAACAGGAAGGGCTACTTACTACTAAATTTTATGACAGGGTGGCACATTGGACAGAGCTTTGGGCCTGGAGTCTGGAAGAGGAGTTCAAATTTGACCTCAGACATTTAATTAGCTGGGCAAGTCACTTAATTTCTATTTGCCTCCGTTTCCTCATCTGTAAAATGGTAATAATAGTACCTACCTCTAGGGTTGTTGTGAGGATATAAAGAGGTAATATTTGTAAAGCACTTTGCAAACCCTGAAGTGCTATATAAATGCTAGTTATTATTATTATTAAGAATTTTCTATTAAAGATGCAAAACAGTAATTTCTATAAAAGGGCTATCAACCTACCTGTTAACTTTTAGTTCTGGTAAATATCCCACAATTATGTCCCATATCCGAGATAAGCTAAGCCAGGGGTGGGTCCCTTTGACTGAATCCAAACTTCACAGAACACAAATCCCCTTTGTTCTGTGAAGTTTGGATTCAGTCAAAAGGCCAAACTTGAGGACCTAGAGGGCCTTGAGGTCAAAGGTTCCCCACCCCCGGGTTAAGTCCTAGCAAGTTATTCTCTAAGTATGCACACCCCCTTTGCTTTCTTCTGACTAAAGAAAT
The DNA here is from genome assembly GCF_900497805.2 of Vombatus ursinus. NCBI lineage: Eukaryota > Metazoa > Chordata > Mammalia > Diprotodontia > Vombatidae > Vombatus > Vombatus ursinus. The sequence continues at coordinate 9,561,710 of NW_020947062.1, read as the reverse complement.
CCTTCCCAACAACTCTCAGTCCCTCTAAATACCACTGCAGAACAAGTAGCCTAAAATTCCTTCATTCAGTAAACATTTATTAAACTCCTACAATGTGCATAAGCACTGTGCTACAGCACAGAAAAAACAGTAAATTTAAATAAGACAAGGTCCCTCCCTTCAAAGAGCTTAGTGACTGAGGAAATAGACAGAGATAGTATAATAAACGTGACATGACATGTGGATTAGACTTGCTAAACAAAGTGTTGTGAGAGGCCTAAAGGAGAGTTACTATTGACCAGGAAAATGAGATAAGGATTGATGAAGGTGATATTTAAGCTGAACTTTAAAGGATGGGAAGGACTTCACCAAGAGCACTTCCCAGAACTCATATACTCCTCCAACACAGCATCTACCTTTCACTTGGCTCAGACCTCAATTTTTACTGTGGATGGCCTACAAACTTTCCTTCTTGGGTCCCCCACCTTTTAAAATTACAATTACGAACGCTTTTCAGGTTTGTTTTCTTTACAGTCATGACTTCAAATGTACAATCAGGGCACAACACTCACCAAATGTTCCAATTTCCTTCTGCGTAATGGGGGCTGTTCCATTAGCACTGAGTCTGCTAGAACATTCAAGGTGACCTCAACATTGCTCAGCACCGACTGCAAAGGAGCTGTTGACTCACCGCCCTCGCCTCCAATGGTGGTCAGTGCAGATTCTACATTTTCAGACCAGGCTATCTGGGCTGACAAAACAACAAGCTGGGCCTGAAAAACAATTAGTTGTAAAGGATAAGTTTTCAAAACCAGTAAATACAGCTCTCCTTAGAGATACATATTTAAACAAATTTGCAATTCGAGTTACCTGGTACTTGTCAATCCAAGTGATATAGGTGTTAGGATCAATTGAAGTTGCCTTGCCAAAGATTTCTACTTCTGTAACAGACTCCGCAAGAAGTTTAGCTAGGGTGACTCTCATTTCTTTTTCCACCAGTGTGAGCCATTCATTGATTTTGGGATGTTCTGTGATTGACACAGGAGTTTTGAACATGACCTGAAATAATTAAATTTAAAAACTCAGACCTGCAGAAATTTGAAATATTATTTCCCATACCACAAAACTGAACTTCTGGCTACCTCTTCTCCTTCACGTGACGAAATTCCCAAGACGATGGAGTTATCTTCATTTAAAATGATGCTGGAAACCCCAGCAAACATTTTTTTGAAGTGTTTCTGCAATTTTGCCACATTCTTGCTGTTTCCAATTATCTCAAGCAAATCTTCATCCCCAACAAAGTAAAACCTAGTAAAGACAAAGTACTTATTTTAAGCTGCTCAAGTCACATTATAGTATAAATACACAGAGACTCAATTTATGGTTAAATTTTAAGCATATTATCCTGACAGACTAGACCAAGAGTAGTGAATCTCAAGCCAGAACTGGAGTCAGTCTAGGCCTAATTTCTTTTAACCGCTAGCAAGTTTTCTAAAATTAGCATCTGTATCTCTTTTTTTCTTTTTCCCTTTTCTTTTTCAATACAAGAGATGACATTAAGAAATGAGCAAAGGTGATGTAAAAACAAAATTAAAATTAAGTAAAATGCAGTTATTGACTAACCCTAATCCTGGTATTAATAGTAACAAATACACATATATAGAAGGTTCCCCGAGTAAGAAGAATTTAGATTACAGAATGTTAGGCCATCCACTTAACTTCAGAACTCTTTTAGAAATTACCAGAGATAGGCCTAAGTTGCCTGGAGCTGGTGATAGGTAGCAAGTTGGCAGGATTGGTGAGTGTATTAAGGGCTAGAACAGGAGTGGGGAACCTGAGGCCTCGAGACCACATGTGGACCTTTAGGTCCTCAAGTGTGGCCCTTTGACTGAATCCAAACTTCACAGAACTAATGCTTTTATTAAACTGTGAAGTTTAGAATCAGTCAAAGGGCTACACTTGAGGACCTAGAAGGCCACTTGTGACCTCAAGGCTGCAGGGTCCCCACTCCTGGGCTAGAAATAGATAGTCACAGAGCACTCATCGTTTCTCAAAAAAAGCCAGTACCTCTTCAGTAGGAACTAGAAGAACCTGAAGCTAAAAATGCTGACCTCTCCTCTGCTCACCTCATCCCCATCCCCCACCCCACCACTTTCTCCTTTACTTAATTTTAAAAGCGGGAAAATTAAGCAATGTTTAAGTTTTTAAAAATTAGCTTTAAAGATCAAAGTTCGCTCTAAGTTGCGTTGCAGCTTTTTACTTATGCTTTCCCGCTGACTGCATTTTTCTGTGGATCAAGAGTCCCATTAAAATCAGTCCACAATAACAGAATGCTTGTCAGACGCAGTCACTCTATCAGTTGCTTTAGTTTAACCGTTACTTTCCTTGCTACAAGGAAGGGTTCCATTCTAGGAATGTAGAGGGGTAAGGGAAGGAAGAGAGAATGTGCACACGTGTACAGAAATGACAGATATAAAGCCAAAAGATATTAATAAGACAGTTTAAAATGTAAATTAAGTCCCCACCCTGGGTATGCACCAACTGACACTCAAAACAGAAAGAGGCTTCTACAGACTGTCTGATCCACTGCTCGCCCTCCCCCCACTGCCTCAGGCAGGTAAATAACTAAACTACTCAGGAGAGACACAGACGAATCTTCCTTTTCTTAAGTATTTTCAGAAAGACTGAGATATACCTAAAGTATATCTGGCCACATTATGATATCAATATAACATTAACGTTCTTCAATAGAATGCTGATATTTTATCAAATCAAAAAAATGTTGTTTATGTTCAACCTGTCCTATTTTAGGTAGATTTCTTCTTGGCTGGTCTTTTGCAGACATTAAAATGAAAAACTCAAACCTAATTTCTTAATTTTAATTGCAGTTAAAACATTTTTCCATTCTAGAAAATTTATATATGCTGCTCAGTTATCCCTCTTGTGCTAATACCTTTAATGAAAAAAGAAATGTGTAACTGCCACCCATAAAAGTAAACATATATCTTTCCTCTATTACTCTATCAAGACTTATAATTTTGGCATAGAATAAAAAGCTATCCCACTACCCAATGCCCATGTTGTACACAGTTAAGCTCCTTTGAGGAAGGAGTCTCTACTATCCACTCATGGGGTAGTCCTTGCCTTGAACCGTACTAGGCTTTGTTTGAAAGATTTCCCTGAAGTTTATCCTGAAATAGGTACAGAATCAGAGGGAAATTAATCCTTTGGTGGGGAGGTGTCACTTCCCCAGGATCAAATTGGTCTGTGTGAGCCCAAAGTCCTTTGGGATTAGGATGCCTGGGTCAGGGGTGATATCTTGTGGATTTATTCAGGATGTCAGGGGTTGATTTACAATTAAGCATTTACCCCAAATGCTTAATTCTTGGTCAGGAGCCCTACATATCTTTGGGGCCCATCTCAGTTTGTGGGTTTGTTTTTTTTTTTTGAGGTAGCCTACTTTCTCTAGCTTAAGGTAAAACTGGATCTTCGCATGGTTGCCCTATGTGTTGCAAGGATTCACTGAGGAACTTTATAGGTTGTCCTATGTGTTTTAAGGACCCAATGGAGGAATTTCCCTACAAGAGAGTTTAGGTTCTTACTTGAGGGTAACTTCCAATGGAGCCCACATCCCAGATCCCTGTTGAGAGAGCCCCATGTGCCTTGGGAGCATAACTGGTCTAGGCTTTTCCTTCGAGGGGAAAGATTTTGTTTTTTCCCTTTGCCCTTTATCTATTTCTTGGTGTTGTTAGATGTCAGTTTTATTTTAAATTTTATTCCTTTCTATTTTGGGGAAGGTTAGAACAGGCCCTTATAAGAACCAAGACATGTGAAAGTAACCTATGAGAACTTTGTAAAATATCTGTTAAATTTATGTAATGAAATATTCGGAGATGAATGTAATCTCTAGGCCCACCAGCATAGTAGGGCTATGCTCTCACAAAAGACTGACAATTTGGGGAGTGCCTAAGAACTGTTCTGCATAGATTTTGTTGGGACTCAGGACATGGCATGAGAGAGACTAATAAAAACTATGGCATGTGGATCTTACTGAGATTTAGTGCAAGGCAATTAAGAGGATAGTGCTTTGTCCTTTCCAGATCCCCACAGAACCAACAAGAATTAGGGATATGGACCAACATGACGAAAAGCACCCTAGTCTGATCTGCTGGGACAACAAGTATTTAACTGGGTAAAGAGTAGGGTAGGGATGACCAGAACACCTGATCAGTCTGAGTCCCTCAGCCAAAGCAAAGCAACTTGATAAGAGGGTGTGGTTATTTCTTGGAAAGGGATATCCCATGGAGCTAGCCACATGCCCAGACTGCTTGATAAAAAGATAACTGATTTAGCCCAGGGGTCAAAGGCTGCCTCTTATTGGAGAACTAGCCTCCCCATAATCTAGAACACTGAGTTGTGGCCCACCCAATCCTTTTGCATTTCTTATTATTACAACTTGAATTCAGATGCATAATGTATGGAGAGCTGGTCTCAGAGCCAGGGAGACTTGGGTTGTAATCACTTTAACCTCTCAGTGCTCCAGGCCAGTGGAGTCAAACTTGCTCCCTGCATACTGACCACCTACATTTTACTGTATTTTTATTTGTTTTGTTAAACATTTCCCAAATATATTTTAGTCTAGTTCTGACTTTTTGCTAGTGCCAAGTTTGACACCCCTGCTCTAGGCAACTAAGACGAAGGCAACTAAGAGAAAATGCCAAACTACACTAGTGGAAGTTTCCCGTCCAAAGACCTCACAGGTCTGCTTCTTCCCCATCACTCTCCTGCTCAGACTTCTATAATGTTTCTCTCTGCTCACAGACTTCAGGCAGACAGTATAGCAGCATTAACCTTATTTTGTAAATGGAAAAACGGGCTCAGAGAGATTAAATGGCTGATTACGGTCAAAGTAGAGCCCAAAGTCAGGCCTAGGTTTCCTGACTCTGCATTTCACCAGATTGTTTCCTATTATCTTCTATTAAGCAACTGCTCAAGAGTTTAATGAAGTTAACAGGAAAATCTGAAGTTATTAGTTAATATTACTGGCTGTAATTGAGAATTAATCAGCAGTTAGTAGCATTCAATTAGCAAATTAAATCAAACAACATGTGGTACAGAAAATGGCAAACAAACTCACTAGATGACTATCAATAAAAGGTGATACAAAGCTGAAATTAAACAATATTTCAACACTTGTCAAAATTAAATACCTTGGGAAGGATGATCTCTCTCTTTCCAGGTATTCTCCTAATGCTTTCTGGATCTTTCCAAGCAAGTCTGCCAGCCTCTCCAAAGACCTTTGCACACCCTGGATATTCAGAACATCCATAACAAGGGGGGATTTTGATACCTTTTTCATTAGCGCCAAAAACTCTGTACTGATGCTAAAAATGCAATGAAATTGTGAATTAGGTTTTTTAATAACAAAAGCTTAAAGTGTAGTCAAGGATAACTATTTCTATTTATTCTCACTTTGGGGGTTTATAATTTCAAGACACACCTTTGGAACCTTTGGGTTTCCACTGGCAGAAGGTGCTTAATATCAGCACTGCCTGTAAAGATGCCTTCAAGGTAAACCCATCGTCTCTGAACATCAATCCACACATCAAAGAGAGCCATAATCCGATTGAGCTTGTCTTCCCAGCTCAAAGCATCCTCTTCAAAAACCTGATTGTAAAAAAGTAGCAAAAATTAATGGCTAACCTTTAGAATCCTATCTACTTTCACATCTAGTGGTGTCTCTGATAGTTACACGGTAATTTAGAATTCATTTTAAAGTGTCAAAGTTCCACTCACTCATTATTCCAGACTCAAATCTAATAAGCCTCTAATCAATTCAAAACAAATGAAGATCAATGGGTATGTGAAAACGTGGCCAGTGAAATAATATAATTGGGTCACAATGATAATATACCTTGTAATACGGAGATAACTTCATGGCAGAGACACTGTTGATGTGTTCTTTGACCTTATTGAAGAGGTCATCCCACCCACGAATCAGGCGACACTTGTTCTGGTAGTTGACCAAATCTAATTCATAGGTATTCCATACTTCTCTAATCTGAATTTAGGGGAGAAAGGTATATCATTATTTGGGCATTCAGTATCATGAGTATTAAGAGTTAGGAAGATTTAAGAAGATATAATTGTCTGGTGACATTTGTTAGAAAATGTTGAAATCACGCCTCCCTCCACTATCCCCAACAGAGGATATATTCAGGATATATTGAATATTTCTAACCTCACTTATAATTCACCATGTCACTCAGTTGCCAGAGGCTTAATGTTACATTTAATAGCGTTTTGTGTCTTTTTACAAAGTATTGTATATACATTACCTCATAATTCTAGCTATTCCGTAAGACGGTTAGTACAAATGTTCCCCCATCTTACAGATGAGGAAACAAGCCCCAAGAGATTGCAATTTGCCTAGGGTCCGTATCCACTATGTGGGAGACCAAATTTTAAGCCAGGACTTCTGGCTCCACGTCCGCAGCCCCACATTGTCATCATACTGAACAGAAACCCTCCAATTTTAATATTTACCTGTTTCAAAAATTCTTCCAAAGCCATTTCCCCTTGTGCTACAAGGAGGACATCTTTGACAACTGCTTCATTTTTCTGCAGGTCAACATCCCAGATCTGGCCAAGGGTTAACTCAGAAACAACCCAATTAACATGAAGTCTCTTCATCAATTGCTTCCAATGCCGATCTTTAAGTGCCTCTGATTTCAGTTCAATCACCAACATGTTGATCTATGGTGACAATAAATTTACCCATGAACATAAGCTTCTAACACAATTTACTGTAACTGAGAAAATTAAGGTGTTACCTACCTTCATGTAGCCCTTCAGAAGCCTCTGGACAAATTCATAGGAAGCATACTGACGTAAACGGGCAGGGAAATTTTTGAGCTGGTTCAGAAGAGCATCTAAATTTTGTCGAAGCTGAAAGAAAAAAAGTCAAGTTGCTATTTAGTTAGCCAATCAACAGGCTCCTTTATGTAGTAAAGGTGAAGTGATTCTCCCTAGAACTTTTACACAGTAGTTATAACTGAATTCTCAGTTTTAAATTAGATTTAATAAGTATCCACATGACCAAATCTGGTCTATGGAAAGTAAATTATTTTTTGTTAACATTAAATATCCATCTTTACAAAGTCCTTAAAGTCTTAGGTTGAATCTGCTGCACAAAATTCCACAGGAATACACAGTTAAAAGAAACACACCTTTCGAGGTTGTACTGAAACCCACGGTTGCTCCTTCATTTGGTCAATTTGCTCCCAGACTTTAGAAAGTTCAGACCAAACACCTTTGAGGTCCTGTAACTCTTCCAAAGCTACCTATTAAGAAGAAAGCAATTCTGTTTAAGGGACAGAAAATAAAAATCTCTCCACAGTTTATGCTGATAAATTACATAAGTTCATACCTGTACACGTTCTTCGCTGCCACTGAGCAGGCCTGTGTCTGTGAGCTCCAAAGCTTCTTTGGCCTTGGCGCATTTCTCACGGTCATCCTTCAGCCTCCCAAACTTCCCTTCGTAGATCGTAAGTGCCTGGAGAGCCTCCTCTGGACGAAGGTTGCCCTAAAACAAGCCATGCCAAAGTGAAAATAAGCGTAATGCTGAGGCTCAGCGTGGAAAAAGTTAATATTTGTTGCTTAGAAGTTTGAGTAGCTGCAAATACAACCAATCATTTTAAATCGTGCTCCTGCAGGTGAGAAAAAGTCCAGATAGACTTTACTTTACTCTTAACAAACATCTATTTGTAAGAGCCTACTTGTGCAAGATAAAAAACTTATTTAAAACACAATACCTGACATCATGAAGCTTATCATTCAAGTGGGAGGGATATGGCACACACACATATATTTACAAATAGTAAGAATACAAAATATATGAGTGGGTTCAACAAAGTGCCATGTGAAGTCCAGGGGATGTAGAGGGGAAAAAAAAAATCAGGCAAGTTTCCCTGGAGTTAAGTGGCATTTAAACTGGCCTTCCTTTGAGGCAGCGCACAGAAGCAGGAAAAAGTTAGGAGACTGACCTTGAGCACTCAGATGACGTGTTTTCTGGATAAGGTAGAATAAATCAAATTACAAAAATTTAAATAAAAGATTATCCAGGAATGATGGGCTATTTCAAATGTCCTTTTAAATTTTTAAATTTGGGGGACTTATGACAAAGTCCGCTGTACACAAGGATTATTAAGTAAAGTATTAGAGGGAATGAGATGAAGAATAATTTTTCTTGCCTGAAATAACATTTTTAGATTGTAATGACTATATCTACTCTATACACTTCCCTTCCATCTTTTTGAAATGACTGTGTAAGATTAATAAAAACATTCCCATTTTTCCCAATGAAGCAAGTCAAAACTTTTAATTCAAAATGTAAATCTTAAAAATCCCCAAACAGCAAGGTAAAATATTTTTAAACTCATGTCCAGGATGGCACAGAATTATAGACATCCATGACCACACCTTCTGCTAACTCTCTCCACCACCACCCCACCGAGTCATATGGAAACTGTAGTTCTTACTTCAGTCTCTCATCCACTATAACGTCACATTACCCAGCCTGGGAGGCTTCTTTTACCACTAGATCCTGATACTACTGCTATCAAGCCTCTGATCAGCTGGTACTCAAATACACAGTACTTCCCCAGTCCTATGAGTAGTAAATGTCTACCACCTCCTCTTTAACTTCCTGTGGTTGAATGGCTACCTGCTGAAACTAAAAATCTCCTTTCCGTAGTAGGTTTCTAGGTACTCTCACCCTTACCCTTTCTGGGTCTCTATTTCCCCCTGCCTTTTCATTCCAGTGTGCCCTCTGAAATACCAATTCCATTGTCAACAACTCCCCTTCATACTGGTCTCTGTGCCTGCTGGCCCTCATGGCAACTTGGTTATCCTTGGATGCCTCATCCTTTGCCACCTTCTCTAGGGCTGGCCACTCTCCACTGCCCAACACCACTTCCCTCTGCCACTTACCATGCAACATCCTTCTCCTTTCAGGTTCAATCTACCCAGTTATATCACTCTATCTAGATCCTTGCTACCATCTTCTGATCATGCCTTTCTGAAGGAGTTTGTACCAGGTGCACAATCCTCTTCATTTTTTGCATTTATCTTAGGGATTTCAGTATTTGGGTTGGCATCCTTTCAAACACTCTGGACTTCCAGTTCATCAAACCCCTTTGATCTTTGATCTCAGGCACCAACATGGATAGTCATATCTTAGACTTTATCATCTAAACTTTAAGCTACCTAACCTCTATGATTTTGAAGTCTGAAATTCCTTTCTCTGATCGTAAACTCATGTTTTCTCTCCTTCACTCTTCACAGAATACTTTGTCCTGTCCATCCTTCCTTTTTCTCCCAATTCATCATTCCTCTTCTTGCCTGACATTTTCCTGCGGACACTCCAAAGCTAGCAAGTTTAACACTGAACTGCCTTTCCTTCTGCCTCATTAATGCCTTGGCCAATCCTCTTCAGCTCTTGGTCACTTGCTTGGTATACGTGGATGCACTGCATCCAAGCTCCTGAAAGAAACAGTCACAAAGCCGTACCGACTGGCTTTGCTTCCTAATCTCATCTGGGTTCTCAGTGCTGCAACACAGCTTTTTCATTCTTCTCCAGTTGATTATCATAGTACTTGAAGTAATTACTATAAATATTCTCCTTTCTCCTCAGTCCTTTAACACGTCTCCCAAACCCCCACCAGCAAATGACTTCACCTCCTAGAATAATGAAAGTCATTTCTTACGGCATTTTTGATCTCCATAATTCTATGTCTGAAAACATTTCTACCACATCATTATCTAATTTTTCCTCCTTTGCTATAGGCTCAGAGGATGAAATGCCTTTTCTCTTTGCCAAGGTTAATCATTCCACATATATCCTTGATCACAGACCTTTCTCTTCTCCTCAAACTTGCCCCATATCAAGTATGTCTCTTCCACTACTGGCTCTTTCTTCACTGTCCACCAGCATACTCACTACCTACTCCCTTTCCTTAAAAAATACTCCCTTACACTCCATGCCCCACAGATTTGTCATTTCTACATCTACATCTTTTATCTCTCTCTCTCTTTTTTTTTTTGTTGAGGCAATTGGGGTTTAAGTAACTAGGCTAGGGTCACACGGCTAGTATCAACTGTCTGAGGCCAGATTTGAACTCAGGTCCTCCTGACTCCAGGGCCGGTGCTCTATCCACTGTACCACCTAGCTGCCCCTCTTATATCTCTTCTTTCCTCAATCACAGTCATCACCCCAAGCCCAGGTCCTCTTTACCTCTTACTTAAGACAAATTAGATAGTTCATTATTATAGTAATAATTTCACATAATAAACACTAAACAAATGGTTTTTCATTCATTCACTGATCTTAATTGGTGTCCATTCCTCAAATCTCTGCTCTCTCCAATTCATCCTTCATAGTTGCCAACGTGATCTTCCTAAAATATAGGCCTGACCATGTAACTTATTCAAACTCTAGTGGTTCCCTATTACCTCTAGGACCAAAACCAAACTCCAGTTTGGCATAGAAAGCCCTTCATAACAACCTGGTCTTGGCCAACCTTTCTTACTTTGCTATGTATATTACTCCTTGCCATGTACTCTTGGTCCAGGCAAACTGGCCTTGCTGTGCTTCACACTTACCATTCCAACTCCCAACTCAATACACCTTTGCGTAGACTGTGCTTTCACTTTCCCCCTGGAAAATATCTTCTCCTCAACCAGAGTTATTAGAATCTTTAATTAATTAATAATAAATCTTTAATATTAAACCTCTTAAAACCCTTATTTTCTTTTAAAACTCATCTCGAGCATCATCTCCTCCTCCAGGAAGTTTTCCTGATCCCTTTGACTGACAGTGCACTCTACCCACCCCCCAATCTTCTATTTACTTTGCATATATTTGTAGATGTACATGTCATTTCTCCCCATAGACTGAGAGGGCGAGGACTGTTTGTCACTTTTGTCTTTGCTCTATTAAGCACTTAATATATGCTTGTTGACTCGTTGCCAACAGACTAGGGCCTAGCACAGTGCTTTGCACATAATCAGGCAGCTAGGTGGCACAGTGGATAGAGTGTCAGGCCTGGAATCAGGAAGACTCAAATTCAAATCTGGCCTCAGACACTTACAAGCTGTGTTACCCTGAGCAAATCACTTAACCCTGTTTGCCTCAGTCTGCTCATCTATAAAATGAGCTGGAGGAGGAAATGGCAAATACTCCATTATCTTTGCCAAGAAAACCCCAAATGGAGTCAGATATGACTGAAACAACTGAACAAAATTGCACATAATAGGTGCTTAATAAATGTAGGTTGAACTGAATGAAATGCTGGTTGCTGGACTACTTGAACTGTAATGACTAGGAAAATATCAAGTAAAGCCCTACTGCTAGAGCCATCAAAAGTGAAGTCTGAACTGGACAACCTCTAAGGTTCCTTTCAGCTCTAATGCTCTACTACAGTGCTATCATTTTTCTAAGCTTCAATAAAAGGGGACTCACTTTCTCCACTCCCCTTGATCCCATCTGTCCCCTGGAAATAAGGACCAGAGGTTCTAAAGCAAGCAAGAATCAACAGCAAGAGAAAATACCACACTCATAAACACACTCTCTGGCTCACTCTCCTTTGCTGCCACCACAGAACCTGCGAATAACGTGTTAGGGTGTGTGTTAGTGACGCTACAAAGGAAATCCTCTCACACCCAAAAAAGCAGGGCCAGACTAAGGCCTGTGATCTTTTCTCTTATGTCTTTTCCCAGCTGGGCTCACACTTTTCATTTGAGGTAAAGGGCATATCCAAGAGCTGATTTTCAAATTCCTTAATGGGGCTAAACCAGACAGTCTACTGACCACCCTATTTCCCCAGGTTTTTCCCAGGGGTAGAATTAGATTAAGAACCCAAAGTAGCTTTCAGATAAGCAAGTTTTCCATACTGTCTAGAGCAGAGACGGGGAACCTGTGGCCTTGAGGCCACATGCAGCCCTCTAGGTCCTCAAGTGTAGCCTTTTTACTAAATCTAAACTTCACAGAACAGCTGTGGTCTAGCAAATCATAATGTGAAATTTTACCCCATGCTTATCAGAAATTTAGAAAACACCTGAACTACTAATTTCAGTGGGTTTACTTTAAATAGCAGAAGTTAAAACGCCAAACCATTTTCTGTTCTAGTAGCCTAGTGGTTAACTTGAAGAAGAAGCAAGGGCTAAAGAAGAAGAAAAAATAAGGGCACGTGGATTAGACATGTACGGGGCTATGCCAACAATACACTGAGGATTAATCTTAACAGAGAGGAGATGTCTTTGACAACTGAGTGGGACTGAAAGAGGAGGAGAGACTTTGGGGGTCATGGAGACTGGAAAAGGAAAGAATGTATGCCTTATCAAATATAAAGTCACATATTTCTGGGGAAATTTGGCATTTTAGCTAGTGCTATGCACTGCAAGCCTACCTCCCACCATGGCTGCTGGAGATAAGTGGGCCAATAAATGCTCCAGAAGACAAGCAGACAGAGAGAGAGAGAGAGAGAGAGAGAGAGAGAGAGAGAGAGAGAGAGAGAGAGAGAGAGAGAGACACACACACACACACACACACACACAAGACTCACAGTAACAGGTTTCGTTTTCTCCCAATCTGTCAATAAATCTGTTGTTCGGCTCTCCACTGCCCTGTCCTCTTGGACAATCTTCATCTGGAGGTTCGCTACTTGCTGCTGAATGGCAGAGTCTTTGCGACGCATGATATCATTGAATGCTCCCCACTCTCCTTCGATATTATCAATGTATAACCAAGATGGAGGAAACTGGAACCTCTGCTTCTCAAGCAAGCGCTGGCCATTACGGTAAAGCTTTTAAGAAACAAAAATCACCACGAAAATTACTTCTTGCAGTACAGATGATTTGTGGAACACAACAGATACTTATAATGCATTCAACTGCACAGCTTAAACCATGACAAAGGCTATGTTAATCCTACGTCCTAGTAGCTGACATTCTAAAATTAAGGAGACAAAGCCCAAATTCCCATAGTTCATCCAACCACTGTTAATGGCCCCGATCAAATGATGACACATTTCCATGGCCTGGACTGTGTCAGAGGGCATTTGAAAACTGTACGTTGGCCTCCCCCTTATTTTAAGCCTCAAGGATATCTGTATTTGAACAACTACAATAAAAATGGCCAATTCTAAGAAAAGGCATAAATAGAACTCACATCCTCAAAGTTGAGCTGAGATAAGTTACAGAAATCATTTTCAATAAGGGTAAATGTTGGTCTGCCCTACAAAAATTTAACCTATTCACACGTAGCCATGAACCATCTTACCTCAACTTGTTTCTCAAACTGCTTGATCTTCCGTTTTAAAGACTGTACATATGTTATAAACGTCACAGCGTCAGATGTGCTAGCTGTATCCACAGAATGCTGTTCTAATTCTTGTCGAGACTGTTAAAGAGAGTACAGTACTTTAGTATGAAAACAAGTCACATTTGTAGATTAGTCAATACTACAAAAATTACACTTACCTTTGAGATCTGTGAATGGAATTCTGACATGTTAGTCCCCAGCATTTGTCCAAACTTACTGAGGACCTCTTTGTGCCAAGAATCATACTTCAAATTCACCTTAGATTGTACCTGTAAGAGAAAAATATCACAACATTTAGTTATATCTTAGAAGCTTATGCTTGAGTTATATTTTACCCCAAAATAAATTTGATCTTTTGTGGCCTGTCCCCTGTTTTTCAATAATACAACTTACTTTGCCATAATCTATAACTACTGGTCCAAACTCTTTCTTAGTTTCAGCATTGTCAAAAGTTCCTCTGGCTTTCCTGATTTGAACCAAGAGAGCTTGCCATTTATTCAGATCTTCTCCAAGTCTATTGTAGATGTTCTCAGCCTGCATATCCCATAAACACTGATACTGAAGCCAAACCTGGAAATACAGAAAATAACCAAGTAATACTGTTTAAAAATGTTCAGAACCTGGAGGGAAGCAGCATAGCATAGGGGCCAGAGGGCCTTGGAACCACAAAGACCCGAGTTCAAGTTCCCCCACTGACTCTAGCTAAATGGCCCTGGTCACTTAATCTCTCAGTGCTAAGGACAACATTCTAAGACTCTAAGTTGCAAAGATGGTGCCAACCTGCAGTGGTACAGTGTCCTCACCAGGTATAATGCCCTACACCAGGTCCAGACCCTATTCCTATTTGGAGAAAAATATCCAAACTCTATTCTCTCTTTCCATAGAGAGTGCTTCCAATGCATGATATCAGTGAATGCTATCCTGTCCTTCAATATTGGTGATGTGTAACCAAAACAAAGGAAACTAGAACCTCTGCTTTTCAAGAATGAAAATTACTTCTTATAATACAGATGATTTCTGGGACACAACAGATACTTAAAATGCAGTAACTGCACAGCTTAAACCAAGTTAAAGTCTGTCTTGATCCTATCCATCCATATTCCACATGAATCTATCAATCTTTAACATACAACATGGAGACTTCACTCTTCAGAGTCTTAGAATGTTCAGATTTGGGGAAGCAAAGTTTAAATTATTTATAGTTAACCTAAGGAAATGGTCCTATTACTAAGGCTATGAATTTAAATATAAATATTTCTAAATAAACCATACATCATTATACATGTTGAAAATGTTCACCTTCATATTTATAAGACAACCACCTAGGGTAGGTGGGGGTGAATTTTTAAAAAATGAAAATACTTTTGAACCAATTCCCACCACGTACCTATGCGTTTTTAGGGTATACTATAAAAGCTCAAGTAAATTGAACCCAGAGTTTTACATGAAGGCTATTACCTTGACATACTGCTCAACTTCAGTCACAATGCCCACAACTGCAGAATAAGCCTCTTCGAGGGCGACAGGGCCATCAGGCATCCGTGTTAAAGCATTCCTGTAGAACTTTTCTTCTTCAGACAGTTCATAATGTACGCCCACCTAATAAAAAAGGAGCCTCTAAACACAAGCCGTCTGTATAAAACCATGTTAATCTCCTCAAAGTCACAATACATCCAAGTCACACTAACTGGGAAAATAACTAATGGAAGATAAAATTTAAGTACTACAAATCACCATATAATACTTAACTCTTGTTAACAAGATTAACACCAACTCAGAAAATACGGCATGGTCCACTGTATTACACGAGCATACAACGGATCCGCTCAAAGTCTGATTCAAAACAAATGACTTTCTGTCTATCTAGGAACACACAGTTGAAACAAGTTAAACTCTGCTAACACTTCAGGCAAAATGATACAAAGTGACTGGCAAATTAGGGCAATCGTTAGTTAAGAAAAAAGAATCTGGTAGGACTGCCTACCTAAACTCTAAGTTCCATGGGTGCAACAGACAGTGTTTGAATCCCCAATATTTACCATGGTGCCTTGACAGATATCAATAGTGCAATAATTAGTTGAAAAATTGCCACATTTGAAAGTAGATTGGTTATCAATTACTTTTTCAGCTCTCTATTATGTATTAAACTAGAAAGAGAATATGTAAATATAGGCCTTAGAGCTCCTAAATTTAGGTTTGGTTTTTTTTTTTAAAGAGATCTTTAAAACTTAATTTGTCAGTTAAATCTGGAGACAATCCTTTGCCCAGGGGCAGGGGACTGGATGAGATAATCTGTTGAGTTTATTAAAATCAGGGATCTAATTAGTAGCAGAGTTCCAAAGAGACTAGGGAGGGCTAAGCTGTCAACTCGAAATGCTTGTCTTTGTCTGGTGATGGCGTTTGACAATGTCAAGGTATACCAGCAGGATTAACTTTCCTCCTCTAGTCTTTCCTCTCGTCTTAAAAGATTTGCTGGGATAATGACAACTACAAAGGTAATGCCTCACTATTCAACAAAAACTGTTGAGAAAACTCAAAAACAGACTAGCAACATTTAGGTTTAGACCAACTCACCATAAATCACAATAAGCTTCAAATGAATATATGACATAGATATATATGGTCACATCACCAATAAATTAGAGCAGAGAGAATGAGATTCCTTTTACAACTGTAGACAGGGAAACAGTTCTTCACCAAATAAAAGTGAGAGAAGATCATGGGATATCGACTGCTTGGCACATAGTAAGAGTTTAATGTTTGTTGATTTGACAATTTTTATTAATAAGAATTGAAAAGCTTTTGCAAAACAAAATCAACACTTAAAATTGGAAGGAAGACTAGGGAAAAAATCTTTGCAGATATCTCTGATAAAGGTATACCCAAGTTACATAGGGAACCGAATCAAATATATAAGAACAAGAACTATTCCTCAATTGATAAATGGTCAAAAGATATAAAGGCATCTCAAAAGACAAAAAGCATGCTATCAACAACTATATGAAAACATGCTCCAAAACACTAAGAAAAATGCAAATTAAAATTGTGAAGTTCCACCTCACATCCATTATATTGGCAAAGATGACAAAAAAGGAAAATGGTAATTGTTTGGAGGGGCTACAGTAAGAAAGGCATGCTAATGCTCTGCCAGTAGAACTAGGAACTGGTCCAGCCATTCTAGAAAGCAATGCAGAATTGTGCCTCAAAAGTCCCTAAACTTGGGGCAGCTAAGTGGTACAGTGGATAGAGCACCGGCCCTGGATTCAGGAGGACCTGAGTTCAAATCCAGCCTCAGACACATAATACTTACTAGCTGTGTGACCCTAGGCAAGCCACTTAACCCCACTGCCCAACCAAAAAAAAAAAAAAGTCCCTGAACGGTACATACTCTGAAACAGTGATGCCACTATTGAGTTTATAGTCCAAAGATATCAAATAAAGAAAGGACCTACACACACACAAAATATTCATAGCAGCCCTTTTTATTATAGCAAGGAGCTGGAAATTAAGAGGGTACTCATCAATTGTGAAATAGCTGAAAAAATGTTAAAATAAGAAAGTAATGGAACATTGCTGTGCTATAAGACATAAAGAAAGGGAAGGTTGCGAAGAAAACTGGGAAAACTTATATAAAGTGATGCAATGTGAAGCGAGCAGAACCAGGATAACAATTTATATAGTAAAAACATTGTAAATAAAAATTTTGAAATATACTAGCTACCTTGTGGCAGATGAGTAATAGATTCAAGGTATGAAATGAGAAATAAGTTTTTGAACATGGCAAATACACGGATTTGTTTTGTTTGAATGTGCTTATTTGCTAGAATGATTGTGTCTTTCTTTTTGAAGGAGAGGATTTAGGGGGTGAGAAGCTACTGATATTCCTGCAGGAAAAAAAGCAGTAATGAAAGAAAAGAGGGTCATTGAAGACCTGAAAAATACACGGAAAAGAACAGAATACATAAAAAGAAGTTCAGGAGGAAACAGACAAGCAGGAAAGGTTTGGAAGTAACATAATGCATTTATTATAGGCTCTTAAAAAAGTACTCTGTACATAACATTTGCAATTTCACACGTAGTCCTATTTTTCTATTTTACTTTGGATATGGAAATGTTCTTTTTTGGGGTGTTCATCATATTTAAAACAAAAACGTTAAAAGGACAGATTCAGAGAAGCCCAGGAAGACTTTTATGAAGTGAGTTGAAGTAGAAGAACTATTTATACAATGACTTTAACACTGAAAAAAAACAAAAAACAAACTTTGAAAGACTTAAGAACTCTGATAAATGTAATGACCAATCAAGAAAACAGAAAAATGGGTCATGTTTCCTACCTCTTGACGGAGAAATGATCAACTAGAGGTATTAAGACCTGTTTTCAAAGCATGGCCAATGCATGGATGTTTTGCTTGACTATGCTTAGGTGTTACAAAGGGGAGGTTTTTTTTAAATTTTTTATTTTTATATTTGGAGGGAAGAAGGCTAGTGATAGAATATCAAAACAACAGAAGCAAAGAAAGACAAGAGCATCAGTGGAGCAATTTTTTTAAGGCACATAAGAGAACAGAAGGAGGTTCAGAGGCAGACACAGAGAAGCAGGACAGCTTTGGAACTAATGTGTTAAAATTTCTTGTGTACTTTTTTTTTTCTTAAACCAGGATAAATACAATAAAGAGTCCAGTTTCATATGCAATCCCCTTTTTTGTTCTTTGTATATGGAAATGTGCATGCTTATAGATGTTTGTTAATTTCAGGAAAACAAAAATTTTAATTAAAAAATTTTCCCTGGGCAGCTAGGTGGTGCAGTGGATAGAACACTGGCCCTGGAGTCAGGAGGACCTGAGTTCAAATATGGCCTCAGACCAGACGCTTGACACTTACTAGCTGTGTGACCCTGGGCAAGTCACTTAACCCCAACTGCTTCATCAAAAAAAAAAAAAAAAAAAAAAACAAACTTCTGGGATGCTGAGTAAGACTGGATAGAGCTCTGGTTCTGAACAATCTGGGCAGATCTACAGAATGAATTGACTAGCAGAGCCTTTTTTTGAGAGGGAAAAATATCACAGGAATCCTTTAATTTCATATAAGGTTAGTTATAGGATGAAATGTTTAGGAACTATTGTTATTTTAATGCTTACCTGATACCTCTGACTCTGAATTCTAGGAAGTGAAAGTATTATTGTCTTCCAGGAAAACATTTCTTGATAGAGCTTATATCTGCATTCTTCAATTGGTGGATTCAAATAAATCACTTGATTGGTTATTCTTAATTCATGAACAACATTCTGAAGAAAAAATAAATTGCCAATTAAGTAACTTGAAGAAGTTATATATCCATACATAAATCACTCCTTTCTCTGAAATTTTATAACACTTGGAGTCAGAACAACAAAACTTGTTCTCTATTAGATAGAATTTTACTTTTTTCCAAGTTTTTCATGCTGTTGGGTTGTTTGTTTTTTCCCCTTATCTAGAAAGGATTAAAAATAACCTAAGGCCAAAGACACTCACCCGTCTTATGTATCCATATATACTTGCATATACCTTGCACAATGCCGGCTGCATAAAAGATACTTAATAAGTATATACTGAGTGTACATAAATAACTCTTAGTAAATACTGACTGACAGAAAGAGCAAAGAATCACAGGATTTCACTGAACTAATTAAATTAGTTTGGACATGCATGTAATGCAGGTCAGCACTAAGCATGCAGCATACAAAAAGTACTGGTGACAGTCTAATAAATCAACTTTCGAAATCTGTGATTTTTAAATTGACTGAAGACTATTTCAATAACTAAGATTTAATTTCAATTCAGTCTCTAACTAAATATGATCTCCAAAGACCTTTATTTATGATCTCTAAAATGTAGGATCTCTAAGTTTTTAATCAGCCTAACAAGGATAAAATTGAACTATGCCTGTGATATTCAAAAAAGTATGTTGAAAGCATTATGACTAACTACTATTCATATTTATATCTCACTTTTAATGTTTGTAAAGTACTTTCTTCACAACAACTCCAAATGGATTATGCAAGTTATTACTCTCAACATACAGATGAGAACACCAAGGTTCAGAAATGTTAAATTACTCGTTAATGTTGACAACACAACTAGTAAGTGTTGGAGCCCAGATCTGAACCTAGCATTCCTGACCAAATCTAGCTCTCATTCCTCTACCCACACTGTTGGAAACAGAAAAATCTAGCAGGTAAGGAAAAAAGGAAGCGGATTCATTGACCAAAGTCCTTGCTGAACATTTCTGATGAGCTAAGCAGAATTATTTTTCTAGGTAAAGCCTACTAAGCTAAGGTTTGCAATATACTTTGCTGTGATCCCCATTAATTATTCATATTTACCCAGAAGCAGAAGGTGTGTAGGATAAGAAAGGACAGAAGATAACTCTGGTACCTCTACTATTCTATCCTTAATTTATCATTTTGGCTTAAAAAATGCGAAACCAGTGACAAAATTCCTCTGGAAAAATGCTAGGCGAGTCATCTACTTGTAGACCTTTATGTTAATTTTTGAAGAACATTTGCTTATTTGCCAAGTCAGAAGCCATGCATGAAGAAAGAGATTGAATGAGCCTTATCAATAAGGGGCTCAGAAGGCCGCTCTGATCCAGAGATACTCACTTTAATCTTTGGCTCGCCACCCGGTTTGTGACTAACTTGAGGAGCATCTGTATCCATGTCAACTTCAGCTTTATCATCAGCCTGTCCAAGAAGAACTTGGGTCCAAGCCCTGAGACCAGCTTGCAAACGAACACCTAGTATTCTTTCAATCTAAAGAGAAGGAAATACTATTAAACAAGAACAATTTTTTATCCCACGTCCTCCTTTCCACCACCTCACCTTCCCAAACAAAACAAAACAAAAAACAACCTAGGCATTTTAGCTGTGAAAGTGTGGAAAGGGGATGCCTATATTGGTTTTACTAGTTGCTTCTACTTCCTCTTCCCTACCTCAGTCTTCAATTTAACTGATTTCTCATCTCATCATTCAACCAAAATGGCTGTTCATAAAGGTACCTTAAGATCTCTTAGTTTTTATATCCACAGGCCTTTTTTCAATCTTCATCCTTCTTCAACTCTCTGCACAACATATGACACTGCTGTCCCTGTTCCTCTCCCCCCCCCCCCCCTCATCTTGGATGCTCTGTCTTCTCTGAGTTTTCATGGCAGAGCTATCTCCTGGTTCACCTCCTACTTGTACCACCACTGGTTATCATCTATATCCTGACCCACTATCTGTGGGGGTACCCTAAGCTTCTGTCCTGTGTCTTCTCTCTTCTATACTTGTTGTCCCTTGGTAATTACATCAGTTCTCAAGGGACCAATTATCTTCTAGGCAGATCAGTTAGTCAGTCAGTGGAGACTCCAAGCTCCATATATCCAGCCTTTGTCTCTCTCCTGAGCTTTAGTCCTACATTACCAACTACCTATTCACCCTTTCAAACTTAGTGTCCCATAGGCATCTTGACTACAACATGCCTAAAACACAATTCATCATTCATCTTCCAAATCCCAAGCTTCTTTTTAATTTCCCACTTTTGTCAGGGGCAAAGCTATTCTTCCACTCTCCCAGAAGTGCCTATATAAATGTTTGTTGAATGAAGTTGTCAGCCTTGCCCATTAGGCCCTACCAACTGAGCTACTTGGACGGAGACAGACAGACAGACAGACACACACACACTGCATGAGACTTTGAGTTAATTCACATTCCCTGCATTAATTAGCTCATCAAATAGGTTCCTTCCTAATAACCAACCATTGATTCCTTTAGGCAGCAGCGCCACTCTGGGGTGCAGACAGACCGGGAGCCCTAAGGACGATAATGGGCATAGAAATGCAAGGAGAAGAGGACTACAGATAAAATGCCTTAATTTTGAAGTTCTGACCCAAACCCAAGAAAGGTGAAATGCTTTTCCCACCCTCTTCCTTCTTGTACAAGATGAGCCCTTGCAACTCAAAAATAGTATTAGTTAATTTTGTTACAAGTTAAATGAGAATTTTGAAGCTAGCCTTGGAATTTACCATTTTCTTCTGCCTTTATAAGATACTGGAAAAGATGGTCTGTATTCAATTTCAAGCAATGCTCCAAATTTCCAATTGATAAAATTACATTTTAGACTATAACTCAATACTAAGCTGGGCACTGCTTATGCTAGCCTCAGAAAATTACTGCTACCTTTCTCAGTGAAAAGACCAATTTATAAGGACTCCCATCCATCTCTTACCTCCATATCAAGTTTGTTGACCCAAATGGGTAAATTGGAATAGGAATGAAGATTCAAGTCATCCACAGCTTTCTGGACTCTATTCAAGATCTCAGAGAAAGTCTTGTGATCATACATACAAGTTTCTAAGGAACGAACTTCAAGGTCAATTTTTTCCTCAATAATAAGCAGATCATCCACCTACAGGGCAATAAATATGATATTTAAGCCATTAGTTTGCTGCAACAATCTCAATTTACTCACTTATCCCCTGGTTACCCGATTAATTTTACTGGTGGGTTTATAATAGGAGTAGAAAAGAACCAAATACTCAAAGGAGGTTAATTTCAATTTCTGATGATACACATTCAATTTCAATGCTACATGTGTAAAGGCACATTCCTTTCTAACTCTTATCACCAAGACAGTATCCTCAAACAGTCTGAATGAAGAGAATTTTTCTTCCATTGCTCAACTTTCAGCATTAAGTATTGGTTAAAACCAGCCCTAAAACATTCTGGATTTATCTTCAGCAGAAATTAAGTACCAAAGCTATAAAACACTGTAACTATTTTGTCTATTAAAATATCTAGAGACAACTAGGTGGTGCAGTGGATAGAGCACTGGCCTTGGACTCAGAAGGACATGAGTTCAAATTCGGTCTCAGACAAGACATCTGACACTTATTAGCTGTGTGACTCTGGGCAAGTCACTTACCCCCATTGCCTAGCAAAAACAAAAAAACAAAAAACAAAAATAAAAAAAATATCAAACACATTCCTAGAATACTTGATAAAGGAACAAGAAGAGTGATGCACTGTGTTCTCATTAGTACTGGGACTCCTTGGTAAGGAAATTTCCCTTACCAATGTAGATCAATAACTTCTCTGAAACTTATAGTCTTAGCGAGTTGCCCAGAGCATGGAGAAGTTAAGTGACTTGCCCAGGGTCATCCCAGTATATGACAAAGGCTGAACCTGAACCCAGCTCTTCCTGGCTCTAAGGGTGGCTGTCTACCCACTGCCACATTGCCTGCTTCTACCCCTGACAAACATGTATGAAATCTTATGGATTTCATGGAATGGCAATTGGTGTCCATTTTTAAAACACTTGCCAAATTATTTTTAAGATAAAATAAACCTTTTCTTGAAAGTTGAAGACGGTCTCTGCCAGCCGCTGAACATATGGGTCAAGTTTGTACGATTCCCACACAAGGGCGATGCCTTCTCCAATCAGTGCTTGCACCTCTTTCTTTAGACCAGCCACCAAAAGGGAGATGGTATTGCGTTCTTCCACTTTTTCACATGTCCGCTCATATGTTCGGACACTTTCGATCAGAGAGATAGCAAATGGATAAAGCTGGTTTGCCTGATGAGCCTTGTTCACAATTGCCAATGGAACTCGGAAACCAAGCCACTTGAGATTCCGAACTTCTTTTGAAAGTGTAATGATCTCAGGAAGGAAGTTAACTTTGAGTTTAAGAACATTTCCACTCCGGCCTCTAACCCGAGTGCTTTCAATGGTGAAAATACGACCAGAAACGCCAAGGTTACGCTGTTGCACCTTCCTTGCCCAATCATCAAATATTTCCTGAGTGTTGAGCTTCATGCGGAAACTGTCTCCATCCTGCTTGAGCTTCTGACCTTCAACATGGTTCTCCCAACCTTTGCCCAGGACATCTTCAACCCGTTTCATGTAGGCAGTAAGCTGTCTATCGATCTGTTTAGCCCAGATAATGGACCCAGACACGGGAGGCAAATCACGAACATGACTCATCTTGCAGGCTTGACTTTGAGGGTACTGAACCTTGAATTTGTCATGAAGAGATTCAATGTCATCTTTCACACGCTGGATTAGCTGTGTTTGATATTCACGAATGGCACCACGAATGTGAGGCCTGACAAACAGGGCATTGAACCTGGAGAAGATTCTGAACATTTCATTCGCATTCTTGGCTGTACCAAGTTGATCCCGAAGGCGAGCAGTGATTCGGGTTTCTACCCTGTCAATTCTCTCATCATATCTCTTCATTGCTGCCTCCCAAGCTTCTGTACCTTCCTTAGAAACATCTAACCCATCCACTTCCTTGACATTCTCATACGCGAGGTTCACTTCTTCAATAGCATTGGCATCAGCAGCATCAAAAAGTACTTCAGCTACTTTCATATCTGGGGGTTCGGGCACATCTCCTTGACTCTGCTGGGCAACAGCAGTGACCTAAAGAGGAAACATGCAGCAAAAACCATCTAAAAAGTTTGAATTTCACTGGGTATAGTACTATGTTACATAGTGCAAAGAAAGACTTTACCCACCACATCAATGAAATATTTCATCTTAATTCAAGCATGTCATTACCACAGCACAACAAAAGGATACAAAAAAGGGTTACTATGAATAGAAAATTTCTCTGCTTACAATCCAGATAACTGCACAAACCTATATTTTCAATATTTAGCTTTTCATTATGCTTTAGGTAAATCTGAATTTTAAAATTCAGCTATGAGGTACACACTGAAGACACGTCTCGTGGCTCAAGAGCAATTCCAAATGGTTCTAGTTACTTTAGGGGAAAAGTATTCCAGTATTTTAATGCTAGAATTTTATAGCAATTTCTTAACCTAACAATTATATCAGTACAAAAACTAAATTATCACCAAAACTCGCACTCGGACCAGTTTAAGGGAAGGTTAAACTGATTACAATACATAAAACACAATTGCAAAGGATATTTTCAAATTTTTGCATAAATTTGACAGGTGAAAATAATTTGATAAAACATAAATCAGATTTCTACAAGTCAAGAAAAAAACTTTCTTTTCTTCATTTGTCAGTCAACAACTTCTTGCTGACCTGCTACGTACTAATCCTTATAGTAAATGCCAAAAGAGCATAGTGTGGTCCTTGCTCTATAGGATCCAGCTAAACACCTGAAAAATGTGACCCACTATTTAGCATTATAAAGCAATTTTAAAAAAGCATACTAATTATAATCGCAAGCACTTACAACAACAGAACGTCAATTAGTTAAGCATTATTTGACTGCTTACAAGTGGAAAGTGAAATCAATCAGGGAGTGCTCCTAGCAGGTGAGTTTTAAACTAGATTTTGGATTGGTGGAAAACAGTCAGGAGTTTTAGGAAATAATAATAGATGCAGAAGGCCTGGAGGCAAGGATGTGCAGGTCACAGATCTATCTGTACCATGAAGTAATGAATGATGAGGTTGGTATGAGTGGAAGAAATGTGATTTGGCAGAGGGAGAGAGAAAGAGAGGGAAGGAAGCAAGAAAGAAGACACAGAAGAGACAAGAAAATATACCTCCTCTTCCCCTCTTTGCAGAATGGATGACAACGAATATGAAACAATGCATATGCTGTCAGATTTGATTGACAGGTTGGATGGTTTTGCTGAACTGCCTTCTCTTTTTTTATTCCTTGCTACAAGAGAGGACTCTTCAGAAGAGGAAGGAGGAATATATTTGGAACTGATGTTATAATGAAAAGAAGCTATCGATAAAAAAAACCTTAACTGTGTTTAAGAGTGTTCTAGCAACCACATTTAGCATAGTCAAGTCATGAGTATACTAGGCAGATAAAACACAAAACTAATGCTTCCAGTGACTCCAAGGATTAGAACCTTACTTGTGGCCTGAGCACGCGGACGATGACAGCTCTCAGCTGCTCATGCTGGCGCCTGAACTTCCTCATTTGGTCAAGGCGGGCCTGAAGTTTTCTGTGTGCGGGGTTGATCCTCCAGACCATCTTCAGGTTTTCTTCTCTCTTTCTCTTGACAATGTCTCTCAAAAGCACCTGCAATTTCTCATACTCATCATCCCACGTCTGGAAAACTTCAAAGCATGCAACCATGACCTAGCAGGGCATAAACGAGAGTGGAAATATTTTCAAAACAAGCTTCTTTTCTGTCTCCCTGAAGTACTGCTTCTCACTGCATTAACACTTACCTTTTCAAATTCTTCATATGCCACATGCATGAGTTTTCTTGTCCCCAGCACTTTGAGTAGCTGAGAACTCAGATCTCTTGAAATGGCCTCCACCAGACGCAAGGCCCTCTGAATAGGGTATTTAGTATTTCTGATTTTTCTCAAGTGGGTAAAAATTGCAACCAGGGCCTGCCTTATTTTGTCAAGTTCAGTAGCAGATAGCAAATCATTCAGAGGGAAATCTTTCATCAGAGGGTTATAGTCATTTACAGTTTCCAAAGCCTGTTTCAGACCTAGAGTATAACAGAGAAAAGTTAATATAAATAATAATGTAAAGTCTTATAACTGTTGTGCACCACTATATCAGCAATTGGAAGATTGGGGTTTAAGTCCTGATTCTGAATTTACTAGCTACATGACCCTAGGCCAAGTCTTTTACTTGGCCTCTTGGTCAGCCTTTTCTCACATAGTATCAGTCTTGGAATTTCAGAAGGTGCCCAGTAGCCACAGCCCACTATCAAGTCAAACCTATCTTGATAGCTCTGTAGACATGGAAGATCAGGAGTTTTTAGATGTTGAGTTAGGGGGTAGAAGAAAGAAAACAGGAAGTAGTGAGGGGAAAGGAACTGGAGAGAACAGGAGGGAAACCTCTTTTTCTCTTGAGTTTTCTAAAGTTTATCCTTATTATCTCTCTTTTATCATTCCTAGACTGTCAAACGTTTGGCTGGCAGCTATGGTAAGAGCAGACTATATGGCCAAAGAGATGCATAAAGAAGGGAAAGTGTGCAAGGAAGCACAACACATCATTAGCTTTGCTAATAATGATTAGTATAAAACATTAAAAAAAAAAGCAAGTCAATAATCTTCAGGTTAGATTTTGGCACTTTTTTTTACCTGTATCCGTGTCAAAGCTGACTGTTGCATGAAAACGTTTGCCATGCTTCAAAATATCCAGAGTTAAAAGAACCTCCGGGCTTTCGCGCTTTTCCTGAATACGGTACAAAGCACGTTCCAAGTTTAACCAAAAACTTATTTCCTGTAAGGCAGTTCCTGATGCTGGATCTCGGTCTAGTTTGGTCACCTTTAAAAACAAATATTACATTAATTAATTAAAAAAATTTACCAAGCATGTAATAAATATCTAGCAGGCACTATTCTAGGTCCTAGGGATACAAAGACAAAAATCAAATAGTTCCTGCCCTGTAGGAGGTTCATTTTATGAGGGAAGATGATATGAAGAAATAAGCATCAACAAAATATAACAGCAAAGGTTTTTAAAAATACCATCACAATCAAAACCTAAATCTACTAATTAAAAACCCAATCTTATAATTCAAGTTGGTTTCCTTTACTAGGAGTGAAAGTTGTTTTACTTGGAAGTAAAAATTAAGAAAACTGAAATGAAAGGTATCTGTGGCTTGGCCCTGTGTTGTTTAATATTTTTATTAATTACTTAGTTAAAGACATGGATGGATACTATTCAAATTTCCAAAGAACACAAGGCTAAGAGGGATAGCTAACATAGTGTGTGACAAAGTCAAGATTCAAAAAAGATACTGCCAAGCTTGAACACTGGGATGACTCTAATGAGATGAAATTTAATAGGGAAAAGTGTGATGTCTTACAATAGGATTTTTAAAAAATCAACTTTACCAGTATGAGACAAAAAAGTCTTTGTTAAGCAGCAGTATGTCTTAAAAAACAAACACACAAAAAACTGAGCGTTTCAGTAGATGGCAAGTCAATAGTATGACACAGAAGCCAAACTAGTCCGTGGATCATGGAGAGATGGAAGGCTTCCAAGAATAAGGTCCTTTGTACCTCTCAGCTCCTATAAATAAGGAGGCTGATTTATAGTTCAGCTGTACTATACCCCGAATAGACTGCATCTGGAATATTGTGCTCAATTCTGGGTATCAGTTTAGAAAGAACATTAATATGCTGGAAAGCACCTATAGAAGAGCAACTGAGGCAGACAGTATAGCGGATAGAGCACAAGGCCCAAGTTCAAATTTAGCCTCAGCATTTATTAGCTGTGTGATTCTGGGCAAGTCACTCTGTTTCTCTCGGTTTTTTCATCTGTAAAATGGGGATAATAGTAGCACCCACCTCCTAAGGTTATTGTCTGATAATAATGGTAAAGCATTTGGTACAGTACCTGGAACATTGTAGATGATATATGTGTTAGCTATTATCATTATTATTATTATAAAGAGTCTTGTGTCCATACCACAGGACTAGTTGAAGGAACTAGGGATGGTTAGGCTAAAGATGAGAAGCCTTGAAGGAGGTATAATAGCTGTCATCAAGTATTTTAAAGGTTGTCATGCGAAAAAAAGATTAGATTTGTTTACTGGTTCCGAAGGGGAAAACCAGGAGCAAAAGCAGAAGTGGAAAAGAGGCAAAAATGGATTTGATGCTCAGGAAAAGCTTCCTGACAACTGTGTGTAAAGCTATTCAAGAGTGGAATGGGCTGCCTCAGGAGGCAGCAGCTTCCTCTTCACTGGGAGCTCTCAAATGGCTCCCATTCTAGTCAAATGGTCGAAGAGAGGCTAGGTGACACTTTGACTGACCTGTTGAAGTAAGGATACTGTTGGATATGTGTTCAAGCAGATGGCTGCTGAGGTCCCTCTCAACGCTGAGACTCCATGTATCCCTACAAAGTTATTGCTTTTTCAGATTTCCAACTGTATCCCTAAACACCCTAAACAAATAATTTTTTACCTTAATATTTCAAATGTAAGCCATCAAATTCACCCAAGAACTAAAGTGATTCTCAGTAACAGCATTAATATGTTCTTTTGGAGAAAGGGGTAGGAGAAAAATATGAGCCTGCTCTCCCATGAAGATCTCAAACTACATTTTGTAGAGAAAACATTTTAGGTATTCATTCCCGACTTCTTACTTTCTGAATTTCTCGTATCCAACGGTTGACTCCAGACTGCAGTTGATTTAGAAAAGTTGGATCTTCAACCTTATCCCCAAAGTCTGTAACCTTTGGCTTTTCTCCACGTTCATAACACTGTTTTGCAACATTTGTAATAATTGGATGAATTGGTAAGCTGATTTCTGGAATTTCAATATTCTGCTGCAAATGAAGAAGCCCCATCTCAAGTTCTGCAATCTTTTTCTCAACTGAAGGAGCCATTTTGTCACCATCCCTAAAAAGATAGGAAATGTCTTAAAATCAAAACATGTCAAAAGTCTATCAGTACCTCATATAGTTTTCTGCCTCTTTCCAAAACGTAGTACTACTTCACATGTAATAATCCCAGCAAACTCTTTTAACATTTCAAACAAAACCAAAGATTTTTTTTTTTACCTATCTGCCTTGCCAGATTCTCTGATGTAGGACTTAAAAAATGGAGCCACTGCATTGCTAATGAAAGAATGTAATGTCTCATACGGAGAATCTTCACTCAGTGTCAAAACTCGAAGCTGAGAAGATACTGGTTTGTCGGCATCAATCACTGGAGTACGTTTAATGAATGCAAGGCTGAAAAGGAAAAAGAAGAAAAACACTTTCAACATAACAACCAATCTCAGTAAATAAATGCTCAAAACATATGAACAAGCAGTTCTCACAATAAAGAACACAAGCTACTAACAACCACATGAAAAAATGCTCTAACTCACTGGTTATAAAGAGAAATGCAAATTAAAACTCTTAGGTTCCCACCACACACACTCACACCCCCATCAGATTAGCAAACCTAACAAAAAAGAAAACTGACAGTTTTTGGAGGGGATGTAGGAGGACAGGCACAGTAACACACTGCTCACAGGGCTGAAAAGTAGTCCAACTATTTCAGAAAGCAATTAGAATCTACGCCCAAAAAGTTACTCAACTGTACATACCCTTTGACTCAGTGACACCACAAGATGGCATATATCTAAGAGATCAAAGAATGGCAGAAAGGACTCATACACATAAAAATATTAACTGATACAAAGTTAAGAGGGAAGAACCAGGAGAATAATTTATACAGCGACAACAATATCATAAAGAAAAATAACTTTTAAAGACTTAAGAACTCTGAACAATATATTGACCAGATATGACTCCAGAAGAATGAAGAGGAATCATGTTTCCCTCATCTTGGCAGGAATATAGTAGACTAGAGATACAGAATGAGACATATATTTTTGGACAGAGCCAACATGTGGAATGTGGGTTTGTTTTCTTTGACCATTTTTATTTATACAAGGGAGGGCTTTTGTTGCCAAGAGGGGAAGGGAGTTATAAGGATAAAGGATGGCTGAATGATACCAAAAAAATAAAATAAGAAGGAGCAGCTAGGTGGCACAGTGGATAGAGCTCTGGCCTTGGAGTCAGGAGGACCTGAGTTCAAATGTGACCTCAGATACTTGACACTTACTAGCTCTATGACCCTTGGCAAGTCACTTAACTTTGACTGCCTTACCACTCCATCACCCAAAAAAAGGAAAAAAAAAACAAAATAAGAAACAAATATTAACAAAATACTTAAAAATTCACAGAAGAGAGAAGTTCAAAAGGTAAACCAAAAAAAGGGCACTGTTGATAGAACTGTGTTAAATTTTACATATAATTTAGAAAACCATAACAGTCAATACAATATTTTTTCTTTTCTTTGAAATTTCATGCTTTTTTACATGTTTATCAGTTTATAATAAAAAAAAAAAGTTAAAAAGAACCTTAAACATGTAACTCAGCTAAAAGATCAATCTGAGCTATCTATCCCATCAGAAGGGCATGTACTTTGTGTTTCCTCTACTAAAAGGTGATAGATTTCCTTAATTAAACTCCTCCCTCCCACCCTCTTTGACAAACAGCAAGCATTTTGTGCACTCTCTGGCCAGGATTACCGGTCTATCATGTGGCCATGAAACAGAACAGTGCTAACTCTGCCATGTGTGGAGAGAACCCATGATACTATCTGAGTCTTAAACTATCACTACTGAAATTTCTGAGAGGCAGCTAGGTGGCACAGTGGATAGAGTGTTGGGCCTAAAGTCAGGAAGACATGAATTTAAATCCAGTTTCAGACATTTACTAGCTGTGCATTTAACCTCTGTTTGCCTCAGTTTCCTCATTTGTAAAATGGGGATAATAATAGCACCTACTTCTCAGGGTTGTTAGGAGGATAAAATGAGATAATAATTGTAAAGTGCTTAGTATGGTGCCTGGCACACAGTAGATGCTTAATAAATGCTGCTATAATAATTACTATCATCATCGCTAGCTTTTAAAGCACTTTATTTAACCTTTAACATCAATTTATAGTAAAAGGAATCAATTTCATTAAGCATACTGATTTCAGTGAGGCACTGAAGATCACAACCAACCAGAAAATACTATGAATGAAATTTGAGTTTCTTAACTCCCAGGCCAACATCAGCATGTACCACACAGCATTTCATTCTAAGGGATTCAATACTACGTCAATGCATAGTCATTTAGGCTAGGACCTATATAATAAGTCACAGAAAATCAGTTTTGCAGCAAAAAGTCGTCTTCTTATTACTTGGTTGTACTCATCTTAAGGTGTAAATGTGAGTATCGATAGCTACCTTCTCTCCCCTAAGTGAAGCGAACCTTTAGCATTAAACTGAAAAATAGCACCATCCCATCTATAACCAACCAGCAGGTGGAAAAGTCAGTTAAGCCAGAGCAAACTAGGTACCCCAAGGAAAAGAAAGGAGGTAACATGAGTGAAGTAGGAGAGCCCATCTCTAATATCACTACCTGAGACTTCTCATTCCAGAGGAGCCCAAGACCCCACATCCCAGAGGCCCATGAGTGGCAGCACCCTCCCAAGGCCATTGGCCATACTTAACAAGCCTGACTCCACCCACAGTCATCCAGAGGACCAACTCCAGGGGAGTTGTGGCCCCAGCAAATGCTTCTACCAACACCGCTGTTTCCACTTTCTCAGCAGCCACAGCTACTAAAGAGCTGGAAAAAATTATTCACTCCAAATTCTTTGGTACTATTAAGTTGTTCAATTAGAACTGGATGTAGTTTTAGCAACTGAAATGACACTAAAGCTATCAGTCACATCTCTCCTTTATATCGAGTCAAACTGTATCATTTGCCATCCAGACCACCAAGCTTTACCATCTTCCTTTCCCCTACAGGCTACATGTTGCCAGGCTTTTCCAGCCTATATGTATTATCTCCTCCATTAGAAAGAACCTGGGTCTACTGCAAATTTATGTCACATATCTCAATTGGGCCTTCACTGTGGCAAGGCAATCCTTTTACACATCTCAATAACAGATTCACTTTCTGTGGCTCTTCTAAAACTTCTCATCCCTCTTCAAACTTCCCATGGCTCACCCTCTCAGCTAAGACCTCCATCTCATATTTCACTTAAAAATTGCACCCACTCACAAGGCTCCCTCTTCCCCTCCTCTTCATCTCACATCACTGAGATACCCTCTACCATTATCTCCTTTTTCACTCATTTCACATAATGAGGTGGTCCTCCCTCCTCCTTGCCAAGGAAAACCCCTCTGCCTGCATAAGCAACACCATTCTATCTCATCTTCTTCAACACACACAGATTGCCCTCTCTAACATCCCCACTCTTTCACTTATCTTCAGTCTCTCCCTGCCAACTGGCTGCTTGCTCACTGCCTACAAACATACCTATGACTTCCTATCCTCAAAAGACCCTTATTCGGGAGCAGCTAGGTGGCACAGTGGATAGAGCACCAGCCCTGAAGTCAGGAGGACCTACGTACAAATCCAACCTCAGACCACGCTCTACACACTCCACCCGCCTGTGGCCCCGGGGGAAACCATTAACCCCCAATCCCCCCCCCCCCCAAAAAAAGACCCTTATTCAATCCGTCCATCTCCAAAGGCTATCATCCCCTATCTCCCTTCCCTTCTGTGGCTTGAACTCCTTGAGAAAGCCATGGACAATCAGTGCCTCTATTTCCATTTCTCTCACTCTCTTTCTAACTCTGTAGGGTGGTTTCCCAGCTCATCATTCACCTGAAACTGCTCTCTCCAAAGTTACCAATAATCTCTTAATTGCCAAATCTCAGTGGCCTTTTTTCAATCCTCATCCTTCTTGACCTATCTGCAGCCTCTGGCACTGTCGATTACCCTCTCCTCTACTCTCTTTTCCCTAGGTTTCTATGTCACTGCTGGTTCTCATGGTACCTGTCTGACTGTTCCTTCTCAATCTCCTTTGCTGGACCTTCAGCCAGGTCACATCTGCTAATGGTGGATAACATCCCAGGGCTTTGTTCTTGGCCCTCTTCTCCCACTATATTATTTCACCTGGTGATCACATCAGCTCCCATAGATTCAACTATAAACTATGCAGATGATTCTGAGGTCTATTCAGTTCTAACTTGTTTCCTAACCACCAGTCTCACCTTCCAACTGCCTTTTGGACATTATGAACCGAAGATCCAGTAGACATCTAAAACTCAACATGTCCAAAACTGAACTCATCATGCTCCCACCCCCTCAAAAAAACAAACCACTCCCCTCTTCATAACTTCCCTGCTGCTGTTGAGAGCACTACCATCCTCCCAGTCATTCAGGCTGGCTACCCAAGCATCATGCTCAACTCCTCACTGTCTCTCCCCATTCCCACTCCCTCCTGTACCTAACCTGTTGCCAAGTCCTGTCCATTTTACCTTTGCTACATCTCTTGGATATCGTCTCTCTTCTTTGACATTACTAGTGCAGGCCCTCATTCACCTCAAACCTGGATTACTCAATAACCTGCTGGTGGGTGTCCTTGCCTCAAGTCTCTCACCACCCCAGTACATCCTCCACTCAGCTGCTGAATTTTCCCCAAAGCACAGACCTGACATCACCCCCTATTCAATAAATTCCAACGGCTCCTCATCACCTCCAGGTTGAAATAGAAAATCCTCTTTCTGGCATTTTCATTACAATCTCCTGCATTTCCAAGCTTTTTATATCTTATTCTCCCCACTCCACACACACACACAGACACACACACACACACACAGACACACACACACAGACACACTCTCTCTCTCTCTCTCTCTCTCTCTCTCTGAGATTCAGTAACATTGGTTTCTTCGCTGTGGCTTGAACAAGACACCGCATCACCAGACTCTAGGCATTTTCACTGCCTGTTCCCCATTCATGGAATACTCTCCCTCATCATCTCCTGCATTCCTTCAAGTCCCAGCTGAAATGCCACCTGCTATAAGAAGCTTGTCCTGATTCCCCTTAATACTACTACCTTCCCTCTGAGATTAGCTCCTGCACATGGTTGTCTCCCCATTAGAGTGTCACCTCCTTGAGAGTAAGGACTGACTCTTGTCTTTCTTTGTACTCTTAGCACCAATCACAGTGCCTGGCACACAGTGAGTGGTTGCTTAATAATGCTTAGTGACTAAAATGACTTAAAAACAGACTATCTCAGTTTTCTAATTGTATTCTCAGAGCTTAGTACAGTGCTTTAAACATAGTAAAGGCTTAATAAATGCTTTTTAATTCCATTTTAACTTCTACTACTCACCTATTGGATTTAAGTCCATAATGAATGTCAATGTTGATATTATAGGAAATAAATTCTTTTTCTTCTTCACCTTCATCACCAACATCCTCTACAAAACAACAAAAAAAATTTTTTTAAAAGACTAATCAGATTTTTTCCCCCCAGTTTTTGTTAGCACTTATAGACACAATTAATTCGGGGCTTACAGTTTAAGTTTCCAGGAATACTTAAAAGAAAAAAAAAGTCATACTGGTGGTTCCTCCTATTGGTTCTAATTTTTACTTACAACATCACCAATCTGAAAATATGTTTAATAAGAATGTATACATATAGCCTATATCAGATTGTGCACCATCTTAGAGAGGGTAGTGGGAAGGAAGGGGAAGAAAAATTTTAAACTCAAAAGCATATGAAAAGGATTGTTGATAAATCAAAATAAATTAATTATTTAAAAAAAAAAGAAAAAAAGTCATTAGCCAGAAATGCTCATACAAATGACCTAAGTTTTATGACCTTAATAAAGAATGCTTACCCTAAGAAATTTTAAATTCAGTTGTTATTGTTGAGTCATTTCAGTTGTATTTGACTCTTTGTGAGACCATTTGGGATTTTCTTGGCAAAGATACTGGAGTAGTTTGCCATTTCCTTTTCCAGCTCATTTTACAGATGAGGAAACTGAGGCAAGTAGGGTTAAGTGACTTGCCCAGGGGTCACACAGCTAGTGTTAAATTCAGTATGGAGGCTAAATATGATAGCTAACTAAAGTTACAAACAAATTATTTTTGTGACTATATATAAAGAAAAATCATCTATAGAGATTTCTAATAGGGGACTACATACAAATGAATAATTTTGGTTTCACCATCAATTATACTATACCTATATAATCACAGTCTTTCTGAACTGTAAGACATCTTAAAAATCTAGCTCTACCTCCTCATTTAACACATGAGGAAACTAAAGTAATATGCAAAATTCACAAGTATGTCATCTGAAAGGTACTTTCTTCATTAATCTTAATATAAAACAAGGGCAAGGTACATACTAGAACTTTAAATCTTTTTAATAATACTTGTTAACATAAAAACAATTCCACTGAAGGACCTTTGAAAGTTCACACAAAATATAAAGGAAGAAATAAGCATTTATTAAGCACCTACCATGTGCCAGGCACTGTGCTAAGGGCTTTACAAATAGGATCTGATTTGATATGATCTCATTTGATTTAAGGGCAGCTAGGTGGTGCAGTAGATAGAGTGCTGGGCCTGGAGTCAGAAACACTCATCTTCCCAAGTTCAAATCTGGCCTCAGACACTTACTAGCTATGTGATCCTTCTCAAATCATTTAACCCTGTTGGCCTCAGTTTCCTCATCTGTAAGATAGGCTGGAGAAGGAAATAACAAACCACTCTAGTATCTTTGCCAAGAAAACCACAAATGGGATCATGAAGAGTTGGATAGGACCGAACAAGAACAACAAAATATTTGAAGATAAGAAGCGCACCATCTATTTTGTGTAACCTACTGTTCTGTGTATGTATTTTTTAAAGTTATTGATCAGTCAATAAGCATGTAAAGCAGTGCTTTTTAACTGATTTGGCCAGAGGACATCTCTGAAAAATACAACCCTTTTTTCACAGAGCTCCGTGGTAAAGGAACAAGGCTACCTTGAGGGGTGGGAAAGGGTACATTACCAAGAGTGATCACACAAAACAGAAAATAAATTGAGTGTACTCAATCCAAAAGGCAGAGGTCAGAGCTGCAGGCTGACATAGTACAGTGCCCCTGGGATCAAAGGTTCTCATGCTGTGTTCGGAGAAGGGCCAATCCCTTTTAGACAACTTCCTAATACTGAAATGCTTTCATTACTCTGAATGAAGATTGAAGTATACTTTTTTCACTTTCTTTAGGCTTCTTGTTTTTTATATTATTTTTATGCAACATGTCTGATATGGAAATATGTTTTGCATTCTTGATATATATAACTGATATCATATTTCTTGCCTTTTCAAGGAGAGGGGAAGAGTGGGCAGAAGGCAGAGAATTTAAAACTCAAAAAAATGTTTAAATGAATGTCATAAATAAATAAATGAATGGAGGGAGGAGATGTGGAGGAGATGTTTTCATTGAACCCCTAGTCACGCCACACATTCCATAGTTCAGTATGAGAAGTGCCGATGCAAAGAGATCCTCAATGCAGACGCCAAGATATTTCGTAACAGAGAAGCAGTGCATTCCAAGGGATTGAGAGCTGGCTTTGGAATCAGTAAGAACTGACACACAATGACAGGGTAAGGCTGTGTAAGCCAGTCACTTCATCTCAGTGTTCCAGCCAACTCTCCAACCCACAGAGCACACACAGATTGCTTTGCTAGGGGACATTCCTCACCAGTTCTCTACCTGATGAAATCAACAGGTTTAATTAAAAAATATAATTATAGATATAGGACCCCACTGTGCTCTTAGAAATATCATAGGCCAAACAGTATCATCTCAAAATAAACGATGCAGGAAGAAGCTGATGCAACATGGCTAACCAATGAAGCATATGTTCTCCAACATATGTAAGAAGGAGGATTTCTTTCAGCTTCTGTGGTTTTTGCTACTGTAACACGAAAAAAAATATAGCCTACATGACATAAAAGAATTGAACATATATTACCTTTTTTGGTGTCAAAAGCATTCTCCTCAGAAATAAATACAATAAAATGCTTTCTTTAAATGTTACTAGACTCTATGAAGACCGATTTTAAAAAGTAATTATACGCCACTATTTTTTTTTTAAGTTTTCTGAATAGATAGCATAAAATAAGTATTTTCTTAGGATGAGAGCAAGCCCATAGATGTTTATCTAAGTGCAGTGTTTCTGAACACATTGAAAAGATCAATCAGAAAACTGACTTTTCTATTTTAAATAGAATAGGATCCTGTTACATGTCAAAAGATCCACTAACCAAGATAACCACAGTCTCCACATCTGTTAAAATTTTTTTAATTTATCTACAAAAGGAAATTTTATTTGGCATTATTCAAGTACTATTATCTTTGCATTTCCCTACTGTGCCCTCAAAACAAAACAAACAAAAAACCAAATGAACTAAAAAAACCCTTTTGACTAGCTATATAAACAAAAACCCGGAGAAAACATGCAACCCAAACTTTGCCTCTAGCTAAGACTTTCAATTTCTGTGATTCCTGATTTTTTGGCTACATTGCATTTAAAGAAGAGCAGAAGGACATCTGAGGCCCACTGAAGTGGTGAGTCACTGGAGCATCAGGAATACTTGCACTTCCGCAATAAAACTACTGCAATGCAGCATAAAATACACCCAGTGACATAATCTTCCAAGACAACACAAACTGATTTCCTTATTCATTTAAATTATACTTCTTAAACCTATTCGATTATAAAAGCCTTTACCAGCTTGCTATATTAAAAATAACAAGTTATTTTACATATATTGGATAGAAGTAATTCTTTAACGTTGATGAATTGTGAAATTAGGGATTTTAAACATTTCTTACAGCGGCAGATTTTCATTAAAATGTTCTCAAACTCTAAGCCCCGACTGGGTTTGGTTCCCCCCCCCCCCCCATTTTGAAGATGAGCACATTTACAAATTAGACAACACTGCAGGAAGACGAGGAGAGACAGATATACTGCAGTAGGAGCGCTCATTGAGAGGCTTAGACCATTAGGGTGGGTCCATTTACCCCAAATATGTGACCCTGGGCAAATTCAACCTTTCTGAATCTTAGTTTCCTCACATGATGGTAGATAGACTTACCTTATTTACCTCACGAGATAACTGTGAGGATCAAAGAACATGATGCATGTTAAACATTTTATAACTTTAACATTAGTGTGAGCTATTGTTATTACTTTCCCAGAAATCAGTTTCCCAGGGTGGGGATGGTCAAAGAGGCAGTGAATATTGCCCCAAGAACAGAACAATTAACCTCAATACTAGCACATTCCTAAAGCATTCTATTAACAGGTCTCCTAAACAACCAGTTTTCTCTGTATCCAGAAATACAATATACAAAATTTAATCAAATTCATTAAACACCCTGAATCTGATGCATCTGAGGCATAGCTAGTTGCCTATTAGTCAGAACATCCCAAAACCACCGGACTGGTGATACATTTAGAAACTACTGGAATTCAAGTAGTAACACTTTTCCATGGCAAGCCAACCATAGGATGACAGATGGCTTTAGGCACTAGAAATCTGGACTTGTAATCAGGGAGACCTAAGTTCAAAACCTGCGTCAGATACTAACTAGCTGTGTGACCTTGAGAAAGTCACTTCACTTTTCTCAGCCTCAGTTTCCTCATCTGTAATAAGAGTGCCTACCTCACAGGTTTGTTGAGAGGATCAAGTATGATAAAACAGGGTGTCTCAAAAGTCTTAGTGCAGTTTTAAGCTTTAATATCAAAAAATTACACCAATACTTTTCAGACAGCCTGTATATGTAAAGCACTTTGCAAATCTTCAAAAAGTACTAGATGATAGCTATTATTATTATTATTTAGTGCTTAATGGAATCTTAGAGGTCAAGTCTCACCCCCTAATTTTACAGATAAGGAAACTGAGGCCCAAAGAAGTTAAGTCACTTGCTCAGGGTCACACAGCTAATAAGGGTCTGAGGTGGGATTTGGACCCAAGCCCTCCTAACTCCCAAGTCCAAGGCTCTGTTATAGACTTGCTTCAGAGGCAGTAAAGTCAAGCTGGTATCATGTATTACAATGACTCATGATCATAAATTTCCTTTTATCAAATTTTGAGATTTAGTTTCCAGGGACATTGTGCAAAATATCAGTTAAGGCTAAGGCTATATTAGACTGTTTTAAAGTACTCCAAAAGTTTTATGATTTCTAAGATTATCATGTGAAAAGAGTAAATTCCTGCCCCCACTACATTAAGTGGTAACTGAAACAAAGAGAAAGAAGGTGGGTAACCTAAAGGATTATATTACTACCCAGCAAGGACAGGTATTAAAACAGGAATAAATAACCTATAAGTATATTACAAATTGGAACTATTTACCTGATTTCCATATATTTACCTTGCCTACTAGCCACTCTTGTTATATCATAGGACTTAAAGGGTTAAGAGGGATTTTAAATCATCCCCTTAACTTTGGGGCTGGGGAAACTGAGGCCTGGAGAGGTTAAGCGACTTGTCCAAGGTTCCACAGGTAATAAGCATCAGAGACAGCATTCCTTTCAACCATGCTGGCCCAGCAAAATGATATATCTTACTCAAGATCCCTGAGGCTAATGCCTTAAAGCAGCAGAAGTGGAATTTGAACTCAAGTCTAACTTCAAATCCAGTGTTATTTCCTCTATACCAAGAAGCTTCCCCATTTCCTTATGCACCCAATTTCCTACTTATTTCCTATTTTCTCCCACATCCCCAACCTTTTCCTACCCATAAACCAAGTTTCCTTCCCACCTATACTCACAAAACTCTACTAATTCAAAACATTCACTTTCCTCTATCACAGAACGTCTTAAATCTATTTAAGATATTTGGAAGTTTTCCTTATCTTCTTTCCCTAGCTACTCCTCTAGCTTTTCCTTTCAAATTCAAATCTGAGTCTCCAACAATGAGCAGGAGAGTGGTTGGCCACAGTCAACAACAGATATGAGATCCTAAGACACACAGATGGCACATTAAAAGTTGTTGGAAATGCTTGAGGACAAGCCCAAATTCCTCAACCCTAAGGCTACATCTTTCAGCAAGCTAGAGTCCTCTTCTTTCAGTTTCATGGTGTGTTGTGGCAGCACTGTCTCAAAGAATACAGTCAGACCCCTCTAATCCAAGTACAGGCATTTACTGAGGATTGACTCCCCTCAGAAGCAGGGTAGGTTCCAAGAGGAACCAGCAACTTAGTAAGACAAAAAAGGCAAATGTACAGTGTACTGATGCTGATTACATAACAGAAATTATGAATGTTAAAAAGGCAGGAAGGGTTTGTTAAGGGATTAGGTAATAGGGAGGGGGTCCCTTCTTGTGGTTTGGTGGTCAAATAGCCTGGTCGTGCTGCTTTCTGATTGGCTAGCTACTGTGGTCCTGTCTGGTCAAGATGGATAGTAAGGTATTGTGGTCCTGTCTTGGGCTAAATGGATGATGGGATTGTGGCTGAATATAAGAACACACCTATTTAAATATGTAAATTGGATCTGAGGACAGTGGCTAGCTAGGG
The DNA here is from genome assembly GCF_900497805.2 of Vombatus ursinus. Taxonomy (NCBI): domain Eukaryota; kingdom Metazoa; phylum Chordata; class Mammalia; order Diprotodontia; family Vombatidae; genus Vombatus; species Vombatus ursinus. The sequence continues at coordinate 9,521,495 of NW_020947062.1, read as the reverse complement.
GCAGTGGCTGTATTGAGTCTGGGGGCCTGAAGTGTGTTTAAAGTCACATTATGTGGTTAAATCAGGACATGTCTGCTGTTCAGTGGGGCCCATAAGGAAGTCAGAATATTGGGGATGGGAGCTGCTTCATTAGGATTCTATCTATGACCAAGGCAGACATGAAATCTAAGACACGTTGTTGTTCTGACACCTTCAGGGTGAAATCTGAAGTGCTGATGACTTCCAAGTAATGAAGAAAATGAGGGTGAGAGAAAGTAATTTCAGACTCAGGTCTGCCTGTGACTCTTGCTTCAACCTCCATGCCAAGCTGTCTCTAAGAAGGAGGTTAGAATGATTCCAAATTTCCAAAAGTCAGATCTTTAACTAACGGTAAAACCCAGGACTAAGAATCCTGATGATCTAACTTGCAGACCAGTGTCCTGTTAACTGAAACACACTACTGATACTGGCATCATTGACTCCACTGGGGATACTGCTCTCCTGAAATCAAATTTGCCCCAAGATATCCCTGTTTACTCAACCCTTCCTGGATTCTCTCCTGCCTTCCTGCCTGTTCTGCTCCAGATCAACACTCTTGGGCTTTGGGCCTCCTCCCACCAGACCTGGCACATCCAAAGAACCTTAGTAAAAAAGAAAATTTTTTTTAAAAAAATAAAAGAACAGACTAACCTTTTTCTTTTTCAACAGGATAACTGGACAGAAAATGCTATACATCTAGTATACTTAGATATTAGCAAAGCATTTTACAAAACTTCTCACACTATCTTTAAGAAAAAATTAAGACACATAATAGATTTAGGGAAATTTAGTAGTCATCAATGAATAGGTCAATGTCAACTTGGAGGGAGTTTTCTAGTCGAGTGCTCAAGGGAACTATCTTTGGCCATGTATTGTTCAAAATTCTTACTTCCTGAATGAAGCTATAAAAGGTATACTTATTACATGTGCAAATGGCACAAAGGTAGGAAAAAATGACTAACAAGTTAGTTGACAGGCTTTAAGAAGATCTCAAAAGACTAGAATGATTGACTGAACTGAATACAAGGAAATTTAAAAGAAATAAACAAAGTTCTATATTTGGGTTGAAAAAAAATCTTCACAAGCATAGGACAGAGGAGTCATAGCCTAGACAACAACTTCTATGAAAATTATCTTTGACTTTTAGTAGACTACAAACTAAGCTAATGATGTGACATGACAGGCAATAAAAAATTTCATCTTGAGCTGTATTAAAATAAGGTACAGGATTCACAGAAAGCTAACAGTTCCACTGTACTCTGCTATGGTCAGACTGCATCAGAAGCACTGTGCTGAATTCTGGGTCCAATTTTATGAAATATGGACAAGCTAGAGTTCATTCAGAAGAGGGCAATCAGGACTGAGAAAGGATTAGAAACAATACCATACAAGGATTGGTTGAAAAACTGGAGTCATTAAGCCTAAAGAAGACTTAGGGATGTGATAACAGTTTTCAAATATCTTAAAAAAATTTTCATGTGGAAGGATTTGACTTGTTCTGCTTGGTCCTAGTGGCTAGAACAAGATACAATGGGTGGCATGGCGGCTTCAGCCTTGATGACTGCTCTAACCACTAGAGCAGTCTCCAAAAGGAGAACAGACCATCTGAGGAAGCAAAGGGATTCTCCTCACTGAAGTTTCTCAAGCTGAAGCCTGCTAGAGGACTATTTGGTCAGCTTTACTACAAGGGAGATTTCTCTCAGATACAGCTTGTACTAGATGGCCTCTTGAGTTTCCTACCAGCTCTTAAAAGTCTGTGAAATCCCAGATTCGAAGTATCAAAGCAGTTGTTTCATCAAAAGAAACAGTTTAAATCTTTTAACTTCTTAAAAGATATACAAATAAAATTGCATTAATCTTTTGTCACTTGATAATGACACATTTCAACAAAATAAAAGCAATTTTAAACATATTCATGAGTGTATTAATGTTGGCAGTCTTTAGTTGGTTTGAACAAGTAGGATTTGTTTCTATTCTAACTGAAACCTAGATTTTCAGATTTTTATTGCAATGAGCTAGGTCTTTGTAACTGTGGTAACTTCAAACCTAATTTAAAAACTTTAAAACAAATTCTTAAAAGAAATGTAACAATAAAGCTCTTAAGTGATACTGAAATATCACATTGTCTCACACTACAAGTAACTTTAAGCCTACTTCAGTACTTCAAAAGATTCATTATTTCATCCCTGTAAGTAAGCACTCCTTCCCTCTACAACTCCTAATACTTGAGAGGGCATTTTCAAGAGTTGCTACAGTCATCCTTAAGTCTCCCCTTTAGAAAAAAAAAATCACCTAATGGCCTAGGATCTATTAAGCCTCTCCCAACTTACTTACTAGAATCTGAACAATTATTGACAACCTGTAGGATCTATGATTTCATCTTTGTAGCAAACTCCCAGAGAGAAAATTTCCTCTTAACGCTGAGAATCAGCAGCTATTCTGCAACTTATAGCTATAAGAGCAAAGCGCTTTACATATATGATAGGCTCTCCTAAGTCTCAGACTCCTATGAGGTACAGATACTAGAGGTACTACTATCCTCCTTTCATGGATGAGGAAATCCAGATTCAATAGAGGTTAAGAAACATGTCCACGGTCCCAGAGCTCTTAAGTAACAGAGGTAAGATTTGAAGAAAGGTCTCCCTCTACTCTAAGTTGTTTCTCTGGGTTATCATGTCAGTTACACCATAATGAGATACTGAGTAGTCCTGTGGAAGAAATTTGAGCTAATAGGTTTACCACAAAGACTAAGGTATTTTTGTTTCTAAATGTCAACTTAAATTCAATCTTTGTTTAGATCTCAATAAGTGAAAAAAAAAATTATGTCTACTGTATGAGTTAATAACAAAAATTTAATCATTTTTAAAGATAAAAAAGTAAATTTCATTTTCAAATATTTGAGACACTGAGCCAGTTTTGAAAACTGCAAGTCACTATGGAGTTGATACAAGAGTTGGGATGCTCATTTTTCCTGAAAGTGGGGGAAAATGAAGTGAACAGGGAGATCATTTTAGATTTGTATCAGAAGGAATAATGCAGAAAATATTTTTAGGGGAAAAAAATGCTCTCTAACCAGTGTTTCTATATCATAAACAATGGACACAATTCAAATGAGGAGCTGTAATTGTGATGTTACAGCAGTTAGAATTTAGAAAACTAGGTTGATAAAGAGCAATTTATTAACAAATCACAGGACATTTTTTTAAATATAAAGGCTGGTTTAGAAGTAGATAAAGTAATTTCTTTGGGTCTGAAACCGTGATTTCAAAATAATAATTCACTATTATTACACAAGTTATGAAAACTATGCATAAGAAAGAGAATGTGATAAACCAAACAAAAAAAAAACTAGCCCTACTGATTTCTACACCCATACTTAGGGAAAGGAAATAATGCATTATTAACATCCTAAATATCCAATATGCTGCTTTGTTGAAAAAGGAGGTGCATAGTATGACTTGCAACTTGGGTTTTGTATTAATGATAACAATTAGGAATAAGAACTGATCAGTCTTGAAGCATCAAGATGAAATTCTTGAAATCACACAAGCTTTAAACTCTCTGAGAAAACTTGGTCTTGCTTTTTTTTTGGGATAAAAGTCTGAACAGTTAGTGATGGAAATGAGGCCAACTGGTTCAGTCAAAATAATAGGTGACATGTTCAAGGCTGGTCAAGTTCTTTACAAATATCTCATCTAATCCTAACAACTCCGTGTGGAAAATGGCTCATATTTTGCCAGAGCAGATATTGGGGGTCAAAGATTTATGTAATTTGCCAAGGTCACATAACTAGTAAGCAAAGGGGATGTTCTGGAACCCAGGTCTCTCCTGAATCAAATCCTAATGCTCTTTCAGCTATCCATGCAGCTAGGGAGAACATGTGTTGATTCTAATCCTTTCTGAATCATTCAGTAACTGTGTGACCTTGGTTGGACAATGCGGATCCCTTCTTTGAGCCTCAGTCTGCCCATCTGTAAAGTAAAGGGGTTGAAGTGAACTATGTCTGAATTGAATTAATACCATGGATCATAGGATGTAAAGTATTCTTCTTCGTCTCTCAAGGCTTCTGATTGAATGTAATTCCTAAAATCCTCAGATTGCTTCCTAATCCTACTCCCACTGGAAAAGGGAAACTAAAAGCTGGCTGAGACCCAAACTCCAACCTAACAAGAAGAGGCTCCACCCAACACGGCCATTTTGAGAGCTTAGAGCAAAGACAATGACCCCAGTCTCCTCCCTCCATCAAATGACTGGCTTTGGTCTAGATGGCTTCTGAGGTCACCCAGTCAGCCCGGATCCCACAGCTTAGGAATCCTGGACCCGTGCAAAGTGTGGCTGGAAGGACCTCGGCGACCGCCCTGTCTAATGCCCCTCACTGACAGACGGGGTAACCCGGGATACAGAAATTGATGAGTGCTTTCCTCCCCGGGGATGGGGATGGGGATGGGGATGCGGACGGCGTGGCCAGGGTGCTCCCTCCCGGGATGCGGGCTCCGCCCTCCCCCCCCCCGCGCACTGCCCCCCAGCGCCCCGCCCTATCGCAGGTGGGTGGAATTGGTGGGCTGGGGGCTTTGGGGAAGGAAAGGAAGAAGGGGGGAAGCCTTCGCCCGGCCATCCCCAGCTCCTGCACCCCCTGCGGCGCCGGCGGAGTGCGGCGCGGATCGGGGAGACCCCCGGTTAGGGGCGGGGCGGGCGGGGAGCGGCACCTTTGAGCGTGGACCTCTCCACCAGGACGGTGTGGACCTGCGGGTCCGAGAGGAACTTGCGCATCTGCTCGAGGGCGCTCTTCTCCTCCAGGGCCGCCTCCAGCGCGGCCGGGGCCTCGCCGCCATCTTCCAGCAGCAGCGGCACTAGCTTGCGCAGGTGTTTCTGCAGCACGGCCACGTCCGCCACGTTCTGCACCGCCGACACCTCCAGGCCGGCCGAGCCATCCTCGCCGCCGCCGCCCCCGGGCTCCGACATGGGGCCGCTGCCGCTGCCGCTGCGAGAGGAGGGCGTGTGCGAAGGCGAGAAGGCTGCGTATGTGGCCGAGGGACGAGCGCGGGGGTGTCGGGGAAACTGGCGAGAGCCGTAAGAGAGGGACGGGTCTGGCCAAGCGACTCAGACCCAGTGGACAACCCCACCGGCCGACAGCGAAACAGATAGATGGGGCGCGGAGGCAAGGCTCCGCCCTAAGTAGCGCCCATCACGAGACCCGCGCGCCGGCGGCCCCGCCGCACTGGCTCCTGGGACTTGTAGTCCAGCGCGGCTAGAGAGAAAGAGAGGCAAGAGAATAGGGAGGGATTAAAGAAGACGCTGGTCATGATAGTCCTTTAAAGTTTACAAACAGCTTTGCATATGCTCAGTGCCTTGAACGTATACTTAATAAGTGTTTTTTGACTTGACATGAATTATTTGATCCTCATGACAACTCTAGGACTTAAGTGACATTATGATCCCCATTTTACCAGTGTGGACTGAGGCCCAAAGAGGCTGAGTGCCTTGCCCAAAGTCCCACAGGGAGTAAAAGATAGAGGCAGATTTGAACTCAGATCATATGACCATCCAAAGGGACTCAATAGTTTCATTTTAGATATATTGAAAGTGATGCTCCTTAGGCAGTTGATGATAGAGCTTGGGAGAGGATGATGATTGGAGGGCAGAAGCATTTCTTTTTGTATCCCTAGCACTAAACATGGTATCTTGTACATAGTAGGCCTTCATTGCTAAATTAATTTGAATTGATACCTCGATCTGATAGTCATGTGCATAGACTTGAAAATGAAACTTTGGGAAAAGATGAAATTATCAGCCTGCCTAGGTGGTATACCACTAGACTAGAGTCTGGGACAACTATATTTCCAAGCCTACCTCAGGCACTTACTAGCTGTCTGATTCCTCCAACTCTATGTACACAATTTTTTTCCTTCTTTTTCAACAATACCTGCTACACCATCCTCCCAGTCCCTCAGTCTTGAAAGCTAGGGGTCCTCCTGGATTCCTCATTCTCTGTCTCATCCCTCATATCCAAGCTATTGCAAGGCCTATAAATTTTGCTTTTTCAGCATTTCTTATGTATTCCCCCTTCTCAACTCTGATACGGCCATCACTCAGGTCCAAGCTTTCATTACCTCATGCCCAGACTATTGCAATAGCCTACTAGTAGGTCAGCTTGCCTCAAGCCTCTCCTCACTCCAATCCATCCTTCATTCAGCCATTAAAGTGATTTTCTTAAAACGAAAGCCCAATCATGTCACCCTCCTACTTAATAAACTCCAACGGCTTCCTAATGCCTCCAGGAACATTCTACAAAATGTTGTTTTTGACATTCAAAGCCCTTCATAACCTAGCTCCTCCTACCTTTCCAGTCTTCTTATACCTTATACCCCAACATGGGGATCCTCCGTCTCTGGGCATTTTCTTTGGCTGTCCCCCATGCCTAGAAAGCTCTCCCTCCCTCCTCTGCTCAGACTACTGACTTCCCTGTCTTCCTCTAAGTCTAATTAAAATCCTACCTTTTACAAGATACCTTCCCCAACCCCTCCTAATTCCAGGATCTTCTGGAATTATGTTAATTATTTCCTATTTATCTTGTATATAGTTTGCTTTGCAAACTTTCCAAAATATACATTTGTTTGTATATTGTCTCCCTTATCAGACTGTGAGTTCCTTGAGGGCAGGGACTGTCTATTGCTTCTTTTTTGTATCCCCAGCACTTTGCATAGTGCCTGGCATATAGCAGGTACTTAATAAATGTTTATTGATTGATTGATTACTACTAGTGATCTTTGTAACTTTGGACAAATCTCTGGCCACAATTTCCTCATCATTCAAATGAGAGGATTGGACTAAACGATATATCTAAGGGTCCTTGCAGCTCTAAAATGCTATAGTTTGCCCTGCCATGCTATGCTATAACCCCTAAGACTCTTTACTCTTAAGCATTGATGAAATAGCGCCTGTTTTCTGGTCTGGAAGTTTTTAGTTTTGAGAAGTGGGAAAATAGGTCCTGCCTTCTGAAAGTTGGCATATTATAGAGGAAACATTAATAATTCATTCATATCCCCAGTCAAGTTGTACTCTAATAAAAATATAAAAGGTCCCCTAGTATATTAAAATAATAGAAGTTCCCTCTCTTCTTACAATAATCAATCCATATGTATGTACTAAGTATCTGCTATATGTCAGGCCCTGGGCTACTTGCTGAAAGAACAAGCCTGTGAAGTAGATAATTCAAGTATTATTCCCCTTTTACAGAATCAGAAAATTACAGAATTTTAACATAGGAAGGATCCAACCATCTCTGCGCATGAACCTCTTTATAACATCCCCAAAATATGATCAGGAGTCATGGACACTATAGCAATATTCCAGGTCAAGGCTTGACCTCTGGTGGTGCCAGTGGGAGTGAAGAGAAGGGGATAGACTTGATTGATTGATGGAGTTTGATGGGAGAACAGATGCTCCCTTCTACAGAATCCCAGTGGGTCTCATAAGTGTCTGATGCTGGTTGAAAGTCCATCTGCCCGCTTCCTCAACTCTTTGTCTAGGTAACTGTTCCTCCCTCTGCTTTTTCTGAACCTGAGCCCTCACCACCATTTGAGTTACATCTTCTTTCCTGACTAGGCACTGTTAGGCACTGCTGCCTCTGTAGGTGACTAAGCATTTTCGGTACCAAAGTCCAGTACGGGAATATCTGTCTTCAGGCCCTTTATGAGTCCTTCCTTAGGCATCTCCTAATGCAGCTGCTACTTCTTAGCCTGAGCTCTTTGGTGCCTCTCCCAACTCCCCACTCCCTCAGGCTTCTTTGACAACTTTTCCCCAAGTTGCTGAACAACCACTCCAGTCTCTCCTCAGTCCTTTCACTAAAGTTGAACTCATGGGAATGGATGAGATTACTAAAGAAAAGGATATAAAAAGGGAAGACTTAGGTTAGAAAGTTTAAGGATCTCTAAGGAGATACATGATGATCCAGCAAAGGACACCGAAAGAGAATTGGTCAGAGAGGTAGTTGGAGAACCAGCAGAATGCATCATCATGGAAACCAAAGGAGGAGAGGGTACCCAGTCAATTGTCTCAAAAGCTGCAACAATGTTAAGGAGGATGAGACTTGGGAATTGGCCATTGAATTGAGAAATTAGTGATCAGTGGTAATCTTTGAGATGGATGTTTCAATAGAAACTATAGAATCAGAAGCCACATTACAAGAGGTAGAGGAATGCTCGCATGGTAAGAAAATAGCAGCTGAATGTAGACATATTCATTATAAGAATTTATCAGTGAAGGGGAGGAAAGATACAGGACAATAGGTGTAAAGGTTGATAGGTGAAGATTTTTTTTTAGGGGTGGGGAGGCCTGAACATGTTTGTGGGCAAAACAAAAGGAACCACTAGATAGGGAAAGATTTTTTTAAAAGATTAAAAATAAGGGCAGCTAGGTGGCACAGTGGATAAGGCACTGGGCCTAGAGTCAAGAGGACCTGAGTTCAAATTTGGCTTCAGACCAGACACTTGACACTTACTAGCTGTGTGACCCTGGGTAGGTCACTTAACCCCAATTGCCTCACCCTCCCCCCCCCAAAAAAAAATTAAAAATAAGAGACAGAGAGAAAAAGATTGATAGGGCAAGTTCCTAGAGGAGACAGATATTAGGGGCTTCAGGAGAGAGTTTAGCCTTGGTAAGGGTTATATTATCCTCTGAAACTGGAGCAAAGCAAAAATAACAACAATAAACTGGAGCACCATTCTTTTGCATGGGTGACAATATGTTGTAGGTATATTGTACATACATATGTTTGGGTATGTTGTAGGGGAGATATAGGAGCTTATGATTTAGGCCTTCCATTTCCTTGGTAAAATAGGAATGTGTATGTAGGCAACATAGGGAGGTGAGGGGTTTGAGGAGAGAGGTTTGGACCAGCCTTTGCAGGGAGCTTCATAGAGAGTTAATCAGAGGTGAAGGAAAGGATTGGAATGTAGCAGAAAGGGCCTGGTGGAGTGGTGAAGAGAGAAATCTGATTTCAGGCTCAGTGAAATGTCGCATTGCTGCCTCTGTAGGTGACTAAGCATTTTCAGTACCAAAGTCCAGTAAGGGAATATCTTGACAGAAAGATGTCTGCAGGCCCTTTATGAGTCATCAATAACCATTTTAACCAGCAGGCTCTCCAGTGTCTGAGGAAATGCTTCAGTCTGGCAGGAGTTCCATGTGGAAAAAAAACAAAACAGTTCCTATAAAGCTGGTTTTATAGAGATTCTGCACACTGTTCTAGATGAGTCAGCAACAAGAAGAAATGCACACCTAGCTTCAAAATACTTTATTTAAAAAACATAAATAAAAACATTATTGATTTTTTATCATAGAAATTGTGGTAAAGTAGAGAGATTTCTGAAATTGAGTCAGGGAAGATTGGGTTTGAACCCCATTTGTAGTGTAGATCACTCTGACTTCCCTGGGACTCAGTTTCCATAGGTATAAAATGAACATAATAGAATCTATAGCAGTTACCTCACAGGCTTGTTTTGAGGATCAAATAAAGCAATGATTCCAAAATGTTTTACAAACCTTATTATTATTGTTGTTGTTTTAACCCATGCCAAAGGGCCTCTCCCCCACACATACACACCCACACAAAGAGGCTCCAGTCTGGTCCACTGAGACTTTCATTCAATTCAGGGGTGATGCTTACCCCAAAGGAGGGCGTCAGGCTTTCTCTCTCTCACTCTCTGGCTTCCCATTACCCCAGCTCTTTATCTTTAAGACAAAATTTCAGATATGGCTCATCAATCAACAAGCATTTATTAAGCACCTACTAAGTGCCAGGCATTGCTAGGCACTAGAAATACAAATATAATAAAAACAATCCCTATTCACCAATGGAGTAGTAGTCTGAGCTGGGCCTAACTGCTTTAATAATGGAATAAAATAAAACACCTACAGATCATTCAACAATTATTAAAAAGTAATTTACTTCACCATAGTAGGAGCAAGAACCCCTGGAGTTGATTTAACTGATGAGAAGTTCTTATTTGGATCCTGTCCCCCGCTTCATCCCCCAGAGTGGCTCCTCTTGACTGCTTTGTATTCAGGAGATATGATGAAGTAACACCAACATTCTGACCAACTAATCAAATGAGATAATATCTTTGTAAAGCATTTTGCACAGTGCCTGGCACAATGTTCAGTTGTTCAATCTTGTTCTACTTTGTGACCACTTGTACCATACTGTCTTCTCAGAAAAGGTACTAGAATGGTTTGCCATTTCCTTCTTCAGTAGATTGAGGCAAACAGAGATTAAATGACTTCTCCAGGGTTACACAGCTAGTGTCTGAGGTTGTATTTGAACTCAGATCTTCCTGATTCCAGGTCTAGCTCACCATCCACTGAGCCACCTAGCTGCCTCTTGTGTGCCTGGCCTATAGTAGGTGCTGTATAAATGCTTATTCCCTTCTCTTTCCAACCAAGTCCTGAGGAATATCTCAATACCTTTTAAGGAAAAACTAGCCTAACCTGCATGGGGAGGAAGGTTTAGAATATTGTTCCTACAACAGGAAGATAACAAGGGAGACTAAGTATAGGCAGACTACATAGAAAGACAGTAAATATAAGTAAATACCAAATAACTACCTATTACTATTGGAGAGGGTCAGCTAGGTGGAGCAGTGGATTGAGCACTAGGCTTAGAATCAGGAAAAATCCTCTTCACGAGTTCAAATCCAGCTTCAGACACCTACTAGCTGTGTGGGACCCTAAGCAAGTCACTTAACCCTGTTTGCCTCAGTTCCTCACCTATAATAACAGCTAGAAAAGAAAATGGCAAACTACTCCAGTATCTTTGCCAAAGTAAACCCCAAATGGGATCACAAAGAATTGGATACGACTGAAACAACTCAACAACAAAACTATTGGAGGAAGGGGGCAGGTACTAACAGTTGAAGGGGATCATAAGGGTTAGGATAGAAGGTAGTACTTGAACCCTATCTTGAAGGAAGAGAGGCATCCTATGAAGCCTAGGTGAGAATGGTTTACATCCCATGAATGGGAAATGGCTAGTGCAAAGAAAAATCAAGGGGCCTATGTAAGGAATAGAAAGACTAGTTTGGCTGAATGGAAGAGTATGAGGAGAGTGATATACAGTGAGGTTGAAAAGATAGATTAGGGCCAATTTGTGAAAGGCTTTAATAGCTAAATTGAAGATTACATTTTATCCTAGAGGCAAAGGGAAGCCACTGGAATTTATTAAGCAGAGGGCTAACATGGTGTATACCCTAAGGGAAATTACCTGGAGTGGTGAGAAACTTGGGGCAGGGAGACCAATTAGGAGGCCAGTGCGATAATCTAGGTGAGTGGTGATAAGGGACTGAACTAAGAAGGCAGACATGTTAGTAGAGAGAAAGGGATAGGTGTGGGAGATGTAGGTTCATGTTTAAGGTCTTCCCAAAGGCGTTAATTTGGTCCATCCTAGAAAAGCTATTCAGTGTAAATATAGGTAGGAGGTATAGGTGAGCTATTAATTCCTTCCGTCTCAGAAAATGTATAAAACACAAATGATTCAAAGGCACACATTAACAAATATAGAAAAACATTAAACAATAATCCATTATACTCATTACACTCTCCTAAAAAGGTAAAGGCAACTTTGTGGGACTGCTGAACAGATATTTCACATTTACCTCAGACCTCCATCAGTATGTCAAACATTTATTAAGCACCTACTATGTGCCAGGACCATATGCTGAGGATACAGAAAGAGGCAAAAGACAGTCCCTGTCCTCAGAGAGCTCACAATCTAATGAGGGAGGCAAAAAAAAAAAAAAAACAAATAAATGTGTACAAACAAGCTCTATACAGGATAAATAGGAAATAATTAACAGAAGGAAAGCACTAGAATTAAGAGTAAAGTGGAAGGCTTCCTATAGAAGATGAGATTTTAGCTGGGACTTGAAGGAAGCCAGGGGAGCCAGGAAGCAGAAATGAGAAGGGAGAATATTCCTGGCATGAGAGAAAGCCAGAGAAAACACCCTGAGTCAAGAGATGGGAGTGTCTTTTCCTGGAACAGCAAGGAGTCCAGTGTCACTGGATGGAAGAGTCTGTGTTGGAGACTACAGTGGGTATAAGGAGACTAGAAAGGTGGGTGAGGGTTTTAAACCTCAAACAGAAGATTTTGTTTTTAATCCTGAAGGTAATAGGAAGATACTGGAGTTTATTGACTAGGGAGGTTGACAAGGTCAGATCTGCTCTTTAGAAAAATCACTTTGCTGGTTGAATCGAGAATGGATTGGAGTGGGACACTTGAGGCCAGCAAACCTACCAGTAGGCTCTTACAAATAATCCAAGCAAGGGGGAAGCTATGTGGCGCAGTGGTTAGAGCACCAGCCCTAGAGTCAGGAGGACCTGAGTTCAAATCTGCTCTCAGACGTATAACACTTACTAGCTGTGTGATTCTGGGCAAGTCACTTAACTCCAATTGCCTCACCAAAAAAAAAAAAAATAGTCCATGCATAAGCAAAGAGAGACCTCACCGGGGTGGTGGTGGCAGCATCAAAGGAGAGAAGGGGTGGGGTGGGCAGCTAGGCACTGACCCTGGAGTCAGGAGGACCTGAGTTCAAATCCCGTCTCAGACTAGACACTTGACACTTACTAGCTGTGTGACCCTGGGCAAGTCACTTAACCCCAATCACTTAACCCTAATTGCCTCACCAAAAAAAAAAAAAAATGAAGAAAGAGGAGAGAAGGGCATATTCAAGAGATATTGCAGAAGTAAAATTGTCAGACCTTGGCAACAGATGGGATGTGGGGGCAAGAGACAGTGAGGAGTCCAGGATAACTCCTTTTTGGACATGTTGAATTTAAGATGTCTGCTGTGTGAGATATCTGAAAGGCAATTGGAAATAAGAGATTGGAGGTCAGTAGACAGATAGGAATTCGAATCTGGCTTCAGACAATCACTAGTTGTGTGATCCTGGGCAAGTCACTTAACTAACCTCTGTTACCTTCAAGTTTCCTCAACTGTAGAATGGGGCTAATAATAGTGGTCACCTTCCAGGGTTGTTGAGAGAATCAAATGAGATAATATTTGTAAAGTGTTTAGCACAGTGCCTGGCACATAGTGAGCACCATACATACGCTAGCTATGATGACAAGGAGGAGGAAAAGAAAGAGAAGGAGAAGGATGAAAGTCATTTGACTTCTCTGGGCCTGAGTATTTTCATCTAAAAAATGAGGGGATTGAACTAAACAACCACTAAAATCCTTTCAAGCTCTAAATCCAATTCAATTTAATCCAATTCAACAACCTATTAACTAAACATCTGCTTATGTGCAAAATACTTTTCTGGGTACTAGCAATACAAAAATACAAAAATACAAAAACTAACTTAAAAAATAGCCCCTGCCCTCAAGGAGCTTTCTTTTTTCTAGAGAATACAACAGAAGAATCACCTGTTGGTGATCTAAGGCAGTGCTTCTTAAACTGTGGGTCATGACCCCATATGGGTCTGAATATGGGGGTCATGAAAAATTTGGCAACAGTGAAAGGTTTCTGAACGTGCAACGACCAAAAATTAGTTAAAAATCAAACTAATGAATCCGAGGTGTTTTTGGCAGTGCTTGCCTCCTGCTGCACCGAGCAGTTTGGCTCTGAACACACAGCATGCACACTTTGCGCTGTGCGTGCCATCACACCATGCAATACCAATGAATGCTGCCAAAACAGAAAAATGGGTTGAGTGGAAAAAGTTTACGAAACCTTGATCTAGAAAATGTGTACCCCAAGTATGAGATGAGAACAAATTGTTCCAACAACCATGAATGCGGCTGAAGCAGGCACTGTGAAGTGATTCGAGCTTGGTAAGACATTGAAGATGCCAAGGTCATCCACTGCATTCTGAACCATCTCCAGTCCTCCTGACTTCTGTCCTGCCACTGGATTTCAATGACTCTGGAAGAGAGAATGAAGCTGGATTTTGTGCAACTCTGTCTCTCTTAAATCCAATTCCCTGGGCAAGTCAAGACATCACTTACCATGATGTCACTAGTCTTCTTCAAAAACAAACCACAAACAACAAGGTAGCAAGATAGGTAGATATGACAACTGTCAGCATAGAGGTGGTAATTAAATCCGTGGCAGCTGATCCCCAAGGTCCCCAAGTGAAGTAGTATAGAGGGAGAAGAGAAGAGAAGAGAAGAATAGAGGGCCCAGGACAGAACCCTGAGGGACATCTACAATTATAGGATGTGGTCTGGATGAGAATCCAATAAAGGAGACTAAAAAAGATTAGTCTGATAGGCAGGAGAACCAGATGAGAGTTGTGTCCTGAAAACCTAGAGAGAAGAAAATATGAAGGAGGAGAAGGCTACAGAGAGGTTAAGGAAAGTGAGGACTGAGAACAGGCAATTAGATTTGGCCACTAAGAGATCATTGGTAACTTTGAAGCGAATATTTTTGGTGGAATAATAATGTCAGAAGCTGGATTATAAGGGGCATAAAGAAAAGAGTGAGAGGACAGAAAGTGGAGGCATTTATCATACATGCTTTTGCTGAAGTGTTTAGCTACAAAAGGCAGAAGAAATATAGGATTATGGCTGGCAGGGATGGAAAGATCAAATGAGGGTTTTTTGAGGATGGAAGAGACATGGGCATGCTTATAGGCAGTAGGGGATAAGACAATAGATAGGAAGAAATTAAAAATAGAGTGAGGATGACAGAAGAAGCAATCTGTTGGAGGAGATGGGATGGAATGGGGTCATTTAAACTGCTAGAGGGGTTAGCCTTGTTAAGGAGTAAGGATACTTCATTAGGTTAGACAGGGGTGAAGGAGGAGATAGTGGCAGAAGGCACCTGAGTGATAGGAGATGAGGAAGAGGGGAGAAGAGAGTGCTCATGGTAAATAGCCTCAATTTTTTTTCAGTTAAATATGAAGCAAGGATCTCAGCTGAGAGGGTAGAGGGAGGGGTAACCATGGGAGGTTTGAGAAGGGAAGAGAAGGTTTAGAAGAAGTGTTATGGAAAGTGGGATAGTGAGTTGATAAGGGAGATATAGTAGGATTGCCTAGCAGCAGTGAGAGCCCAGTTGAGGTTGTGTAATAAATTTGTAGTGAAAAGAAAAAAAAAAGAAAAAAATTTAAAAAAAAGAAAAAAAATAAATTTGTAGTGGACCTAGTAAGAATAGTTGTGTGATTTTTTTCCACCTTCATTCAGCAGCATGTGTAAAGGGGACAAATGGTGGGAATGATCCAAGACTGAGGTTTGGAAGGACGTAATCATCGATATAATTAAGGGGCTAGGGATTCAAAAGAGGACAGTATAGAGTTGAATTGTTTCACCAAGGTGTCAAGATGTGGAAAATAGGAGAGAGTGGCTAGTGTAGGGGAGATAGCCTGGGTAAAGATTGAAGAGTCTAAGGATTTGAGGTCATGATAGAGATGAAGAGTAGGATTTTGTAAGGGAAGGCAAAAGGGGATATGAAAAATCAATAGGTTATGGTCAGATAAGGGGATTTCAGAATTCCTGAACCTGGAGGTCTTATATTTGTGGGTGATGGCAAGATCAAGGGTATGACCATCTTTTTTTGCACCTGAGGTGGGGTAAAGGAATAGCTCATTCAAAGTGAGGATTGAGTAGTAAGTAAATAAGTTGTAACAAAGTAAGGTTGAAGAACTAAGATGTTAGGCTGTTTGAGATAGAGTATGCTGAAGTCTCCTAGTGTTAAGACAGGAGTCAGGGAGCAGAGGAAAATTGTGAGTTATGTATCAAATTTATCAAGGAAGGCAACGGAATGACCTGGAGGTCTGTAGGCAACAGCTACCAGGATTTTGATTGGATAATAGATATGAATAGTATGAAACTTACAGGAAGAGAGGTTTCTGAGTGATGGAGTTAAGGAGGGAACCTAGAAATGGCAGTGGGGAATAAGTATTCCAACTCTCCTTGCTTGACCATTTAGCCAAGGAGAATGAGTAAAGGTGAAGCCAGTACTAGAAAGAATAGCCAGGGAGGCTGTGTCATCTGTGGGGAGCCAGGTTTCAGTAATAGCTAGTAGATAAAAGGAGTAGGAGAGGAAAAGATTTGTTATTTTCTTGGCAGAAATACTGGAGTGGTTTGCCATTTCCTTCTCCAGCTCATTTTGCAGATGAGGAAAGAGGCGAACAGGTTTAGGTGACTTGCCCAGGGTTACACAGCTAGTGTCTGAGACCAGATTTGAACTCAAGAAGATGAGACTTCTTCATCTCCAAAGGCCTCATGATGGAAAATGCTATCCTCATCCAGAAAGAACTATGGAGTTTGAATGCACATCGAAGCATGCTATTTGCTATTTTTTTTCTTCTGTTGTGTTTTGTTTCCTCTTTCTGGTGGTTCCTCCTATTGGTTCTAATTCTTACTTACAACATCACCAATGTGAAAATATGTTTGATAGGAATGTATATGTACAGCCTATATCAGATTGCTCGCTGTATTGGGGAAGAAGGTGGGGAGGGAGGGGGAGAAAAATTTAAAACTCAAAAGCTTATTGAAGTGATTGTTGATAAATCAAAATAAATTAATAAAATCACCAATACCTTAAAAAAAAAAAAAAGACGATGAGTCTTCTTGACTCCAGGCCAAGCACTCTATCTACTGCACCACCTGGCTGTGGTTTTCATAAGTTAAAAAAAATGCTTCCTTATTCTTAAGCCTTCTTTTGTCCCCACATTTCCCAAATGTACACAGTCTCCTTGTCTCCTTATTGGGTGGAGAGGATGTTATATAACCTTTCATTTTTCCTTCTTTCTTCAATGCCTTTCAGACTTGTGGTGGATTAGAACTATCTGCCTCCTCTATCCCCCAGCAACCAGGCAGTACATTTCCCATTCATGTCAGTATATGTTGCTGGATATCACAATTTGGGTATCATGCACACTTGACTTCCCATCTTCTTTCTTCTTATAGGCAGCTGGGGAAGTTATTAAAATTACCCTGGGCTGCTTCTAGAAGGCAGTTGGGATATGCCAGCTTTTTGGGAGCTTTTTGCTCTTGTGATTAACGTTCTCAAGCACCTTTGTCCTTGTCTTAACTTATACCTTTAGTGGGTTGTAGCTTTGCCCCTAGCCCATTGAATTTATGGCTTCCATAGCTGTATTTCAAATTTCCTATTTTTCTATGACCAAAGTAGTTTGGAAATGCTGCCCTTTTCCATTTCATGGCAGATTCAGTACTAAACTTCAACCAAATCATATTGTTTGAGACTCTTGAAATTGAGCTAATGGTTTCCATCTTGAGAAACTCTCCATAGAGAATACAGCAAGTGTTTTCCCCCCTCTAGTGGTAGAAAGGAATATATGTTTTTTGTTTTTTTCTGTTACAGAACTTGTATGTACTGTAAAAATCAACCAATAGCCTTTCACCTCCTCTTCTTCACTTCAGTCTCTCCCTGCGTTAATGCATCCTAAACAATTACCAGGTTAATCTTCATAAAACACCATTTTGATCACACAGTAGAACATAAGTTATGCTATATTTGGCTTCGTCTTTGGATGTCCAGTTCTTTGCATAGTGTGTTCAAACAAATATAAAAATTTATATTCAACAATATATTGCATATATTAGGTGTTTTAAAAAATCATTCCCTTTCCACGGTTTCAGAAGAATCTGGGAAAACTCATATAAACTGATGCAAAGTGAAGTGAGCAGAACCAGGAGAACGTTGTACACAGTAACAGCAATATTGTAACAACAATTCACAGTGAGGCTTCATCGAAGCAGATGTCCTACAGTGGCTGGTCCTCCAAGTGCTTCAGTGCAGCCCAGGGCAAACAGACTTCCTTCAGGGGCCAGACCTCCATGTTCTTCAGTGTAGCCCCAGAAGAAATGAAGAAAAACCCCACCGGGCCTCAGCACACAGTAGACATCACCACTAGGACCCCACTTCAGCACCAGGTAAGCTGCCAGACCCCGACAGCCTCCAGCAGCACCAGTCAATCCCACCCCACCCCTGCAGCACAGTATCAGACCCACACATCCCTGTGGGCCTGAGGGTAACATCAGTGCAGCAACAGGTAAACAGCCAGGACCTGTAGCCACTAGCACAAGAAGCTTGAGACAGTGCCCTTTCCACCCTGGGAGCAGAGATCAAACATAATAGAAAGGAAAAAGGTCAAAAAGAAAAGGGTGGGGATGAGCAGAAAACACCAAAAAAAGAATCTGACCATAAAAAGTTATTGTGGTGGCAGGGAAGACCAAGACACAAACTCAGAAGACGACAACAATGTCAAAACACATATGGGCAAAACCCAAAAGAAAAATGGGAAGTCATCTCAAGACCAGAAAGAACTCACAGAAGAGCTCAAAAAGGAGCTTAAAAATCATACGAGAAGTAGAAGAAAAATGGGAAAAAGAACTGAGAGAGATGCAAGAGAATAGTGAAAAAAGACTCAATAGCTTGGAAAACTGCTTAAAAAGTAGAATTGGCCAAATTGAAAAGGTGATACAAAAATCCACAGAAGAAAACAACTTTTTAAAGAGTACAATTGGCCAAATGGAAAAGAAAGCACAAAAGCTAATTGAGGGAAACAACACCTTAAAAGTTAGAATTGGGCAAGTGGAAGCTAATGATTCTATGAGACATCATGAATCAATCAAACAAATTCAAAAGAGTGAAAAAATGGAAGAAAATGTAAAATACTTCATAGGAAAAACAACTGGCCTGGAAAATAGATTCAGGAGAGACAATATCAGAATCATTGGACTACCTGAAAGCCATAATCAAAAGGAGTATCTCCTCTTTCAAGAAATTATCAAGGAAAACTGCCCTGATGTCCTGGAACCAGAGGGCAAAATAGGCATTGAAAGAATCCACCAATTGCCTTAGGAGAGAGATCCCAAAATAAAAACTCCAAGCAACATTATAGCCAAATTTGAGAACTATCAGGTCAAGAAAAAAAATACTGCAAGTGGCCAGAAAAAAACAATTTGAATATTGGAGAGTCACAATCACACAGGACTTGGCAGCTGTAACATTAAAAGATCTGAGATCATGGAACATGATATTCCTAAGGGCAAAGGAGCTAGGACTACAACCAAGAATCACTTACCTGGCAAAATTTAGCATAATACATTAAGGAAAAAATGATCATTCAACAAAATAGAAGGGTTTCAAGCCTTCATAAGGAGAAGACCAGAACTAAACCAAAAATTTGACCTCCAATATTAAAACCCAAGAGAAGCATAAACAGGTAAAAAGGGGGAAAAACAGAAGAGATTCAATAGAGTTAAACTGTTTACATCTCTACACAGGAAGATGATACTTATAACTCTTTAAAATTGTATCACTAACAGTACAGATAGAAGGAATAAACATAGACAAAGGGTA
The DNA here is from genome assembly GCF_900497805.2 of Vombatus ursinus. Lineage (NCBI taxonomy): Eukaryota > Metazoa > Chordata > Mammalia > Diprotodontia > Vombatidae > Vombatus > Vombatus ursinus. Next base: position 9,502,156 of record NW_020947062.1, on the reverse strand, counting down.
TGGGTATAAGGTGTATTTGAGGGAATGACATAAAAAAATAAGGGATGAGAAAGAGAAGTAGGTACAGAAGGATGGGAGAGGTAGAATAGGGTAAATTATCTCACATGAAGAGGGGAGAAAGACCTATTACAGTGGAGGGGAAGATGAGTGGGGAGGTGATCTTTGCTTTAACCATACTCTCATCAGTACTGGCTCAAAGAGGGAATAATATACACAGTCAGATGAATATAGAAACCTACCTTACCTGACAGGGAAGTAGGAGGGGAGGAGATTAAATAAAGGGGTGGGGGATGGGGTGGGGACTGACAGAAGGGAGAGCAGATCAGGGGAGGTAGTGGACAGAAGCAACACATTGGTGATGTGGAAAAGAGTGAAAGGAGAGAGGACAAACAGGAAGAAGAATAGGATGGAGGGAAATACATAGTAATCATAACTGTGAATGTGAATGAGATAAACTCTCTCATAAAATGGAAGTGGATAACAGAGTGGATCAAAAACCAATATCCTACAATATGCTGCTTACAAGAAACACTTAAAGCAGAGAGACACACATAGAGTAAAGGAAAACCTGGAAAGACTTGTACGAACTGATGCAAAGTGAAATGAACAGAACCAAGAAAACACTGTACACAGTATAAACAACATCATATGAAGATTAACTGTGAATGACAACTTTTCTCAGAAACACAAAGATCTAAGACAAATACAAAGGACTCAGGAAGGAAAATGCCATCCATATCTAGATAAAGAACTGATGGACTTTGAATGCAGATTGAAGCATATTTTTTTCACTTTATTCTTTCTCATGGTTTTTCTTACTGTAGATCTGTTTATTCTTTCACAACTGTGATGAATACAGAAATATGTTTTACATAACAGCACATATATATAAACCATATCAAATTGCCTACTGTTTTCAGAAGAGGGAAGGGGAAGGAGGGAGGGAGAAGAATTCGGAACTCAAAATCTTGTAAAAATGAATGTTAAAAAATTTTCTGGATTTGTAATTGTGGAAAAAAAATAAAATACTATTTTAAAAAAAGAAAAAATTCACCTCAAAAGACTACTCCCATTTATACAATGATCCACGACAATTTCAAAGGCTTCACTATGAAAAATGCTATCCAACTCCAGAGAGCTGATGAACTCTGAGTATAGATTCAAGCATATTTTTTCACTTTATTCTTCTTGCTCCCCTCCCCACCAACACGGCTAATAGAGAAATATGTTTTACATGGTTTCATATGTATAGTTAGCATTATGTTGCTTGCCTTCCCAATGGGCAGGGGAGAGGCTGGAGGGGAGGATATGGAATTCGAATATGGAATTCAAAAAGGAATGTTTAAAAGAAGAATGTTAAAAATAAATAAATAAATTCTGAGATTAGCATTCAGCCACTCGCACAGATTCTGGATATATTTCCTGAGATACTCTGGGTTCTCCCGTGCCCTTTCTGGAGGGAGGGGTGAGGTGGCAGTGATGGGGTGGTAGTCAGACAACCCCAAACTTCCAGGACTCTGAAAACTGTTTTTTGGTCTGAGCAGGGGAACAGCAGTTAGGAGACAACTCCCACATGAGCTCGAATCCAGGGTCTCCTACTAACTACCTGTGTGACCTAGGGGCAAGTCATTTAATTTCCCTGGGCTCAGGTTCTTCATCTGTAAGATGAGAGCATTTTGACCATTTGACAGCTAAAGGCACTCTTTTCCGCTTTTGGATCCTTAGGTCCTTTTGTGACTTTTCAGGGTGCCCCTAGGGTCCCTCTCTCCTACCTCTCCTTTGGAAGGCAATTTATCATCATTAATTATTATCATCAATACCATTATCATTATTATTAACAGCAGCAACAATAACTTGTCGGGCGTTTATTAAGCGCTTATTGTATGTCAGGCACTGTGCTGTTTCCCCAACCTGTCCAGAATAACCCGCCCAGACGACCTGACAAGGAGCACTTTGGGGTGTCTCTGCCTCCCACCCCAAGCGAGAAGGACAGCTTCTCCGCGGTATTTTTCTTCTCTTGTCATTTGCAGCGAGCCCCAGGAGAAGCCTCCGGGTCACTTTCACTTCCAGCCCAGTTCCAATGCGGCAGCAATCAGCCAATCCCGCTGCACCAGCACTCCCGCCTTCCTCTTCTCTTCCAACTACAATTCCCGGGTGCCCCTGCTCGGCCTCAGAGGACCCTGACTCAGTTGCCTAGCAACTACGTCTTGGCGTCACCTCTCTCCAATCCCTTCCCCAGACGCCCAGCTGCTCGCTCTGTACGCTTTCCCTCTGTTTTTTGCCTCGGGGACTCCACCTAGCGGAGTGGACTGCGCAGTGCTGAGCCCCATGGATTCTCACGTGGCGTCTTGGGCCCCGCCCGCAAGGAAAGGGAAGGCGCCGTTTGCAGCGGAGGGTTCCCTTTTCTACGCGGACCCTGCACCGCGCCTCTGCTGCAGCGGTGACGCCATCAGAGCTACCGCCATCGAGGAAAAAAAAATCCAATTGCCCCCCAAACATCAGAGAAAGGACTTGCTGGCCCGAGCCTTTTAGGAGCGCCCAAGTGCGTCCGCCAGGCCTTGCACAATTGCCTTACAAATAGGTGAAGATTAGGTTTCAAGCAATCCCAGCCCGGGAGTCGTGGACCTGTTACACATGCACTATGCAAAAAAGAAAAAAAAGAAAAAAGAAACGCACTAAGGCGCGCGCGCACACACAGGAGGGTAAGAGATACAGCATCTCAAAGTCTCCCGACGCCTGCCTAGCGTAATGTCTGGTGCATAGTTGGCACTTAATAATTAAATGCCAGCTGATTGAATGATGGAAATAGCTCCGAGGTCTAAGGAAATGGCTCATAAATTCCAGCCCTCCACGGTGTTTAATGTGAAAGTGCCAGTGAGGTTAATCTTCTATATATAATCCCTGCTCTCACGCTCCCACCTTCCTCTCCCCAGCAACAGCAGCTCTCAGAAAAGGATCTAATATCTGACTCTTGGCAGAGAGGCAGCGCTGGACTCAGTCAGGAGACAGCCTTGGTTCAGGTCCGGACTCTGCCACTTAGTAGCTTTGTGACCTTGGGACACCTCTCCAAACCAGTTCCCTCGTTGATGGAATGGAAATAATATTTGTTCTGTCTACCTCTCTGGGTTGTTGAGACGGAAGTGCTTTGAAAACTGTCAGGTGTTATGTACATTTGAATCATCAGTAGTAATAATTATTTAAAGTTTCATAGGTGTGATACTCCTTTCATTGTCACAGGTCTTAACTCCACACCTATGTGGTAGACCAAAAAATTCATTATTTGGTGTGTGGGGAGGTGTGTTCTTCTATTGATAAAGCCTCTGGGAAGTCAACTTCAGACAGCAGGTCCTCAGACAACAGATGCAAACCGTTGCTGGGCCTGTGCGCAAAGACTTTTTTTTTTTAAATTAATTAATCAATTAATTTTTAGTTTTCAACATTCACTTCCAGAAGATTTTGAGTTCCAAATTTTCTCCCCATCTTGTCCCTTTCCCTACCCCAAGATGGCATGCATTCTGAATACCCCTTCCTCTAATCTGTTCTCACTTCTATCTCCCCTACCCCCTCCTCTTATCCTCTTCCCCTTCAATTTTCCTATAGGGCAGGTTAGATTTCTATACCCCATTTCCTGGATATCTTATTTCCCAGTAGCATGTGAAAACAATTTTTTTTACATTTGCTTTTAAACCTTTGGGTTCCAAATTTTCTCCCTTCCTCCCTCCCCACCCACCCTCATTGAGAAGGCAAGCAACTCAATATAGGTTATACATGTGTAGTCATGCAAAACATTTCCATAGTAGTCATGTTGTGAAAAACTAAATATATTTCCCTTCATCCTGTCCTGCCCCCCCATTTATTCTATTCTTTTGACCTTGTCCCTCCTTAGAAATGTTTGCTTCTGATTGCCCCCTCCCCCAATCTGCCCTCCCCTCTATCATCGCCCTGCTCTCTTGTCCCCTTCCCCTCTGTTTTCCTATAGGGTAAGATAGATGTCCATATCCAACTGAGTGTGTATGGTATTCCCTCCTTAAGCCAAATCCGATGAGAATAAGATTCACTCATTCCCTCTCACCTTTCCCCACTTCCCCTCCACTGTAAAAGCCTTTTCTTGTCTGTTTTATGTGAGATAATTTACCCCATTCTACCTCTCCCTTTCTCCCTCTCTCCGTATAATCCTCTCTCACCCCTTAATTTTATTTTCCAGATATCACCCCTTCATCTTCAACTCATCCTGTGCCCTCTATTTATTTATCTATATATATACATACATACATATAATTTTTTGCCTCCAACTACTCTAATACTGACAAAGAACTCATGAGTTACAAATATCAAATATCATCTTTCCATGCAGGAATGTAAATAGTTCAACTTTAGTCTCTTATGATTTCTCTTTCCTGTTTACCTCTTCACGTTTCACTTGAGTCTTGTATTTGAATGTCAAATTTTCTATTCAGCTCTGGTCTTTTCATCAAGAAAGCTTGAAGGTCCTCTATTTCACTGAATGTCCATTTTTCCCCCTGAAGGATTACACTCAGTTTTGCTGGGTAGGTGGTTCTTGGTTGTAATCCTATCTCCTTTGCCCTCCAGAATATTATATTCCAAGCCCTGTAGTCCCTTAATGTAGAAGCTGCTAAATCTTGTGTTATCCTGATTGTGTTTCTACAATACTTGAATTGTTTCTTTCTGGCTGCTTGCAATATTTTCTCCTTGACCTCTGGAATTTGGCTACAGTATTCCTAGTTTTCCTTTGGAGATCTCTTTCAGGAGGTGATCGGTGGATCTTTCAATTTCTATTTTGCCCTCTGGTTCTAAAATATCAGGGCAGTTTTCCTTGATAATTTCTTGAAAGATGACGTTCAGGCTCTTTTTTTTTTGATCATGGCTTTCAGATAGTCCAGTAATTTTAAAATTATCTCTCCTGGATCTATTTTCCAGGTCAGTTGTTTTTCCAATGAGATGGTTCACATTGTTTTCTATTTTTTCATTCTTTTGGATTTGTTTTACCGTGTCTTGATTTCTCACAAAGTCACTACCTTCCAATTGCTCCATTCTAATTTTTAAGGAAGTATTTTCTTCAGTAAGCTTTTGGACTTCCTTTTCCATTTGGCCAATTTTGCTTTTTAAGGCATTCTTCTTCTCATTGGCTTTTTGGATCTCTTTTGCCATTTGAGTTAGGCTATTTTTTAAGGTATTATTTTCTTCAGTATTTTTTTTGGATCTCCTTTAGCAAGCTGTTGACTTGTTTTTCATGATTTTCTTGTATCACTCTCATTTCTCTTCCCAGTTTTTCTTCTACTTCTCTTACTTGCTTCTCAAAATCCTTTTTGAGCTCTTCCATGGCCTGAGACCAATTCATATTTTTCTTGGAGGCTTTGGATGTAAGAGCTTTGACTTTGTTGTCTTCTTCTGGTTGTATGTTTTGATCTTCTTTGTCATCAAAGTAAGATTCTATGGTCTGAGTCTTTTTGCTCTGCTTGCTCATGATCCCAGTCAATTACTTGAGTTATAAACTCTTTGTTAAGGTAGGAGTCTGTTTCCAGTGTGCGGAATGTACTGTCCCAAGCGTCGGGGGTTTTGTGCAGCTGTTTTTAGAGATACTTCTAGGGACCTGTAAATTTTCAGTTCTTCCAAGGTGGTATGATCAAGGGCAAGGTGTTTACTCCTTTCCTGGCCTGTGCCTTGGTCTATGAGTGACCACAAGTACTGTTTTCTGCCTTTGAACTGTGAGGAAGATTTCCTCTTCACCACCACCATAAGCTCCTCCTCACCCTAGGACTGCCACCCAGAACTGTGACCCATATCCAAGCATGAGCAAAGCAAAAGAATCCTGCCTCAGCACCAGCAAAGAGATCCCTGCAATCCCCCTCTGATCAGCCGCTAGATTCTCCCTCAGTCTGTGGGTTGGAAGCTCCGGAAGCAGCCGCTACCCTGGGGCTGTGCTCACAGACTGGGGCTGGGACCTCGCTTCTCTCTCTCACCACAGTCGTAGACTTTTCCCACTGACCTTCTAAGTTGTCTTTGGCATTTGTGGGTTGAGAAGTTTGGAAACCACTGCAGCTGCCTGTGATTCAGTCCACTGAGGCCTGCTCCAGGGTCACTGTGGCCTGGTTTGCCTGCACGCCCAAGCTGTACTGCGTTTTCCCACCCAGTGCGATATACCTTTCTGATAAACCATCCAGGTTGTCTTGGGCTGGAAATTTGTTTCACTCTGTCTTTTTGTTTGTTCTGCTGCTCTAGAATTTGTTTAGAGCCATTTTTCACAGGTATTTGGAGGGGTTTGAGGGAGAGGTCAAGCAAGTCACTGCTTTTATTCCGCCATCTTGGCTCTGCCCCTCAAAGATTTTTTAGTTTGGTAGAATGGTCTCTAGAACCTGACTGAATTTGTGCTTCACTAATATAGTCTTCCAGACCTTCCACTCCAGGATAAAACAATGGAATAGAACTTTATAGAATGATTTCATTGGTATTTTATTGGGAATTCCTGGTGAGGAAACTCCCTTTATTTTGTTCTACAAGTTAGAGTCTTAGAAAGTTGCTTAGGGGCTTGGGAGGATAAGTGCCTGGCCCAAAATCACAAAAGAGGACTTGACACCGGTCATGAACCCTGGTCTTTCAGACCCCAAGGCCAGCTTTCAATCAGCTCCAGTAAGCAAACTTTTTGCAATTTAATTAACTAATCCTTTTGTTAGTTGACTCTTTGTGATTCCATTTGGAGTTTTCTTGGCAAAGATGCTGGAGTGGTTTGCTATGTCCTTTTCCAGTTCATTTTATATATGGTTGTGGTTTGTCCTTCCTTCTCGAAGAGGACCATGACATCAGGGAGATGATGACATGACTTGCAATTGACTTTGATTTGAGTGAGGGAGGGCTGTGCAAGGTCACCAGCCTTACTTTCTCCTCCAGAGCCATCTGGGTCCAGTGGCCAGATATCCATCAGGATGACTGGAGATGGCCCAAGATGCAGTGGGAAACCTTGGCCCTTTTAAGCTAAGGTCTTTTCAACCTGTGAGGAGTTAGAGCTGCCTGAATGGGGACCCAGCTGGCCAGTTCCAGTTGGACAACTCAGCTAGTTCTCTCCTCTCTTTACCTGAGGGTGTTCTGCCCAAAGGAAGGTAAATTTTGATGGTCAAAAGCTACCTAGTTAGTTTAGGGTTTACTGGCTAGATTTCTTTTAGACCAAGCCTTAAACCCAATTCACTCTGGATCTTAAGGATTGGACAACAATAGGTCCCTGCCCAAGCACTACTTAAAGGTTATTTTTTGGGCCCTCTTGACTCAGAGTAAATGTAAATAGTAACTATTTCTCTTTTGGCCAGCAACCCTGTGGGTCTTCCCCTCCCAGTTTGATTTTTTTTTTAATTTTTTATTAAAGGGGCCATCCCTTGACTCACTTTTTTTTTTTTTAAGTGACGCAATTGGGGTTAAGTGACTTGCCCAGAGTTACACAGTTAGTGAGTGTTATGTGTCTGAGGCTGGATTTGAAGTCAGATCCTCCTGACTTCAGGGCCAGTGCTCTATCCATTGGGCCACCTAACTGCTCCCCTTGACTCACTTCTTAAAGAAGCCTATTCACTGAATGGGTGTTGGCTCACTCAAAGTGAGAACTTGAAAAGACCTTAGCTTAAAAGAGCCAAGGTCTCCCACTGCATCCTCGGCCATCTCCAGTCATCCTGATGGATATCTGGCCACTGGACCCAGATGGCTCTGCAGGAGAAAGTGAGGCTGATGACTTTGCCCAGCCCTCCCTCACTCAAATCAAAGTCAATTGCAAGTCATGTCATCATCTCCCTGATGTTATGGTCTTCTTCAAGAACAAAGGACAAACCACAACTTCATAGATGGGGAAACGGAAGCCAACAGGGTTAAATGACTTGCCGAAGGTCACACAGCTAATTAGTGTCTGAGGCTGGATTTGAATTCAGGAAGAGGAGTCTTCCTGACTCCAAGTCCAGCACTCTATCCTCTGTGCCACCTAGCTGTGTGCAATCCTTAGGTTAGGGTGAATGTAAATCAATGAATTATCTTTCCCTGATGAATGTTTTTTTTCTCTCTACTCTTTTTGCACCATTGCATTTATTTTTAATTAATGACTTTTGTGGTTGTTTTTTTTTTTTAACATCACAGTCATTTCTCCAATTAAAATGCCCAAAGGTGCTTTCCAGTACTCTGTCCAGGGCTCTCTTCTTTTCTCTTTGTACTCTCTCATGGTACCCTCATCAATTCCCAAGGGTTTAATTATCAGGTTTATTCAGATGGCTCACAGAGCTATATATCCAGTCCCTAACTCTTCCTTGAACATCATTTTCATATCACCAGTCACCTTCTGGACATTTCAGACTTGATGTCCCAGGAATATAAATGTAACATGCCCCAGATGAACTCATTATCTCTCATAAATCCTCTCTCCTTCCAAACATTCCTATTTCTATAAAAAACATCACCATCCTTTTAAAAAAGTATCCAAGATTTGTAACCTCAGCAATATCCTTGACTGTTCATTTTCTCTACTTTCTACATCCAAGTCAGGTGCAAAACCTTGCCATTTCTGCTTCTACATTATATCTTCCCCACCCCCCCATTCACAGAGTTACTGTCAGGTGCATATCACCTCTCTCAGTTATTGCTTCCCAATTGTTCTCCCTGCCTCAGATCTGTCCTCATTCTAATCCATGTTACATGCAGCAGCCAAAGGAATTTTCTTTAAGCCCAGATGTCAACATGTTACTCCCCTAGCCAATCAACTCCCCAATAGCTCTAAAACAAGGAATCTAATGGCAGCAGGCCCATCCATCCTGAACATGCCCCCACCCTGGGTCTTGATCTCCAGATTAGCAAATCCCTGGTCAGGATTGCTATTTCATGAGGGGCCCCAGTCATGTTCACTTCTACAGAGTGTTCAGAGAGGACTAGTACCTCTGATGTGAGGGCTTCCTTATCTACCTTTGGTGTCCATCTTCACCCAGCTCTCACCTGTGTCTCCAAGAAGCTATAGCACAAGTAGTGGCCACACTGGTAAGCCTTCTGGGCAGATGGACTAAACTAGGTTAAGGGTAACCTACAGCCCTCAACCCATTAATGAATTAGTGATGTCTACCACAAGCATGAGGAGACTGAGAAGATTTTCCTCTGTGGAATGGGCAGATGAGAACAGTTTGTTCCAAAGGCCATGAAGACTGTGAGCAGTTAGAGCTTGATCAGACACTGGAGATGCCCCTGGACTAGCCAGTTGTCTTGACTTTTGTCCTTTGATGACTTTGGAAGAGTGAGGCTGATGACTTTGGACAGCTCTGCTTCAATTAAATCCAATTCATACCCGAGTCAAGACATCACCCCATGATATCCATTGGTCTTCTTAAGGTGAGCAGTAGCTCAACTCACCCTCCTGACTGCCCCACCTTCTCAGCAGCAACTTTGCCTCCCTTTCTGCTCTCTTTCCATTGCCCCTTTATGTTTGTCTTCCTATATTAGAATGTAAACTTCTTTCAAGTAGAGATCATTTTAATTTCTTCTATCTGATCCCCAGTGCTTATCTTAATCATTGGCACATAGTAAAGACTTAATAAATACTTTATCCTTGAAGGGGGTCTTGATCTGTTCATGACAGAAAACTTTCTTTTCCATGTTGTCAATATGACATTTGGAATCAAGGTATTCTGTCTGGGTTTAAAAGCAGAAAGTCACCCTGTTGCCCACTTTTCTGAGAGCTGTTGTTCTGACTGAAGCTTGGCGTTGGGGGATGTATTTTCCTAGCCATCTGCATTCAAAATAGCTTGAGGGTTGTTGGGTGTCAATGGATAACTTATTCTGTTACTGAGTGGATGAGCAGGAAGGTTTCTGAGGTATCCCCATAATGGAACCAAAATACCTTTATCTAGGGCCTAAGAGACTATATGCATCTGGGGTCATCTGTATCCTGATCTATATCTTGCCACTGGACCCAGATGGCTCTGGAGGAGAAAGTGAGGCTTGTGATTTTGCACAGCCCTGCCTCACTTTAATCCAATTCATTTATAAGTTGTGGCATCAACTTCCTGATGTCATGGTGTTCTTTGAGAACAAACAACAACAGGAGACTATGTAGCCCACTTAATGGTATTGCTATTTCTGGTGGTACTAGCCAATGGTATGAAAAAGGTGGGTCATTTCTACAAAAAGGGAATCAGTTTGCATGCATTTCTTTGTACAGACTTCATGGCTGTTTTCTTTTCCTGGAAACACAATACAACAGATTCACACAACAGAAAAGATGGAGACTGGTGATTGTAATAAGGACAATGGCATGGTTTGTGAAGCCCAAGAACCAGCTTGGGAGGTCTAGAACATGTGCCATGGAATTGTCTATAGTCTATGACTATCTTGGACTACAAAACTATCACCCACCTGGCTTGGGCTGGAAAATGCTAGCTCAAGGGATTTCACTAGCAAAGATCTTGGAAGTTTTTGTGAATAAGCTATGGGACAGACTGCTGCTTTCCCCAGATTTTGAGCCTGTATGTCTTATTTTGCAACTTTGGGACTGCTTGAGCTTTTGATTCCCCGTTTGTAATGCTGTCTCCATGGGATTATCCCTCAGTGCTGGGTTTAATTGGCTCATGGAACTTTCTGTATAAAGAGCTCATTCTAAGTAATCCATCTCTACATTTTCTTAGCCTAGGGTTGTACTTTCTGAGGGGCATTTTAGGGGTTTCTCCAATTAGTGGAAACTCCATTAACATTCTTTCCACTGTAGAAGCCAGATTTTGGGAGTGCAGGACCCCTAGAGATGACTGGTCTATATAAATGCTCTTTTATGTATCCGTTGCCCAATAAAACAGCTGATTTAAATCATTAGCAAGTGACTGTTCCCTGCTGTCAACTGTTCTTTGCCTCAACTTCTGATAGCTGCTGGCTCAAACAATATAGATTGATGCAATAAGAATGCAGCTGATACACACTGCTACAACTTATTCTCCTCATTGAGAATGGCAGACTAGGGTTTCTTAGAGCAAGGACTTAGAACTTTCCCATGCACATTCTCATTGGCTTTTCATAATAATAGAAGTATTATCTCCCGTCCCACCCCCTCACCCCTCCTCATTTTATAGAGAAGGAAAGTAAAGTTAAGAGAGATTAAGTGACTTCCTCTAGCCAGAAAGTGGCAAAATCAATATATAAACCCAAGTCTTCTGGCTTCCATTCCATTTTCCTTCCCATTATACTTCCGTGTTATGAGAGTGAATATTAGATTACTGGTGCCTAGGTACCTAGGTATACTAGGTAGATAGTATAAGAAGGAGGGGAATGGAGAGACCAGGGGGGAAATTAAACTAATAGATCTCTTTGATGTTCAATATTTCTTTTCCTTTCCCTGCCCCCAACCCCACCATATCCCTAAAATGTGATAATTCTGAAGGCATATATGTAAACATGCCCTCCTGTTTAAAAAAAAAAAACCTCCAGTAGATCCCTACTGGCTATTAGTGGGCATGACCTGGATCTTCATCCACTGAGAAGAATCAGTTAACCAGGTAGGAGGAAAATCAGGAGAGATCAGTATCATGAAAACCTGGAGAGAAGAGACCATCAAGAAGAGGGTGATCAACAGCATCAAAGGGCTGCAGAGAGGTTGAGAAGGATGAAGACTGAAAAAAAGGCATTAGATTTGGCACTTAAGAGATTATTGGTAATTTAGGAGGGAATAGTTTTGGTTGAATGATGAGATCAAGAAGCTAAACAGCAGAGTTAAGAATAGACTAACAGGCAAGGAAGAGGAGGCATTGATTGTAGATGACCTTCTCAAGGAGTTTAGCCATAACAGGGAGGAAAGATATAGGACAAGAGCTAGTGGGGATGGATGGATCAAGTGAGAGTTTCTTGAGGTTGGACAAGACATAGGAGCATTTATAAGCAGTAGAGAAGCAATCAGTAGACAGTAAGAGACTGAAGATTAGTGAAAGAGTGGGGATTATAGAGAGAGCCAATCTACTGGAGAAGAGAATATGGGATGGGATCACTTGTGCAGTTTGCTTTTGCAAAGAAGGGCCACCTTTTCATGTGAGATAGGAGTTGAGGTAGTAGGCAGTAGTGTGAGGCTGAGGTGAAAGGGAGTGTATTCCAGGAATAGGGAATGGCCATTGCAAAGAAAAGGAGATGAGGGATGGAGTGCCATGTGTGAGGAATAAAGACCAGTTTGGCTGGATTATAAAAAGTGCAGGAAGGGGGAGGATGGAAAAATAGGGTAGGGCAAAACACCAAGCTTATTGAGTAGTGAAGTAATATGGTTTGACTTATACTTGAGAAAAATCACTTTCCCGCCTGCACAGAGACTTGAAGCAGGGAGACAAATGACCTCCTAATGAAGGCTCTGCTGGGTAGAAATAGTCCAGGTAAGAATCGATGAGAGCCTAAACTTAAGTGGTGTCGGTGTGAGTGGAGACAACAGGATGAATTAAAGGTTGTAGAGGTAGGGACGAAACAATTTGGCAACCAATTTGATATGTAACGGGTACGAGTAAGGATAAGGATAAGGAGGGAAAGAGTCAAGGGGGAGGTAGATATGCAAGGGTAAGGGAGAGGAGTCACGGATGACATTGAGGTTACAAACCCAGGAGAGTGGAACAATATTGGTGCCTTTGTAGAAAAAGGGAAGTTTGGGAGAGAAGGGGATTTTTGGGGAAAGACTGCAAGTTCTGTTATAGGCATATTGAATTTAAGATGTCTCTGGGATTCCCAGTTTGAAACATCTAATAGCAGCTCATGACGCAGGATCAGAGCTCTGGAGACTTGTGACAGATACGTGGATATGTGAATCTTCTACAAAGAGATGATAAAAGCCCATTGGAGCTGATGAGGTCACCACGAGAGAAAAAATAGGGAGAGGATGGCCTAAGACATCACCCTGGCGTACGACTGCACTCACGGGGCATGACCTGGATGAGCCAGCAAAAGAGACTGAGTACAGGTAAGAGGAGAATCAGGAGAGAGTAGTGTCATGTAAACCCAGGTATATGAGAGTATGTAGGAGGAAAGGGTGGTCAACAGAGTCAAATGCAATATATAGGTTGACAAAGATGAAGGTTGAGAAAAGACCATCAGATCTGGCAGTCAGCATCACTGGTTAAGTCAGAGAGCAGTTTCAGTAAGTAAGAAAGTAACAAAATTAAACATCTGAATAATTTGACATAGATCTGACACACTACTACCATAGCTATGACGGTACATTGTCCATCTAGTTTGTAGCTTGGTTTATCATATTGAATCAAATGATTTCTAGAAAGTTTTCAAGTGGGCAGAGCTTTAGTGATTTTAAAAAGTAGATTTCAGTGGCATTTGAAGTTAGAGATTTACAGCCTTGTTCCATGCAAAGCTGCCTCATCCAGTGTCATAAATACATTGTAATCGAGAAGCAAGCAGCAACTACGTGACTTTGATCTTAGTTGCTGACCAGGGTCTCAGTTTCAACTTCTAGCTAAGTCTGAGGCACGCAGAATCAGGGCAGTAATCCTGGAATCTCAGACCAAAGTGATGCATGTAGTTCTCTCACTCTCGAGGAGAGCTTTCTAGCAGGTTATAGGTGGCTGACTCCAGCAGCAGTCTACAGAAACTCCAAAGGAAGAAAGCCCACAAAGGAGGCAAGGCCCATTGCATAAACCCAAGCCTAGGTCAGGAACTTGCAGAGTTCATACTATGGGGCAGAGATCATACCTGCCCTGGATTAGACCATTTTGGAAGCACTGAAAGCTTGCGGCTCCCCAGACTGAGCTGACTATGAAATGCTGGAATAACAAAATTCAGTACCTCTTGAATGCAGCAGCGGGACCAGCCCAGACTTTCCCTCCACAAGTGTACAGAGCCCAGCCTGAACATCAAGTCTGAAGTCAAGTAGTAGGCTAGAAGAATGACAAAAACAAACAAACAAACAAACAAACAAAAATCCCTACCATAATGAGCTATTATGGCTACAGGGATGCTTAAGACACCAATACCAAAATAACCAAAGCAAAGCCCGGACACAAATTCATCTAGAATTCCTGGAAGAAAAGAAGCAAGAGTTAAAAATAGCTGACCTGGAAAACATACAGTGGAGAAAAAAAAAATTAAGAATTACCTGAAAGCCATGACCAAAAAAAAGTCTAGATATTCGATTTCAAGAAATGATAAGAGAAAATTGCCTAGACCTCGTGGCACATGAAGGCAGAGTAGAAATAGAAAACAAACTAGTCATCTTCTGAAAGGAACCCTGAAACAAAAACTTCCAGGAACATCATAGCCCAAATCCAGAGTTTCCAGGTCAAAGAAAAAATGTTGCAAATGGCCAGAAAGAATTAAAGTTACAAGGAGTCATAGTAAGAATTACATGTTTTAGCAACCACCATTAGAAAGGAGTAGAAAGCATGGAATATGATATTCCAGAAGGCAAAGGATATATGCTTACAGCCAAGAGTAACTTATCTAGCAAAACTGAATACAACTCTATAGGGAAAAATGGATTTTTAATGAAATAGAGGACTTCCAAACATTCCTGATGAAAAAATTCAGTACTACATAGAAACTTTGAAGTGCAAACACAGGGTTAAGAGAAATATATAAAAGTAAACCAGAATGACCAAGTAGAAGGGACTACACAATGATAAACTTTAATTCTAATGTGGGGAGATGACACCTGTCCCCTCTGGATCCTAGAGGGAATCTAAGTAGACAGGAGGTGACGGAGTGGTTCTGTTATGAGCTGATGACCCTAAAAGAATGGAGAGGGGGAGGATGAAGAATATACTAGAGAGGGAAAGGAAATGGAAGGTTAGGGAACATTATCTCAGAAGTAGAAGTCTATACAAACAAGGAGGAAGCAGTAGAAGAGTGGCTGACATTTGAATCTTATTTTTATGTGAAGTGATCAAAGTGGGGAAGAATACACATATGGATACAAACAGGAGCGGTAGAAATACACGTCTCTCAGCAGGGAAAAAGGAAAAGGGCAGAAGGGAGAAGGGGGAATTAGAAGGGTGGACTAAGTCCTAAGCAAAACAAACTTAAATGATGTATAAAAATATAGCTCTTGTAGAGGCAGCATAGAATTGGAAACTCAAGGGGTGACCATCAACTGGGGAATGGCTGAACAAGATATGGTATATAAATGTGACAGAATGCTTTTGTACTTTAAGAAATGATGAAGGGGACAGTTTCCGGGAAACCTGAGATCTGTGATGAACTGATCTAGAGTGAAGTGAGCAAGTACTATGAGAACAATTTAAAAAATATATTTTATTTGATTTACTCAACCAAAGTCTTCCTTCTCACCTCCCACTTTACCCTTATCCCCCCTACCTGACTGAGAACACAGGAAAAACAAAACCCATTACAGGTCAATCCAAACCAATTTCCACATTGGCTATGTCCAAAACATGCCTCATTCTGCATTCTGAGATCAGCACAATTATATTCTATCACATTTACATTATACCATAACTTGTTTACCCATTCCCAATTTATGGACACCTCCTCAGATTCCCCTTGTCACCTCAAAGGGCTATTTGTGCATCTTTAGAGCTGGCTTGTTTGAGACTAAACCCTCCTTTCATCTTTGCTGTAGTTGTTTAGTTGTTTTAGTCACGTCTGACTCTTCATGACCCCATTTAAGGTTTTTTTTTGGCAAAGATACTGGAGTATTTCCTTCTCCAGCTCATTTTTACAGATGAGGAAACTGAGGCAATCAGGGTTTAAATGACTTGCTCATGGTCACACAGTTAGTGTCAGGCTGGATTTGAACACAGATCTTCTTGACTCCAGGCCTGGGCTTTATCCCTATCTTCCCTCAAATTCCTCCTATCCCTTTCCCCCTTGCCTTCCTATTTCTTTGTTGAGTTAAATTAATTTCAGCACCCATTATTTTTTCTCTTGAACACTTCAGATTAGAGTGAGGTTCAAGGGTTGACCACTCCCCCTGCCCCTATTTGTATAAAATGATACTTGTGCATCCTGACGGTGCTAATTTTCCCTAACCTGCCTTTCCTTTTCCCCACAGTGTATATACTCTTCCCATACTTAAGACCATCAAAACATAACATAACCACTTCCAGACCTTGTCTAATTGGAGAGATGAGCTGTAGTTTGGACATGATAAATCTGAGAAGCCTACCGGATGTCTAGTTGGGAAATGTCTACTAGCCAGTTAGAAATGCAGCACTTGGGCACAGGAAAGCACAGCTGGACGTAGAGATTTGGGAGTACTCTACAGAGATATTTGAACCCTAGGGGCTGATGAAATCACTAATTAGCATTTCCGTAGTGTTTTATATTTGCAAAGTGCTTTGCATACATGATCTCTTGAAAGAATGTGGAGAGATAGACCCAGGGTCTTTACCAAAGCCTAGGAGGACACCCTTGACTAGGGGACAGGATGATTCAGCAAAGGAGACAGGGTAGCTGCCAGAAGGGCAGGAGAAGCAAGAAAGGGCAGTGAAAATCCAGGGAGAATATCCAGGAGTGGGGATGGTCAACAGTGTCTAATGGCCAAAGAGACTGCAACTGATTCATCTTTGAGAAAAGGACACCAAACATTTATACAGTGGTTTAAGGTTTGTGAGTTTTACATATTACTTCATTTTCCAGTCTTGAATTCATTCAATTAACACTGGTTAAAGGCCCATTACATGCAAGATTCTGGCACTGACATTGCAGAGGGCAAGATTTAGGTTCAATGTAAGGACTCCTATAAAGTTCAAGTTTGGCTTCTGACCTACTAGGTGCTATGTAGTACAGATCATGGAAGCAGGGAAAACTTACAAGGACCTTAAAGCTCACAAGAGGAACTTAAGACTCCATGCTATATAGAAAGAAGGATCAAAGTTCAACTTGAGCTATTCTTTCTTCATGGACAGACATTTGAGCTGCAGGCATGTACACTGGTGGGCTTATCAGCTTGGTGGCACAGTGAGTAGTGCAGTCAGGAAGATCCCAGTTCATATCTAGCCTCAGGCACTTTGCTGTGTGACCCAGGGCAAGTCATTTAAACTCTGCCTGTTTCCTATACTGCAAAACAGAAATAACAGTAGCACCTAACTTACAGGAGTGTTGTGAAGATCAAACAAGATATTTGTAAAGCATCTAGCAGTGCTTGGCACATAGTAGGTGATTGTTTCCTAAAAATGTAAATGGTTGTTTTTCTCTCTTCTCCCACCTCCTCATTAGCAAGTGATTTTTTAAAGCTATGAAGTAGAAAGAGGTGGATCAAAGGGATGGGAATACTAGATGAGGCACATGTGATTGCTAGTTGCTTTCAGTGACCATTGAAAAATCATAAAGAATGTGGTACCAAATCACATCACACCTATCAGATTGGCTAACATGACAAAATGGGAAAATGATAAATGTAGAAGACATGGGAAAATTCGAACACTAATGCATTGTCGGTAAGCATCGTGAACTGATCCAACTGCTCTGGACAGCCATTTGGAACAATGCCCAAAGAGCTATAAAAATGTGAATAACCCTTTCACCCAGCTATAATACTTCTAGGTCTGTATCCCAGAGATCATACAAATCGAAAAAGGACTCACATATGCAAAAATATTTATAGCAGCTCTTTTTGTGGTGGCAAAGAATTGGAAATTGAGGGGATGCCCATCAGCTGGGGAATGGCTGAACAAGTTGTGGTCTATGAATGTAATGGAATACTTTTGTGCTATAAGAAATGATGAGCAGGCAGACTTCAGAAAAACCTGGAAAGACTTGAATGAACTGATACTGAGTGAAGTGAGCAGAACCAGGAGAACATTGTACACAGTAACAGCCACATTGTGGGATGACTGACTTTGATAGACTTATCTCTGAGCAATGCAAAGATCTCAGACAACTTCAAAGGACTCATGATGGAAAATGCTGTCCACATCCAGAAAAAGACTACAGTGTTTGAATGCAGATCAAAGCATATTATTTGCTCTTCTTTTTTGTTTCTTTATAACATGACTAATAAGAAAATAGATTCAATATGAATGTAAATGTAGAGCCTATATAAAATTGCATGCTATCTTTGGGTGGGGAGAGGGGAGAGATGGAGAGAAAATTTGGAACTCAAAATCTTACGGAAGTGAAATGCTGAAAACTAAAAATTAATAAATTAAAAAAAGATAGAATGGAAATGAAAAAAATAAAAAAGCAAAGCATAGGAAAAAAAAATTAGGTACCAAAAGTCTGGAGAAAAACAAATGTCCCTGTTTTCTGAAAAAGGGAAGAAGGTGAAGTCTCCATCTATAAGCCAATAAGCTTGACTTCTACTCCGGGCAGAAGTTATAGACCACATTATTAAAGAGATATTTTTTCAGCACTTAGAAGGGGAAATTGTAATAACTAAAAGCCAACATGACTTCAAGACTAGACTAAACTCATTTTTTTTTTTTAACAGATTAACTAGAATGGCAGAGAGGGGTGGATGATACAGACACAGTATATTTACATTTTGGCACAGCATTTGACAGTCTCATGCTAGCCTTGTGAATAGGACAGAGGGATATGAGACACACAAACTAGTCTAGCTAGGTGGTGTTGGAATTCACTGAATGACACAACTCAATAGTCATAAATTGGCTTATATAATTTTCGGGTGGAAGATGTTTCTCTAGTGGAGTATTCTAGGGATCTGCCTTAGGCCACGTGTTGCTCAAAATCTTAATATATGCAAAGCTCCAAAAGGCTTGCTTATCAGATTTGCAAAGAACAGGAGGGTGAGGCGGATTTGCCAACAATAGGATTAACATTAGACTAAATTTAAAATGAAGCCATTTAATGGAACAAATGTAAAGTTTTACATTGGGGTTTAAAATTTTTTCCTAAGTATCTATTGGCGGTGTGGCTAAATATATATATATTTGTGAAGAACATCTGGGACTTTTTAGTGGACTCAGTAAGAGTTAGCAGTATGACATAGCAACCAAAAGTTATTACTATCCAAGACGCATTGAGGAATAGCATCCAGGACCAAAGAATTCATTGTTTCATTATTATATTATACGGTCACATGTCAGACCACCCTTGGAAGCATTTAGTTCCAGGAATTACATTTTAGAAAGGATAAAGACAAGTTAAGAGTGCATCTGGAAGAGGGCAAACAGGTTGGTGATAGGACTGGACCACTTATCATGTAAAGATTAGTTGAAGGAACTGGTCTGTGTACCCTGGAAAGGAAGTGACATGATAGCAATCTGCAAGTATGTGAAAGGAAGAAGCATTGGATTTGTTTTTCTTGTCCTCAGAGGGCAGTCGGGGAAAATGGGTGAAGCTGCAGAGGTAGATTTTGGCTTGAAGAAAAATCTTTGTACCAAAAAACCTTTTCCAAAGTGGAATGGGCTGCCTCATCTTGCTGGAGGTCTTCACGCATCAACTAGATGATTACTTGTCAGGGACATCACTAAGATTGTGGGTCAGGTATGGGTTGGTTGGACTAGCCACCTTCTGTAGTCCCTTCCAGCTCTTAAGATTCTGTAATCAGGTAGCACCTTGAGAAACAACACTGTCTGGAGAACAATCTATTAGACCTTTTAAGTTCCTTGGGAGCAGCACCATTTTATTGCCAGGGCCCCACACATGACTTTAGTGCACAGGAAGTGCTTAGTAAATTTTGGCTTAATTGGAGAACGTTTTTCAATTTTGTTGGTTCACATTTTCCATCAAAGCAAGGCTATGTAATATTAAGGGCCAATCATTCAAATATATTTTTTCTTCTTCTGCTAGATTCTATTACTACGTGTCTCAAATTTCATTGTTTAGATTGTCCTAAAATATGTCTATTCCTCCATTTGCTGAAAACAGATCCAATGAGATTACTTCCCAATCCTAACTGATGGAGGTTTGTGGGTGTTTAATGCAGCTTATCATCACTCTGATTTCTGGAAAAATCTCAAAGTGGCAAAGAACCCCAAACAACCTATGTGTGACTACAGTATAATGATATATTTCCTTGTGCGGCTCAGATTCAGAAGGCAGTTAAAAGGAACTCTGGTAACATTCTGAACAATATAGTTTTTGACTCGTGTTCTTTGGCCAAGAAGTAGCCAATTTTGTTTCTTTTTTTTTTTTAAGGCAATTGGGGTTAAGTGACTTGCTGAGGGTCATACAGCTAACAAGTGTAAAGTGGTCTGAGGCTGGATTTGAACTCTGGTCCTCTTGACTTCAGGGTTGGTCCTCTATCCACTGCGCCACCTAGTTGCCCCAGAAGTAGCCAATTTCTACCACATATATCCTAGATGATTTTATCGTGGTTTGTATTTTATATTTAAGGTACCTATATTACACGATATACAGGCATTTTGGTCTGAAGACTTAATTTTAAGTTTCTAAAAGATGACTATCTTCTTTCTCTTACACCTAACAGATATTTAATGTCCATTTAAAATTTTCTAACAGTGTCATAGTGTCTTCAGTTGTCAGGCTAGAGAAGAAAAGTGATTTTTTTCCCCCTCAGCTTTTCGATGCATTGGCACTGTTCGAGTGCTACTAGAATCACTCTTAGAAAAAGCTTCTGGCAAGCTAATGATTTTTCTTCCTTCTGTATTCCCTCCCTTCTCCTCCTCCTCCTCCTCCTCCTCAACAGATAAGAGATATATACATCCCAGTTCACTTAACAGTAAGGTTTTTTATTTAAAAAAATTTTTTTTGGGGGGTGGGCAGGGAAAGTGAATAACATTGCCCACTTTAACAGCTCTCTGGAATCTTGGAAAATGGCACCTGTCTAATTCACTTTAAAGAGTACAAGTTGTTTGATCCTTGAGTTAGTGAAAAGGGGTTAGCTTCTTGAGATGGTTAGCTTATTTCTACTTCAGATGCAGTCTGAAATGAAATTTGGTTTTTCTACAAGTTCTATTAGTAAGAATCACCAATATCTTCTACAGTTTACAGCAGTTTTCAGTACTTCAAAAGTTTGCTTTAACTAAAAAGCTCTCCCCCTTTGCAGATGTTTTCTAGCTATATTAGTTCTAAAAATTCATGCATTTTGTTAATTGCATTCAAAGTGCTTAGTTTTCACTTGAATACTTTGGGAGGCCTCACATTCTGTATTTTTCAGATAACAGTGAAAAGATGCAGGTAACTAATTTGCTCATGGAATTTTCTGAATGAATGCTTAAATTTAGTAATGAGTGAAAAAGGGTTTGTAGAACGAGATTATCTAAAAGGTAGTGATTTAACAGTAAAATTTTCTTTCCATATTTTCCTTCCTCTCTAATAGTTTCAGTTCAGACTCTAAAACAAAAATCATCAGTTAAGATTTGACAGAATCTATTACGAAGTAGGAAGATGTCTCTTTTTCATCAGGGACCATTACGAGAAGTACCTCACAATGGAGGTCGTTTCTATTCTTACTAGACAAAAAAGTAAAACGCAAAGTTGGAAGGTAAAAGTCTGTTTCAGCATCATCTGAACCCACAGGTGATTTTCCCCAGAGCTTTTCTACCAGAAAAACTGTCCCAGTGTGAATTGTACAGGAAATAACTTTGTGACTGTTTATGCAATTAGAAAGGAGCTGATGGACAAATTCTAACGTAGATGGTCTTCGCCATAAACCGAAGAACTAGTAAGGATAGGAGATTCACTGGCAAAAGTGGATTTTGTGGTCCAGTCGAAATTACTGGGGAAGTCAAAAGGAAAATGGTTATAAAGTACTTATTTGCTTAGAGGCAACTTACAATAAAGCACATTTTAGAGGAGATCACCAAAGCTAGATGATGAAATTCATGTCTTTGGGATAATAATCTCTCTCTCTCTCTTTTGCAGACCTCACAGTAGCCTTTCCCCACATGGGCATTTTGGCTGAAGTTCAAAGCTTTTCCCAATAAAGCACTGCCAAATGGACTTCGAAAAAGATCCTGCCCTACTTACAATTTTTTTAGTTAACAGGAATAAACATAAGATAACCAAGTAATCCTTTTGACTCTTATTCAAGTAATTCATTTAACTATTAAAAAACTGCAAAGGCTAAACCCTGCCTTAGTATATTAGCTTGATTCTATAACAAATATAAGCAATGTTAGCAAATACAAGCAATGTTAGCTTTATTTGGATATTGGAACATGAGATTCCTTGTTCCCCCAGAAATCGTATGAAAAATGACTCCAAGGACCCATGTATTCATTAGTTAGGTGCTTCCTCTCCTGATGCTGTTAACCCCTCACACCTCAATACACAGGCTTCCTGAATTGCTATGGCTCAGCCCCTGGTTGGATGACACAGGCAGTAAGTACAGCATGAGTCTGTGGCTAAACCTTCTCTAAGCTGCAGAGGAAGCTAGCAAAGAGCTAATCTTTCTATATCTAGCAGTGCTTTGAACATGGTAGGTGCTTTAAGAATTAGTGTACAGATTTCTGGGTTCTAGCTACCTCTGCCATTAACTTACTGTGACTGAGTTAAGTCTTCTCTCTGGGCCTATTCTAAGCCTAGGTCCCTTCTGGTTTTGTTCTATAATTTTTCATTTTAAAACTGAGCTGTTAGCATAACACTGCTGTAAGTGCTGGTGCTTTGGGAACAGGATGTTCAAGTTGAACAGGTATCAAGCTGAATTTATATAATAGCATTCTTGAAACTCCAGGGTGTATATGTATTTTTTTTTTTTTTGGGCTAGGCAATTGGGGTTAAGTGACTTGCCCAGGGTCACACAGCTAGTAAGTGTCAAGTATCTGAGGCCAGATTTGAACTCAGGGCCTCCTGGCTCCAGGGCCAGTGCTCTATCCACTGTGCCACCTAGCTGCCCCATATTTACGTTTTTTTTTTTTAAAATTATTTACATAACACATTAGAGTTTTGCAAAGTGCTTTCTAATGGAGCACTTTTGACTGACGTGGGTTAAATAATTGTGGAAAGAAACCAGAACTTTGTTCTCTTGCCTCCTTTGGACTGTCTTCTTTAAAGAGTATTTACTATGTATATTAACATTCATTAATCCCAAAACAGTATTACTGATCATAGTAACCAACTTAATAGGATGTAGGAAAAAAGATGATCTGGGATCCAATGTTAAAAATGACTAATATTTTCAAAACCTCTCATAGTTTGCTTTCCTTAAATACAAGAATTCACAAAACTCAAATAACGTCACTTGTGAAACTTCTAAAATTTCTCTTTGGTTCTGGCTTGTGTTAGTTAATCAGAAAAAAGGGTCAGGCTGGCAATCTTAAAAAAAAATCATTCTATGAAAATTTTTATTTACAAAGCTTTAAAATTAGTTTATGGAGCACTTTAAAAAATAATTGTTAATTAACTTCAAGCCTCCTTTCTAATTTTCATACCAATATCTAGGTATTCTGGATGAAATAAAAACAAAAACCAAACCAATGTTATTTTGAGTATTCACCAGAAGCAGATTACCCAATACTGCAGCTATATTTAGTTTCATGATGAACAAGTAAAACTCACATGTTCTTTATTTAGACCATTATAATACACCATTTTTAGAATTTTAAAATTAGATAAAAGAGCATATTAAATGGCAAGTGTATGAAGTTTCTCTTCATAAACAATGTCAGAACAAAAAGTCTTGAATTACAAAATGTTAAAAAACGTAGGTACAGTTGAACTTAACATTTCACTAAAGCATAAAGTTACAGATATTGTCTAAAGAAAAATAATTGTGCCACTTACCTATGTTTGCTGTTTCTATGAACGTTTTTTATTCTGTACATAGGACATTTTGTACAAAATATGAAGTCTACATTTTTATTACTTATTACCATAAACAAAGTACAATGTATGTACAATATTAAAATGAAGCCATACTAAAGCCACACTAAAAAGACACTTGTAATATTGTTGACATTCCCGATGCACAGGTATGTTTTGGAAAATGTGAAGATGTTAAACATAGAACTTCATGAAGAAAACAATCACCAAAATTCTAACTTACTTTTGATGGAACAGTTTTAAAATTAGCTCAGTATAAATTACACGATATACCTGGACAATAAGTTGAACAGTTAGCAAAGCGAATCTTAGCACTGACTATGAAAACCTGAATGGGCCAAAGTATCATATCAGGTCATACTTTTGACCTAAGCAGAAATTAGTTTCTCTCGAAAAACTATCACATCTATCTTTTTTTTTTTGGTGAATGTTTAACTTCAATAAAGCGTAGAAATAAAATTTAGAGATGTTCTTTAAAAGCTGAGCTTTTACATAATCAACCAAACATTGATATATATGCTTTTATTCTTAGGGCAAAAAAGGAGATGACCTCTTTCCAGAAACCTCTTGCACAAACATAGTGAACACCCCAAATCAAATCTATTGATAATCTACCAGCTAAAGATGGAAGTTCAAACAATGGTATATCAAAATACATAAGACACTGCTTTATACAATAAAAAAGCACCCTTTTTCCCTCAAAAGGAGAAGGCATCTAAACTTTTTTTTAAAATTATAGGTTTTCATAATGCTAAAGCAGATACTTTTCAAGTTTCACAGGAAGTTATTTGTTCTTACAAAGCGGACTTTTCCACTTTAAAGCAGGGGCAGTCTTTTAATTAAGTTCTCTCTCATTACAATAAATCCCCTCCCCCAAAAAATGATTTTCCTCTGAAACAAAAGGAAATAAACATTGGAAATGGATTTTGAATGAAACTGACAGATAGCAGGCACTACATCTGCACAAGTTATCTATATGTCTGTTTTTTCACAATATCTTTTATGGATGCAGGAGATCTCATTTTATTGTTTAATAAAAAAAAATCTTTAAAGAAGCCACATTTTATCTTCTTATGCATTGACATGTAACATTAAAGTTATATCATTTTACTGTCAGAGATAAAAGAAGCTAGAACCACCCATTTAGAATAGCAGAACACATCTCAAACAGCTTTCAAGCAGGATAAATAAGTCAAAATACTGGCCACCCTGAGAGAAAATAAAAAATAGACAAAGCACTAAGTTAGAGTTCCCTCCCACCCCTCCCCCGTGCTGTTCCATTTAAAACAAAAAGTACATTACATGCAAGTAAGTTTGTGGAATATATAGCAGCATTTGAAGTTCAATGGAAACAGATGCATTTTCATTTTACTTGTGAGGTGTATTTGTAACATGTGTGCTCTTTTCAACAGAAAAAAAAAATATACATTTACGTAAAATTACCATCACTGTTGCCTCCTCTAAGCTCTGAGACCAACACTTACTCAAAGACATAGAACAATGTCATTTTAATACCTGGCACATTATATAATCGATGTTTAGTTTCACTGGAAGGCAGCAGGCTGGGCTAGGCCGAGAAATGATTCAACTTAAAATGACTTTATTCTAACTTTTCTACAAAATTCTGAACTCTTAGAGCCCAAGTATCTTACTAAGGTTCCAGAGCCTGGATAAGGGGCAACAATGTTCAATTAAAGGTAAAATAAAATTTGGAAAATGAAACACTTAAAAAAATTTAATCCAATTCCAGTTAAGGTAGACAGAAAAAGCTCTTAGGAAAACAAATTTCTTCTACCATTTTACTCCTGGAATACTGGTGCTGTATGAAAGACCTGAAGATATGGCTTTAGATATATGTAGAACTACTAAGACACAATACATATGTCTCTATCCAAAGTAAAGAAATAACAGAAATAACAGAAAAACAACAGCGACTGAGGATTGTCATAAGTCAATTTTTGTAAGCTGTGTTAAAATATGAAAGAATCGTTTTCATGTACTTTAAAAACTGCTGGTATAGAACAATGTGGAAATAATTTTAAGGTTGTAAAGTCTTAAAATGTGTAATACTTTAAAGTATACTTTTCAATTCTGAAACATCTGACATTATCATAGTACCAGCTATTTTTAATGGATACAAATTTTGTTCTGTTTGAATATGGAGTTGATTATGATCAGGGTGCTTTTCTATTTGGCTCTAATGTTTAACTGAAATACTCATATTTAGAATATGCTGGGGTTATGACGGCACCACCACCTGAAAAACGTGGTCACTTAATACTTATCAACCCATGGTTCTGCAAATGGAGCCTGATAATTTACCATTGTTTGAACTACTGATCTTGAGCTGTTTGCTGAATTAAGTTATTGCCTACAGAACTGGGTTGAAAAAAGCTTTTGACTTTGAGTACAACTGATCTGTATGGCACAAGATGTATGTATTTTCTACTAAGTCCAAAAGAATATGCCTCCTCCCCATATATTCCATGGTAATAAGCTAATGCCCATCATGTGATATTATCTCATCAGCTCTGCAATGGGATTCCAAGGCTTTCATGGTATAGATATCCTGAGGCAGTTCTGACTTGCGTCGCACAAGAGGACGATCCTTTTTCTGATCTTTCTGTGCCTGAAATTAAAAATGCAATGAAGTTGGCTAAAAACTAAGCTATCTGAAAGAATGAAATACATTTCAGAAAAGTGGTTAAAAATTGGGTAAATATGTATCATATGAAGGGCTTTACTCCGTTGCTGGGAATACTAAACAGTAACAAGATTTCTTCAAATGAAATGAGAAAGGGAAACAGTATGTGTCAAATGCTGGCATTTTCGCATCTTTATTATTGTTTGTAAAAAAGCTCATAAACTTGTCTATTCCATTTTGCAGGCGTTCTTCTTTAAGTTTTCTGAGTCCAATTTCTGGCTACTTCATAGAAGGACTTTTATATGCAACTTGCTACTACTGTACTTAAAGTGGAGAAGTTTCACACAGTTTCAACTGGAGGTAAGAGGAGGAATGACAATTCTTTAACTTAGATTTAAAATGAATAAAAGATGCATGATTTACAAATGAAAGTTAAAAGGGCTATTTAGAGAAATGTATTTAATTATATTTCAATTCTTAAATATAGAAGAATAGATGTGTCCCTTGCCCTATACTATTTGGATTTCAGGATACTACTTTTTCTTTCTGGTAAATAGGTCTGCTTAAGTTAAATAAGGCCTCCTTTTTGCATGTGAAATTGAATAATATTAAATATTAAATACTTTAATAATATTAAATAATATTAAAGCCTCAATATTAAAGGCATTTGGGGAGCCGATTAATGGTAGCAATCCATTTCCATCAATGATACTTTAAAATAATCAGTAGTGAAAATATTCATATAGCTTTAAAATGATAGCCTGGGCAATAAATATCAAAATAGCTATCAATTTATACTTTTGAGGCAATAAATTAGCAAGATGCCCAAACACAGCCACAAAGCAGATGTCACAAAAAAATTTCTATTAAAAAACAAACAAACTAGATAATCAGAAACCATATCAAATAACATGCAAACAATCATCTTTTCCGTCCCTTTGGTTGAGTCAGATATGTAAGTATCTTAGAGCTGTGGGGGGAAAAACCAACCATAATATTTAAATGTAGTAATTAGTTGTCAAAAGTGTTGTATCAACATCCAGATGAAATTATTTCTTAGTAGGAAGTCATCTGACAACAGATGTGATCTAACTGTAACAGTCATCTTCTTGGGTGTACCTTTCTGACACCTAACCATACTAACTTCTGATGAAATGAATACCAAACTGGTGCACAGCTATGTAAAACAAAAATAAACTGTATGTTAGCATTTAGAAATTGATTAGATGAAGGTTACATTTGCAAAGAAATCTCTCTCATCTTTTTCCAATGACCATTTGGGGAATAGATCTTTGAATATGGATCTACAGAAACAGTGATAATATTAAGACTAACAAAGATTTCTAATTTGACGTTATTTTAGGATTACTTCAGGTAAGGTTAACTGTTATTTATTCACCATAATGAAATAATTCTAATTCTTTCAAGGAAACTTTTTATCTTTTGAGTGTCTTTTTCCTTAGGAATGATGGCAAATGTATGGAAGTCCAGTTAAGAAATGGGTCCAACAGAACCACCAACATAAGAAATCCTGGAGGACAAGTACTATTCCTCTGTACTCTTAGATTTTTCTTTGAATCTTCCAGACAAGTCATAGTAACCATTGAAAAAAAAATCAATCTAGAATATTTAATCATTTTAGAGGCAGGTATTTCATAGTAACCATAATTGTATTTTGACAGTAATGACAATGATTAAACCCTCAGAACTGATGAATCTGAATTTAGAAAACTTTCTGCAGGGCAAAAAATTGTGACACACATACAGGGGCTTTTGTAATTAAATACTCTCATTTGGAGGATCAAAAAGAGAACAATTTTATAATTCACAAGGGAGAAAATGAGAAAACAGAAGTGAAGACAGACATGCAATTCATCAGACTGAATGAATGATGCTTGCTGGAGGAGATGGCAATCACAAATGCATTAGGATGATTACTAGAAAAAAATTACTTAGCAACAGATTTGAAACAAGTGAAATGACAAACTCCTGAAATCTCCTTTAAAAGGCCAGACTTTGAAATAAATATTAAAAGTAATAGAATAAAATGGGCTTAATGGTTCATTTCTTCCCTTCTAATAGGGTTAGCAGCTCACTATAATCCAAGTCAGGATAAAAATAATAAAAAAAAACTAGGTAAGGATCGAAGTTTCTAAAATACAATTTTGTGACTATTGTCACAAAGTGGGAATGACATGAAAAAAGGAAAATACTTCATGTATAAAATTATGTACTTTTAAAAAGTTCTGTTGTTTTCTAAAGTTAAAGCTTTTTAAATACACTGTACATGTTTAATAATGAATACCTTCACTTCACACTTTTCTTTTTTACACCTTCCTTATCTGCAAGGGTGTAACTGTTTTTCTCCCGACCAACTGTTAAAATAAGAAGTGCAAACATTTTAAATCTCTCTGTTCAAAATATGATGCATATTAAATTTAGTAGAGTCTATCTGACATCCTTTATAGATGTTCACATAAGTTTTCACAAAAGTTTCTGAGTGAAAATTTTGGATTTTACATATTCCTCAGAACTATTATCCCAATAAAATTCTTCAGAGGAATGGAAATGAATGCCTTTAATTAACTATTAAATTGCTTTAGTGGTTCCTTCTCCAGATGTTTCATTTTATTTTTTACATTAATTTAACATAATTTTCAAGTCCTGTGATTATTTCCAATTTTGGATACAAATTATTTTTAAGGAATCTAGTTCAAATTTCAGTACTTTATCACTCTGCAAAAATGAATTTAATAAGAAATAAAAAAACAACCCAATGTACCAAATACCACTATAGCACAAAAGTTAATGTTCCAAAGACTGAATCGGACCATTTCTTAAAAAAAAAGAAAGAAAAAAAGATATTTGACTTAACCTAAAACTAACACAAGCAACTGTTCCAATTGTTAGTTCTCTTTGCTTTCCTAACAATATAGTGGCCAAACAATCAGGGGGAACCTAACTGGGAAAATTAATGAATACATATTAAGAAATCAATTTTTAAAACAATGTTAAAGGTTCAAAAGCAAATCCTGCCAATATTTTATAAATAGAGGCTCTATTCTTAATCCAGAATAGCTGAAGTTAGGGACAAGACTTTTAACTTGGTCCTCCAGAAGTTACGGACCGATGGTTTTTGTCAGAACAGAACTATTGATATGATAGCCTCAAAGATGATATTATCTAAATGATAATTAATGAAAAATAAACCAAGGACTACCAATAAGTATTCCCTCCCTGCCTCCCCCATGTGATTGCTTCCCCTACTAAAACAAGCCTATGCCTTATTTTTGTACTTATCTCATGCTCCCTGTGTTACAGTTTTTTTGCAGAGTCTGTTCACTTAACTAGAGTATAATAACCTTGAAAGCAGAGCATGCTCTTTTGTATACTGTGCTTAGTATAGGGCCCTGCATAAAGCATGCACTTAATAAATAAATCCCTTTCTAAATGTCTGCTCTTATATGATGATACTATAAGCCAAATCAAGAAGCTTTTATTAAGTACCTACTATGTGCCAGTCATAGTACTAAACACTGGAGGTGCTGTGGTAAATGCTACCTACGTGAGAGATGACATTCTCTTCCTGATTATAACACACACATATTATAATTGTTCAAGAAAGTGCTCAGTTACTAATGATCAATTACTACTTTAATACTTCACTGGGCAACCCCCAACTAATGCAGATCAAAGCCAGAGGAAGGTCTTCACGAATTGCTCAACCTTAAATTGATCCCCTGATGACCAATGATGTTCATGATTAAGTAAGTAAAACCTCTGAAGATAGTCAAGTTATTGCTATGTGGGCATTTGAAGTTATTCTAGTCTGATGGGACCCAAGAGCTCATGACCCCTTGGAATAATCTTTAAGAGCCCAGAATTAATCAATCAATCAATCAACATTTGACTGTAGTATAAAGAAAATTACTAAAGTGTCAGATTTCCTCGAAGAAGCACACAGATCAACCTGTTGGTGTATTTGGTCGCCTCAGTGAGGCTGTTGAGAGTAAGGTACCACACAAATAAACATAAAACACTCAAAGACAGAACAGCCTTAAGGTCTAAGAACACTGCTTGTTTCCATTTCTATCTACTCCTTCTTCCCTGCTCTTCCTCATTTGATACTTAAAACAACTCTACTTCACTCTGCCCAGCTTGACTTAGGTTTTGTAGTTCATTAGTACTAAGGCTGCATGATGTAGAAGAATAATGAACTGGGAATAAAAAGACTTCAGTTCTTGTCCCCACTTAGGTCACTAACTTGCCTTGTGACTATGGGCAAATTGCATGTGCTTCAGTGACACCACAAGTAAAAAGGAGGGTCTGAATTGGATTAAATATCACATAAACACAGACAAAAACGTAATACAGTCCTTTCACCAAAAGAGATTAAAATATGGTATGTATAAATATGCATGAGGGCTCATCCAGAATGGAATTCTAGGACCCTCTCTTACCCGACAATAAAATCCTCTACCTGTACCCAAGGCATTTAGCTCCTAAGGTCCTTTCCAATTTTAAAATGCTATGGCATCTTTTATGGCATTTTGCACATTCCTGTTAGGTATTTATATACATTTCTCTTAATGTCTGACTGTATTAATTTTGTGATTTCTTAAAGGAATATGCTGTGGTGGTCAAAAACCTATTAAGTAGTTAGAGAGACAGGTAGTTAAGTGGTGCAGTAGAAAAAGCATTGGGCCTGGAGTCAGGAAGACTCAAAAATACAAGTCCAGCCTCAGACATTTACTAGCTGTATGACTTAGTGTTTCTTTTTTTTGTTTGTTTTTTGTTTTTAGATTTTAATTTTTTTTTTTATTTTTAGTTTTCAACATTTACTTCCACAAGATTTTGTGTTCCAAATTCTTACCCCATCTCGCCCCTCCCCCACCCCAAGATGGTATGCATCCCTTCCCCTAGTCTGCTTTTCCTGCTATCTGTCCCCATTCCCCTTCTATTTTCCTGTATGGCAGGATAGATTTCCTGTATTTCTTATTTCCCAGTTGCATGTGAAAACATTTTTTTAAAACATGTGTTTTTAAAACTTTGGGTTCCAAATTTTCTCCCTTCCTCCCTCCCCACGCACCCTCATTGAAAAGGCAAGCAACTCAATACAGGCTATACATGTGCAGTTATGCAAAACACTTCCATAGTAGACATGCTGTGAAAAACTAACTCTATTTCCCTTAATCCTATCCCCCCCGCCACTTATTCTATTCTTTCTTTTGACCCTGTCCCTCCTCAGAAGCATTTGCTTCTGATTACCCCCTTTCCCAATCTGCCCTCCTCTCTATCATTATAACTTAGTTTTCTCAACTGTAAAATGGTAACAATGGCACTTACCTCACAGGGTTGTGAGGATCAAATGAGATAAATATTTGTAAAGCACTTAGTATAGTGCCTTGCATACAGCCAACAATTAATAAATGCTTGTTCCCCTCTCTCCTTCCCTTTCCTTAAGTATTTAGGTTCCGGGCCTGAAAGTAGCTTGAATGAGAAATTCAAATTTTAGTCTAAGCTACTTATTTCCTTAGTTTCAGTTCTGACTTAATATGATATTTATAGATCAAATTGTTTCTTATCCTCACAGGTATAGCCAAAGTTGTTAGTATGCCAGAGACCTATGCTATTCTTACAAGCAATGGTATTCTAAATCCCTGGGAACTGCATTTGTTTGAAGTAATGCTGTAAAAGTCCAAAACTGTCAACCCTTACAATTAAAATAGGTGTCCTATCCTTATAGAGGCACGAAGCCTCCACTGGATGAGAAAGGGCATCATTTTTAGCTTTCCTAGCCTAAGTTGTTACATGATTTGGGTTCACGGTTGGCTATTTTTATAGTTGGTTGGAGGACAATCAACTCTGATTCTGGGCTGCATGCTATCAAATCACTAGACCTTCTTAAGAGTTATTATAGTGGTATTCTTTGAAAAAACAAAAACAACTTAGATTAAGAAGGCAGAGACTAGTCTGTGATTTCATTGGCACAGGAAACTTCTATCAGTGTAGGTCAGAGGCAGGACTTCCTGACCCCAAGGTCAGCTCTCAAATAAATTAAGCAAAACTAAAATGGCACTTGTTCATTGGGTCCATCAAGGAGAATTAATTTGAATTCTTTCCTTTACTTTTCAAAAGAAGTTAAAAAACAACAACAACCCTAAAACCAAAATAACTCTTGGAAAAGCTTAATTTCACAAAGCACTGAGTTATCTCACAAAAGTATGAAATCTAGTGATAACCAGATTATGCAACATATGGATTACTCATGTTTCCAAGGGAGTCCTTTACACCTTAAGCCTGCAAATGTTCATAATTTTAAAACTTCAATGAGATGGAAAAAAATGCTCACTGACCTATTTCAACACCCAGACTCAGAGATGACATGGGAGCTGCTATTAAGGCCTGCTGCTTTCTGGTGTTTACAATATTGAACTCTTTCATCAAACATTATTTAAAAATGATTGCTACATCTGTCTAGATCCATAATTAATTTAGTGGAGTATGTCTTGACTTACTGGATTTGAAAAAAACAAAACAAAAACAAAACTATAGTCTTTTTTGCATTAATTGGGCTTAGCAATTAATTGTAAGCAAAGTGTAGTTTGTTATACACCACATAAAACACAGTTCATAGTTATGATAAAGGGTTGGTTTTTAAAAAGAAACATTAAATATTTTGCTAATTAATTTTGAGACTTCTCAAAGGTATATTCCGTGGTGGTTAAAGAGCAAAGTAGCTACACAGACAGATGTCATTAAGTGAGGAAATCCTTATTCTCACATAGATCACAACTATCAGCGTGAGTTGTGGCTGAAAAATCCATCACCCCCATGGATGACCTATTAATAACTATTTCCAAACTTAGCTAGTCTGGTACTCAGAAAACTGACAGACTGTTTGAAGGCCTGTTCTTGACACCATTAAAGCTTGGCAGGACCTGCTAGAGTTTTCATACTTTTTGAGAACCCAAGGTCACCTTTGTGCTATAATATGTTACACTCTGGTGGAGCTATTTCTAGGTTCAGTTTTCCTGAATCTGCTTATGGCTAAATTCATGCTTATTCATTTAACATATGAATGGGTGATCTTGAGGGAAGAAATAAGGGAGCTACTTAAATCCTGGGAGAGGCTAAATGATCTATACCAGAAGAAATTCTCCTCTAAAGCTTAAACCTATGAAATAGCCTCCAATGGGGCAGACCTGACATTCTATTTGGACCCATCACTACCAAAGACATACTTCAAGTTCATAAAGCACAGAACTGGAGCTAGAAGGGAACTTAGGGATTTATTCCAGTTCTCAAGACAGGTTCAGAGATAAATGAGTTCCACGGCAAGTAATAAAACCAGGAGAAGAAATCAAATTTTCTTATAACTAGTGAAACAAAACCCCACAAAAAGCTGCAGGCCAAGGCCAGAAGTACCTAGAAAACATCCATTGAAGTGATTATGATAGAAACTTGATTCACCAAGAACTCTGACAGCCTCAGCTGGAAGGGATCTTACACAAATGAGGAAACTGAAGCCAGGGAGATATATGTCTGAAGTCACTACAGCCAATCAATGGCAGAGACAGGAACAGAAAGTTTAGGTCTTCTGGCTCCCATTCTAGGGTTCCTTCCCCTGTACCATGCTGCCTCAGCTGAGCTAACTAGGGGGCACAGTGGATAGAACTCTGGGCCTGAAGGAAGATCTGAGTTCAAATTTGACCGCAGATACTAGTTGTGTGAAACTAGACAAGTCATTTCACCTCTGTTTGCCTCAGCTATAAAATGGGGATAATAACAGCACCTACCTCTCAGGGTTTTTGCAAGAACCAAATGAGATAATATTTCTAAAAGCGCTTAGCACAGTGCCTGGCACACAGTAGTTGCTATATAAATGCTTATTATTCCTTTCCCTTTGCCCACCATATCATGCTGCCTCAACTGATTAATTGTGATAAGCTTACATTGGTAGAGGGAATGCCAATATAAGGCTGAAATTACACAAAAATAAAATAGATCTTATACCCTGGTGGGTGGATTAATAGCAAATAATACTGGCCACAGAGGCAGCAAGGGTTAATGGATACAAAGCAGACTCTTTGAGACAGGAAACCTTGAGTTCAAATCTACCTCTGACACATACTAACTGCCTAGGCATAGACTTAACCTTTCAATGCCCCAGGCAATTTTCTAAGACTGCTCACTCCACAGAAGATGCTGGGGGCTCCCTAGTAGAGGGAGGTAAGCTCATGAGGAATTCCCTATAACAATAAAATTAAGTGTTATTTTCTCCCAAGAAAATGTAAGATTATTACATAAAAATGTGAAATGGGCAGAAATTGTCTTTCTTTTCTGCTTACATTGTACGCTCTAGAATTTAGTACAATGTTTGGTGACGTGTGTGTGTGTGTGTGTGTGTGTGTGACACCCTAACTTGTGTAGCCCTATTCCCCCCTTCCAAGTAGTGTTCCTGATTAAGTGGAGAGAGGGAAAAAAATTATTCTACTTTGAAGTTTCCAGTGTGGTGGGGCAGATTTAGTCATCTGGACAAAGAGAGAGAGGAGGCTGCCTCAGGGTTAGAACTGAAATAGCAGGGAAGCAGGAGAAAGTGCTAGGGAGGTGGGAGGCTGCTATTGTTTTTAAGAATAAGAGTTGTACAGAAGCTAAAAGTAGTGTGGTTAGCTTTCAAATTACTGTGATTAAAAGATCAGGTTAAGGAAAATACAGGTTTCAGGATATTTAATTTTAAAAAATAAACTATCACTTAATAATACTAGTGATTCCATTACTAGATAAAATCCATGGGTGACATTTGCTATGTGTATTATTAAATTATATTGATTTATTTAAGACAAAGGTACTGGTACACATAGCACCATCAGCTAAAATTATAAGTATTTATTAAGAGCAGCTCAACTTATCTCCATATAATTTTACCTGACGTGACTCTTCATTGACTGTCTTTTTCAGCATCTGTAAATCTTCATATAAAGGCCCATCTGTTTCCATTGCAACTGGAAGATTCATGGAACTGGCTTCACTATACACTGTGTACTAAAATGCAAATTGTTAAAATCGTCACTCTCAGGAAGGAACCACTACATACTTCAAAGCATTTTATTGCCAGGTGAAGTAGTATTTAATTCAAGGGATAATTTGTTTTAGGTAATTAAAAAGATTAATTATAATATGTCTGACCAGAACTGAATATTTCTTAAAGTGCCCCAAACCTTCAACCCTCTCTATATAGTTGCTTTTTGTATCCAAGAAAAAGATGCAAACAGAACTTTTTTTTTTTTTTAAAAACTGGGGAAAATGTATGAGCACTGACTAAGCAAAACACAAGTTTTCTAAATATGTAACAATGGACATATGGTAAGTCATTAGCAATTCTAGTATAAAAATAAAACAATTATGGCACATCCTACCAAAAGTCAAATTTGAGACTGAAAATTAGGCTTCAATCATCTCAATATCATCTTCAATTAATCTTCAGTCATTCTACAGAAACTCTTTAGTATTAGTTTGTTATATGACAGTTAATAGAACCTGTAAAATTTTAGACACAGGACAGCAAGCAATATACTGAAATGCCTATAAACCAGTGTTTTTTTTCTTCAATAATTTGAAGAACATGTGTTAAGTCCACTGTAATTTCATACTCTGAAATTTTAACCCATGAAGTATTTTCCATTTTCAAATACTATTACATAACGGTAAGGTGCTGACAGATGTTACTATGATTTAGTCACAAATGGTACAGACAGATATGGGAAGACAGAACAATGTTAAATTCACGGTGCGGTATTACAAAAGTTTATAATTGCCATCACAAAATGGTTTATTTGAAGACTATAACTATGGGTTAAAGCTATTACTTTTACATGATTGGTAAAGTTACAAGAATATTGAAAAAGAATGACAATCAAGAGCACAACAATCAAACTTTAGAAAATTCAATAATTAGGAAGGAAGGAAGGAAGAAGAAAAAACATTTATTAGGCTATACTAAGTACCGAACATAGATCCCTATTTACTGTATGTACTCAGTCCGCATACCTGACTAGTTTTTCTAAGGTAAAGCATAAAGGTACTTTAACTCAATTGCTATATTTTATGCAAATACAATCATATGGCCTGTATGTTAGATATATGGTTTGTGTCTTATGTTTTATTAAGATAGTGACTTCAAATTCAAAGAGAACAAATTCTTAGCTGTGGATTTTCAAGTGTGTGTTTGGTATGGCATCAGCATTAATAATTTATCTAAGCAAGATACTTTGCAACATCAGGCACACACATATATAAGACTTCAGGATCTCTATCAGTTGCACAGTTTGATGGTACCTTTTAAGAAAACTCCTAAGACTTAAAGAATATGATTTGAAATTCATTTGCTTAATAAAATTCCAAACACAATATGCTATGAACCTATTAAACAGAAAGTGCTTAGCATAAACTTATACACAAAAAGGAACACAATTTTTAAAAAAGCACTGGAAAAAGTTATACTACATACTTTGTGTCTTATGAACTATATACTTTAAAGTGATAATAAAACATTTCTATGTAATATGGCTTAAAAGAAGTTAACTTTTCCAGTCTTATGAAATAACTTATGAAATGATATAATGATTGAGATTTAATTTGCAGCTCTAACAGAAAGGTAATAAAAATCAATAGGCTTATTTTCATAAACATTTAAAAATCGGGAATAAAACTGGCTCATTTGTTACCATTCTTTTTAAAATCATTTTTGATGATTTTAAATAACAAATACATATTTTATGACACAAAACACTCTCTTAATTGTGCATATGAATTCTGGATCAAACAGAATTTTATCTCCCTCACAGTTCCATTTGCTTAAATTTACTCTTAAGATTTAACCACACTGCTTGTCAAAAACCTCCTGGAGTAGAATGGTAATAAATGATAGAAAAGAGACGGCTCATCAAGGAGACTTTAGTGATTATATTTTAAAAATATTCTCTAGTTTCAGGGAAAAACATATAGAAAGAGAAATTTTTAAACTTTTTCTGTAAGAAAACAAAAAACTACAGACCCTAGTAGGAAAACTACTGGGTGTCTCTCTGTATCTTGAGATTCAGCCAATGATTCTCACCGTGTTAGGAAATTATTTCTTTTTAGCACAGTAGAAGGGAACCTGGAAATAAAATCTTAGTGTGGAAAAGACTCAGAGACTGATATTCAATAAAAGGCATCATTAGAATCAGTGACATATCAAATAGAAGGCAGGAGGTAATGAGGTTTCACAATTGATACTGCTTTGAATGTACAAATACCACATGTACACAAAACCAAAGGTCTCCATTTCAAAGAACTATCCTGCCAAAACTGGGAATCTATTTGGGAACTACATCTATTCGATAAAGTTTTTAAATTGCCTTCAATTTTAAAAGCAATTTTTTTTTGACATGTATAACTCTGATGAATGAAGGCAAAGGCCAGACCGACTGCTGGCATACATAGCACAGCCTGGACCAATGGAAAGGGTACTAGATTCAGAGTCAGAAAGCCTGGGTTCAAGGCCTGGCTCTGTTACTTACTAGATTTGTGACTATGCCCAAGTCATGTGACACCTCTGTGCCTCAGGTTCCTCATCTGTAAAATAAGGGGTTGAACTAGGTGATCTCTAGTATGGTCTTCCAGTATCTAACTCCTGTGAAACTGCAGCAATGTGCTGCACACTTAGTTATTATTAAAGACTAAAGCAGTTCTAGAAGAAAAAGTCATCTGTTTTGTTTTCAATCAATTTAAATTTAACTTATTAAAAAAAATCTGTATTATTTTAAATGAAAGGAGTATGTGCAAGGCTTTGCTTCAGGCTTTTAAAAATTTATGACAGTTGTCAGAAAAGAAGCAAGCTGCAATTGCAGTCCAAAGGCCTAAGGTCCAAATCAGGGTTTCACTGGACTGTAATTTACGTGTTATAGCTGCAACTAGATCAATGACACATTTAAAAAAAAGGAAAAACTTACTTAGTAAATTCTGAGGTAACCTTTTTTTGGGGGTGGTGGTGAGGGACCCACAAAATAAGTACTTGCACAAGAGGAAGTTTACAAAGTTTAAAAGTATTTTTTATTGCAGATAGTGCATATACATTATTAGTAGAACTGGTTTCTTTTTCCATCTCTAAGATGATATCAAATACCTGATCTTATACTGATATTCACAAAACCCCCCCATGTTTTCATGTGACTCTTTTTTTCAGTACCTGGGGGTTGGACTTGGCTAGATTTTCTATTTTAACCCAAGCTTCTTCCCGTTCCTTCAGTTTTAGCTTCTCTCTGAAAAACAGCAAGATCTCAAATTAAAATACCAGAAAGGAGAAGTTTTAAAAGGTTAATTTCTAAAAACAGACAAAAATATTTTTATCTCATTTTTATTGTCTTTCACCTTCACTTCTGAATATATTCTACTTCCCTTCCCTAACTTATAAGCCATTCCGTATAATAAAGGATAAAAAAGAGAAAACCACACATCCAATGTGTCTGACATGGCATGCACCATGCCAAAGTCACAGTCCTCCACTCTTGCAAAGGACGAATGGCATCCACAGGTACTTAAAATCACTGATTTTTCATTTAACATATGATAACTTATCACCTTACTCTAGAAGCTTCTCTACAAAATCTACAATCTCTCTTAACTTGATGGCATAATTTATTTATATCTAAAGCAAAATCAGAGTACGTGACAAAATGGGAGACAGGGTGGAGCGAGCTGAAATGCTAGAGCAAACACTATTAACAAGGACGAGTCCTGGGAGTCAGGCAACCTAGGTTCTATAGCTGTGTGACCTTTGGAGAAGTCACTGTCCCAACCAGAGACTGATATTCATGAAATGTCAGGAGGCCAACAGATTCCTCAGAATCTTTTAAAATGTACATTTTTTTTCCTACATCCTAGTTTACAGACCCTGTGAAATCTGCCAGGATGTAGGGGTTCATCTTCTGTGAGGAATTTTTTTTTAACTTTATTAATTTGTTTTGATTTATCAACAATCATTCTCATAAGCTTTTGAGTTTTAAATTTTTCTCCCCCCTCTCTCCCCAAGATGATATAGGCTATACATATACATTCTTATTAAACATATTTTCACATTATTCTGTGAGGAATTTAATGCAAAGGTGTGGACAAGTACTACACAGAATGAGAAGGACTAGACGGGCAGTAATTTGTACAGTGGAGGGAGTACCCACACTGAAGAGATCATGGATTCAAAATACATAAGTACTGATGTGAATGAAAATGTTTATGCAATTCTTGAGAATGCAAAAAGCTCTGTTTGGAAGTTCGGTAACAGAGATGTTTCATAACATGAAATCTATGATATTTTATAAAATATGATGTATTAATGGGGCACATAGGGAAAAATGACCAGTTGATCCATTTTGCTCATTCTCAATAAATTGGGCTGAGCAACTGCTGAGGAGGGGCGGAAGAAAGGTTTTTAATAAAGCTAAGTGAATGGGGGAAAATGATTTCTGGTGGGATCACATTTGTTGTTAGTTGTTCAATATGGCTAACTAGGGCTTTCTACCCTTTCCTGAAATGTCGTACGTAAGCAGATGGATCATTCCTCTTTTCTTATCATTTTGACTCCTCACCCAAACTCTGCTGTACACTCGCATCTTCTCCTTGTTTCCCTGTTACTACCCTGGCATTACAGGTCCAACAGACACAGGTGCAAGTGTCTCTGGGAGGCGGTGTAGGGGGAAGGGGATGGAGGTGGAGAGAAGCAAAGTGCTAGACTTGGAGACAGAAGAAACCTGGTTTGGAATCCCACTCCTGACCCCTGCTAACTGTGGAGTGATGGACAGATCATTTAGCTTCTCTGTGACAGATTTCTCAAATGTAACATGGGGAAATAGATACTTAATGAAGAAAACGGTTCCCATATGCTATATATACTTCACAGGATCTTATGAAGATAAATGAGATACTATGTATAAAGGGCTCTGTAAATCTTTAAGCACTATATGAATGTTAATTATCTTTCTTTAAATTGGTGGTCTGTAACTAGGTGGAAAGACTGCCATCTTCCCCCATGTGGTTCATGAAGCCTAACCTCTAGCAATGGTCCATCGGCCCTAATCATGAAAATGATTAAATAAATAAAGGGGGAAGAAAATGAGAAGTCGGAGAAAAGGACAGAAAAGGAGAGAAAGAAATTAAGAAAACATCTTCATATAAAAAAAGAAGGAAGGGAAGAGAAGAAAAACTGACTTATAGAGGGGAATCAAAATAACTTGTTGATTTATTATAATTCTCTCTCAGTTAGAATTTTTGCTGGTATTATTTTTCCTGGACAGAAAGTCTAACTTAAAGTATTAAAACAAACACATTCCATAAAGTATATTCACAATAAAGTTATTACAGGATAAAGTTGAAACTGTTTATACTGAGAAAAAGGGCCACAGCTTTACTTTAAAGGTAAGAGGAATTTTCTAGAACAAGCAAGGTAAGCTGATAAGCAACAATTAGGAAGACACTGTAGAAATAACACATTCAGAAGATGGTAACTTACTTCATTTTCTCTGCTTTAAATTGTTGCGTGCAGTCATCAAACAGTTTTTGGTTCATCTCCATGAAGAGTTTCAATGCATTATATATCAAGCCATGTATTGTTCTACAAGTAAAATTTCAGATTGAAACTTAATACTTTAAGCTGAATAATGTGCCATACTGGTCAATAGTAGCCAGCTGTCTAGATAACGAGAATTAAATCACTTTGGGAGATCATTTAATTTGTAGGTATTTTAACATAATTAGAATAGAAATCTTTAAGACTAAACATAGTCTCACAAAAACACTTGTGTCGTGTCACTTATACAGAAGCTAACATCTGAAGTGTTTTAGATCATTTTAACAGTCTTGCAAATTTTGTTAACTGGGGAAACAAAAGACTACAAAGCCAGAAGGAACTATTAATAGTCCAACCTAGTTGAACCCCTACCTAAAAAACTGAATTGATTTTTAGTTTTTAGATATTCAAAATGAAATTTCGATATTCAAAGCTCAAGGAAAACCATTAAAATTTATTCTTAAATTCCAACCATCTTTATTTAACCTTAATAAAATAACATTACTTAGAGTACTTAAGAAAACTTCTTTTATAGACAAACTTCATATTCTGAAAGTAGTGGTATTCAATAGTTATTTTTTCTTTTTAAGACATTAGTTACTTATTATTGACAATGTTCACATCATAAAAGTCATGAAAACTGTGTTTACTATTTTAAGAAACAATAATCAAATTATACTGAGTAGCACTATAACTACATGGTGCATCTGTTTTTCCACCCACATATTTGCTCATCTGTAAGTCAAAACCTTATCCATATCAATGAAAAAAAAAAAAACCCAACTCTATCACCACCAGCATAGAGAGATGTTCAAGTAAATCAGGAACAACTGTTGAAAAAAAGGACTGGGTGCAAATATGATTGTCAGTGAAGGGCACTGTGATATAATCAAAGACACCCATTTAGGAATCAAGAAATCTTTTAGTTTCAGCTCTGTTACTCTCCAGTTGTGTGAACTTGGGCCAATCACATCCCTTCTCTGGGTTTCAGTTTCTTCATCTCTGAAGTGATGGGAAACCAATATGCAGAATGAGACATGTTTTTGGACATGAGCAATATGGGAATTTCTTTTGGTTGACTATAAAAAAAATAGAGTGGGTCAATAATCTGTAATTTCATCAGTGTGGACATTCCTTCCACCAAAGAATTGCTATGGTTGAAAGATTCCTTACCCTGTGGTCCAACTTGGTGACATGACTCTAATGTATCTAGGCTGGTCCTTAGACATAGACATATTCTTCTGTAAGTTCTTTAGGATGACAATTATACTATCTCACATTTCTATTTCTTTAAGATTTATAAAGCACTTTCCTCACAACAAACCTGTGAGATAAGTACTGTGTTAAGACTCCTTTACAGAGCTGAGAAACAGTTTCAGAAAAGTGAAGTAACGACTTGCTTATGATCACAGAGGCAGTAGTATGTGCTAGAATAGGGATTCAAACTCTGGATTCTTAGACTGATAACAATGTGAGCTGCACAAGAGATCTGGGTCCTTGAGAGCAAGTGGGTTCTCCATCATTGGAGGCGTTTAAGAAGAGACTGAACGACCACTTGTCAGGGACATAAAGAGGATTAGAGGATTCCTGTGTAGATATGAGCTGGACTACATGACCTCTAAAGTCCTTTCTAGCTACGTGATGCTGTATTTCTCTATGCGTACAGGTATAACAGTCTTTCTATGATATGTTAGAGTTGTAATTTTATCACAGTATGGGCAATCCTTCCACTAATGCAGAAGAGAATCCCTTTATGCCTAAAGGGATTATTGATATATGTTTTGATATATGTAAGCATTACTAATATTTTACAGGCAAAATTAATATATGCTGTTCATGCGCTGCTGTGGCTAAAAAAATTCTTCTCGTAGTTGGCCACTGTTCTGGTAAAAATGACTGTGCACTTGGGTTGGCTGATCCTTGGAA
Organism: Vombatus ursinus; assembly: GCF_900497805.2. Classification (NCBI taxonomy): domain Eukaryota; kingdom Metazoa; phylum Chordata; class Mammalia; order Diprotodontia; family Vombatidae; genus Vombatus; species Vombatus ursinus. Next base: position 9,459,341 of record NW_020947062.1, on the reverse strand, counting down.
AATAAATGTATAATATAGTATAGAAATCCATTGTACTTATTCTTTTCACTGTGTTACTACCTGCCAGAGCTTGTGCTCTGATGGCATAGCTTTTGATGAAAGCTTGGAGCAAGACTTTGGAGGAGGAAAACATTAATTCTCATGGAAAAATCCAGAATAAGTTCTTTATGTCTCAAAAGATGTAATTTAATAAATAAGCAGTTGAAATAAAGGAACACAAACTTAGAAGGAAATAAAATTAAATGTACTTATTTCTTTTGGATGCTATTACTATTTTAGAAGTACATTCTCTCCTCTTTCTTTAGCATCTTGGTGGTACAAAGGAAGCTACTGTAACTTCTGTACCGCAAGGATTCCTCAGCGCATGGGCCTGGAATACTGTGCCTTTGTTGTCGGGGACGTGGGAAGCATTCCAGGGCAAAAATTAGCTATGAAGTCCTCCAGGAAGAGGAAGCTTTAGCTTCTCTGAGTGAGATTCTGGGTTATGAAGCTAATGAGATATTTCCTTTGTGGAAGCCATAAAGGCTGAGAGTCAACTGATACGCCATGATGTTGACTCGGCAGCTAAGGAGGGGAAAAAAAGGACTATTGCTAGAATCTGCAGTATTACTTGAGTCTACATAAATCTGGAGTCTCAATTCTGAATTTTCTTCACTGATGCTTAAAATCTAGATTTCAACACTAATTAGTAAGAAGCTTCAGCAAAACTGACAAAGTATAGACATTGCTGGTTAAAGTTGTAACTTATTTCTTACTTATTCCAATGGGTCTTTGAATTACGGTACAAAGATGGAAACATGATGGGTAGAATCTTTGCTGCATTGTCACTGATTAAACTCATAATGTATTCATTATTCCAGTAATACAGTGCCCGCTCTGCCACCTGAAAAACAAAGACACATGATTTTTTTCTACAATGAACAGGTTTAAATTTGTAAGTTACAAATTAAAAACCTGAAAACAGGTGAAGTACAGGCTTATGCCACCTAATGTTGTAAGATGGTTTTACAAAAAAAAAAAAATCTCGATCATAGGGCTTAGAGCTAGAAGGGACACTGGAGATCATTTAGTGAGAAAATGTAGGGAAATGTACCATAGGAAAAGAGCTGAAAGGAGAGCCAGAGTCACTTAGGTGAGGAGCTAAATACTTTTAGGAAGTGTGAGATATATTCAGTCAAAGTATGATTATAATGTTATTAATAATTTATTAAGAAATGATGTTGCCTAGGTGTGTGCCTGTATTCTATTAAAAGCCTTTCGTTGAAGACAAATATCTGCTGATATTTGTCCTTCTTGGCCCTATGAAAACCACACAACTTGACTTCTGACCCCAGTAGCCTATAATCTAAGGTGGTATTAGTCAACCACATTTATTCATTCAATAAATACACCAGGAATATAGATGCATGCAAAGGGCCCTGTGTTGGACACTTGTGGGGAATACAAAGAAGACTAAGATACGAACACAATCCTCAATATCCTTACAGTTCAATAGGGAAGACAAATACAAAGACAGAATGAGAAAAGGGCCATAAAATGCAATATACAAAGTCTTGTAGGCATTCAGAAAGAGCAATCACTTTAAATTATGAGCTTAAAATCCAAAATGATTATTTCTACATATAAATAAAAACTATTCTGCAAGACATCCAGACACATGGAACATACAAGATCAAAGAGCATGAAACTTTCAAACAAAACAAAACCAAAAACCCAGAGCAGTTGAATTTTGCAGCACTTAAGAAGAGGGAAATGACTGAAGACAAGTCTGGAAGTAAGATTTCATTAGAGTAAGAAATGAAAGTTAAATGGTTTGAAATTCAGGAAAAGATCTGTAATTTTCCCTGCATTTTAAACTCTTCTTCTACAGAGACCTACTATGATGCCTCCATGTGGCATGGAGATGACTCTGGATCCTCAAAGTGGGAGCCACAGTACAGAGGCTCTGGCATACCATCCTAAAGAGGCTTTAGGCATCTGGCAAAAGATGATGCCTGCTGTTCAAGGGGCGTATTCATGGACCACAGCAACCCATAAAATAGAATCCTGTGAAGCCTCTTCTGTTTTTGCTATTGCAATGGCAAAGCAGTGGAAAAGGGAGCAAAAGGTGCTAAGATCACCCAGTTTTCTGACTGTCTATAAATATTAATTCAGCTGCAAATATCCTAAACGTGAGATAATGGTGGACGGAGGAGACAAACATGGAAGAACCGAATCACATCACTCTTGAAACCAAAAGACAAATGAAGTTAGAGTTAAGATGGAAATATGGCTCACAAATTCTCCTTGGAAAGGCAAATAACAGAGCTGGCAGTGGTTTTATGATATATCCAAGGACAAGAAACATCATTTTACAGATACCTGGCCATCTCACACGGCCAGTACTCATGGCAAACATTTGCAGAAATACTATCATGAAGATGTCACATTATTTATTGAAAAGGTTGAGGAAGAGAAATTTTATGAAGAACTCATTAAAATTCTCTGAATTAAATCAATATATATTTAATGTTCAGTGATCTCAAAGGAAAAATGGGAATAGGAGAGAATGTAAAAAATGTAATTAGCTCACAGTTTGGAAGTAAAAAGCAAGAGATGCCAGAGGTTTGTAGATTGCCCTGAAAAGTCATGCCTGTACACCATGAATACTTCTTTCAAGAACAGAGTTGGGAGGCACTGGATATGAAGAATACCAAATAACATCACCAAAAAAATTCTAACAGACAAAAGAAATGGCTGGTCACTATGTGGGAGTTATTTCTACATCAGCTGTTTGTGTACATGTAAGACTGATTTCTTACAGCAAATAGAAAAACCAACACCAAACTAGAAGAAAAATGAGAAGACATGGTATATGTTTGTACTTCCAATCTGATACAAAAAAGTGGGAAATGGATAAAGAACAGATACTAACACAGATCATTACCATATCCTATCAAAGTTTAATTGCTGTAAATGAATCATCACAAAGAAACAAAGCCCAAAAGCTGCCTCAGCAAACACCTGATATTCTTGTCATACAGACAGATATTAGTTTGCAACACTGGTTTAAAATATAAGCTTGCTTTGTAACTTATGGAGGGTACATGGCTAATGCAGAAATTGGTTTTGCATGACTATACATATTTGTAATACATTTTGTTTTTCTTGCCTTCTTGGGTTGGTGAAGGGGCAGGAAGAGGGACAGAATTTGAAATTGAAAAAAGAATAAAAAGTCTCTGCTTTAAAAAAAAAAACACCTTATGGAGGTGGCTGTATGCATCTGCATAAGTTATTGTGACCATATGTTTGGTGACCTGCTTATTTTTCTTAGCCTATAAAAGATGGCTCTCTGGTTTGCAGGAGAGAGGGATATGCTAGGTAATGAAGGTCATGTCAAAATAAAGATATTAATAAAAAGATTTAAGAAACTTACAGAGGATAGTTAAACGTTATGAATGGTACTGACATAAAACAAAGTGAAGCAGTGGAGGAAAAAAACGCGAATTTATAGAAAGCTTGGCAAGACATCCACTTAGCTCACATTATCACAAGGCCTTTAAGGACAAAACTGCTTCCAAACCTCATCCCTTCTCACTTCTCCCGTGGCTTCTCTCCCCTTACCCTCTCAGCTAAGAACCTGGCTACATATTTGATTGAAAAAAACTGATGCCCTTACGGAACTCCCTCTTCTCCCCTCCTCATCTCATATCACTGTCCTCAGACACTTACTGCCTGTGTGACCCCGGGCAAGTTAACCCTGTTTGTATCAGTTTCCTCAGTAAAATGAGCTGGAGAAGGAAATGGCAAACCACTCCAGTATCCTTGCCAAGAAAACCCCAAATGGGGCCATGAAGAGTCAGACATGACTGAAACAACAAATTGGCCCATATTCTTACTTTACCATTTCTACAGCATTTTTATGAGAACAGTCTAGATACTCATTGGAAGCATCCTTGATGAAGGTATAAGAAGGGTAAACAGGCGGGCTTTTGGAAAAGAGCAGATCCCATCGGCACAGTAACCCAACTGACTAAAAGATGTAGAGAGTTCAAGATCTTATTCTATTTATTGTTTGTGTCCTTTGGGGGGGAAGCATCTGATTCAGCCTCTGATGATGTCAAGTGAGACTTTTAAAGCAAGGAGACATAGGAGTCCAAAGGCATTTGCTACTGTCATGAAGTCTGGCACACAGTCGAAACTGAAGAGTGGTCACCTATAGCTGCTGAAGTGCTCCACATGCTTTTGGTCTCCCATGATTTTATACTGATTGCACTAAGTCTCAGAATACTTCAGGGCCTCCTGAGGTTCATAACCACGCAAAAATATTTGGTCCAGCTATCCATACAGGAAAAACTAATTGGATAAAGAACACCTACTGTTTAGATCAGTCGTCTCTAAACTCTTTTTTTGCTGGTACAAGCCTATTAAAGGTAATTTTTTTTCCCCTGGTGAGAATGTCTCTCTGTGTATGTGTGTTACACTATCTGAGTGGCACTTGTGCTTTTGCTGTGTTTGGGGTTAGGTCATAACTACACTAAGAAACAGATGCCTAACTAGGGAAAGGGGAAGGCTGAGAGCTTGTATAGCTGAAAAAGGGAATGAAGTAAGGGAATGTGGGGCTGTAACGGAGGAAAGGTGAGTGTGGCTGTGCTGGAGACAAGCCCACTGATGAGTTCTTTCAGCGGCTGGTATGTGATTCATCTTCCCCTCTTCAGACTGGCTAATCGCACTCTCCATGGGGGTAAAGCCACGGCCTCCAGACCATGGCATAAAGTTGGATGGACACCTCAAATTGCCGATCCAATGACTGTGTGTGTGGACAATGAGGTGCGTCCAAAACAGAACAGGATCTGTTTTGAAGAAATCTGCCTTGTTTGCATTTGGGAAACTGCAAAGTGATTTTATTGATCCTAAGAGTTTCCCTGAAACAGTCTTATCTTTTTAATATTATTAATTGTCTGGTGATCCCGCATAGCTGTAACTAGTAGAATATCAGTGTCTAAAGAATTAAAAGTTGCAGGTCACACAAAATGCAATGGAGAGGTATATGACAGGTATGAATAGGCTGCAATTCAATATCACTGAAGAACTATATTTTCCAATTACCATAAAGGATATCATCAGGAGATGTATGACCAAAGAAAGGAGATGATCTAAGCATTTAACAAGAGCAAAGGACAGATCACCGATGGACACCCTGGTGGCTCCATTGGTATCTATCTATAAACTGCCAAGAAATCAAGATGATCCTTAGTGCCATGGATGACTGTTCCTGTTCAGGAACTACAGAAAGACATGGACAAGAGCTATAAAGGATGGAAATATATGCACATAATCTGTATGGGTAGAAGAAATACTTACATAGATGAGACCACAGATTCATTAAAGTTTAAACTACAGTGAATTTTTTGATAACCAAAAACAAAACAAAAAAACCCTAAATCCCAAACTTTGAAAACTCAATTACTGAATATATATTTTAAATACTGGTCTCATACTATAACTATTCTCAAATCACACATTTGGTAAATACTCTGGTATGTGTTCTAACCATACCACACCTGTAATCTTGCTTTAGTCTCTTCTGTGGCTTCTCTTCTCCTCTGCTTCCTATCATAAGCTTACACCCTATTCAAAATGATGATACACAAAGACTTAAGGCACAATGTGGGATTTATGTGCCAATCTACTTGTTTTTGAATTTATTATATTAGCTAATTTCGGACCTGAAGTTGAGGCTCAAACTTTTCAGGGAAAATGTTTTTAATGACTAGATTTTCATATGACTTTAATGTCCTCTATTTATGTCTAAATAGAGATTTTGTGAATAAACTTCTAGACAGCAGTATTCTCTTGCTCTATGCTCATGCCAGCTGGTTTAAAAACTATTTTCTTTTCTTAAATGGGAAAATTAAGTAGAAATAGTAAAAGAGAAAGAATGTTGCATAAGACATTAAGAAACTTTGACCTTATGCCTGGCCCTGTTGCCTACAGTACCAGAATTTAGCTGGTTAAGTTATCACACGTCTCTGGGCTCAAGTTTCTTATCTTTAAAATGAGAGAGTTGGATTAAATGTCTTCTAAATCCCTTTTGGCTCTAAAATTTTATGATTCTATATGGGATGGTCTCCAATGAGAGTTAATTCTACACACAATACTAAAGTAAGTGAACTAACTTACTTCAGAATAGATTACCAATGTCTGGTATATAAGCAAATTCTTTACCAAGCTTTATCAAGCACTTTTCATTAAAATTTTACAACTAGATCAGGCTATGAAGTATACTGAAAAATAACAGGGTTAGAAATGCTGATATACACTAAAACAAAATGCTTCATGCTTTGTATAAAACAAGATAATTTGTTAGGCAACTTGGTTATATTAAGTTTAGTTACTCTCAACCTCCCAGGTCAGAAAGAACAAACCTTTTCAGAGAAATTAAACAATTTAGTAACCAATTATTATTAAGTAGCTACTATGTATAAGATATTGTGGTAGATGCTGGGGAATACGAAGATAAAAGTGAAAGGATCCTTGCCCTCATGATGAAACTAGGTGGACAATAATGAAGAAAATGGTACCGATCTGTCAGCATTTTGAAAGTGGAACCACCATATCTGGATTTTACTCAGCCTGTGGTGGGCTGAATGAGGAAATAGAAATGGTACTCAAGAATAACCCAGGAAGAACAGCTAGTTCATGTCAAATACACATTAGAGGAAATTCATCCTCAAGGTGATAGAATTTTGAAAGTATTCAGGGACTGATTCTATAGATTTAGGGTCACTGAAGAGTTTGGCCAATCAATTCACACAAGAAAAACCAAATAGATAAGGAATGACTATTTTCCAGACTAGGATTTGCAGGTGGATGGATAGACAGACCATTTTATCTATTTGTACATTCATCTTAGACAGACTACGAATGGACCATTTTGGAAATTGCACAGTGCTTTTGACAATTCCAAGCTACTCCTTCAACCAAAAACCTACTTTTCACATAACAAGCTGTAAGTGATGCTATAAGACTATGAATAATGGAATACCACAAACCATGAAGAAACAAAACTGTGCCTGAACCAAACGGTAATGGAAAGACTATAGTGCCATGGTTATTAAACAGGTGGCAGCATATTACCAATGGTAACTTATACACACAAAAGAAGGCATAAAATATATTACCTAGGACATGTATGATCAGAAAATGAGATTGGTTGGTCATGTGGTTATACTGAAAGACAAAAGACGGACAGCTCAAGTGTTTTATCAGATATCGTATCTAAAAAAGCCAAGAGGAAGACCTATAAAATTTGGGCAGACTTGCTGGAGGAATTTTGGAGGTCATGGACAGGAGTAGGTACTACATAGTGACTGTTCTTAATCTATAATCCATTTTACATAGTATCATTATTATAATATTACAGACTTAGATCTGGAAAAGACCTCAAAAGCCATTTAGTCTTCATTTTACAGATTTGGAAAATGAGACTCAGAGAAGTTAAGTGACCCTCCCAAGGTCATAAAGGTAGTAAAAGTAACAAAGGTAGGATTTAAACCCAGGTCATCTGACTCCAAATGAAGCATACTTTCCTTTGCATCAACATGCCTGTGACCACCCATTTTAGGCTTCTATCATCTTTCACCATAACTGGTTTCCACATCTAAGAGTTTCCTTCTTAGCTACCCAAATCTATCTGATAAACCAATGCCAGATTAATTACCTTACAACACCATTTTGGTAGTTTCCCTTCCCTACTTAAAAACCTTCAATAGCTCCCCACTGGTTCATTGAATAATATCCATATTCCTTAGCCTGTTATTTAAAGCCTTCCATAATTTGGTCCAATCTTCTTTATCCACTACATGTACATCACAGACTCCAGTCAAACTAGACTACTTACTACTCCTTAAACATAGTATGCATGTTCCAGCCTTGGTGTTTGCTATGCACCTTTCCATTTCTCCCTCCCCACACAACTTCTCTATCTCTTCCTCTTGGAAGACCAACTTTATAGGACCAGCTAAAATGCTACATCTATAAAATGTTCTCTGATAACCCCAGCAGAAACCGAGCTCTCCTTCCATGGAACTTATATAGCTTTATCTTTGTACTCCTCTTAGGGCACTTACTGTTGAACTCAGGTCCTCCTGACTCCACGGCAGGGGCTCTAATCACTGTGTTACCTGGCTGCCCTCACCTTTTAGACATTTCAAACTATTATACTCTTAGAGGTGTCAAACTTGTTGTCCTTCCCCCCACCCCCATGGTGACTGCAACCTGAATCAGATTAAAATGTAATAAATATAAATACAACATAATATAGATGATATTATTTTGTGTTTTTCTAAGTCTGCTGGGATCCCTTTCTTGAGTCATCCTTAATGTCTCACTCCACCCTATACAGTTAATCTATTGTCAAATCTTATGATTTCTGCCTCATGTATTCTTGTATTCTTCATGTATTCCTCACTCACAGCGCCTAGTTTAAGCCTCCATCACTACTCTCTGGGACTACTACAATAGTGTCCTAAATGGTCTCCCTGCCTTACACCTCCAATCCATTTTCTGGTCAGGTGCCAAAGGTTCAGGTCTCTCCATGTCACCCCCTTTCCTCAAACTCTTGCAGCTCCCTATTATCTCCAGGATCAATATAAAGTCCTTTGTTTTGCATTTAAAGCCCATCACAACCTGGCCCTTTTCTACCTGGAATGGGTCTTGGAAATCATCTATTAGAATTCCCTCATTTTACGAATAGGAAATTGATCCTTAGGCAGATTTAGTGACTTGCCACGGTAGTAAACAGAAGGTAAGGATTGAATGTAGGTCTCTTGAAGCCACACCTGGGTCTTTCCGGATGCATCTCACTCTTTCATTGTTACTGATCTTTGAGAAAATTTTCAGTGGAGTGGTAGGGGTCAAAGTCAAAATGCAGCAGTCAAAGAAGGGATGGGGAAGACATAAACATAAAGGCACAGAAATAAACCACATGTTATTGGAATATGGTAATGAAAGGAATGGAATGGAAGAATAGGGAATGGAGGCAAGGTCAATGGGAAACTTTTTTAGAGGGCAGAAAAACCTATGTATGTCTAAAAGCAGAAAGAGGGGGGCAGCTAGGTGGCGCAGTGGATAGAGTACCGGCTCTGGAGTCAGGAGGACCTGAGTTCAAATCCAGCCTCAGACACATAACACTCACTAGCTGTGTGACTCTGGGCAAGTCACTTAACCCCAATTGCCTCACCAAAATAAATAAACAAATAAACAGACAAACAAACAAACAAACAAATAAATAAATAAAAGCAGAAGAGAAGGAACCTGTAGAAATGAAGAGACTGAAGATGTTAGAGAGGGAAGGGATGACGTGAGAAGACTCACTGGAAAAGAGAAGTGTATTTTAGAGAACAGAGTCAATCCATTGCAACCACTTGGTTTAAAATATTATGCTATGTGCTCTGGAAGTAGGCTTTACATGAAGATGACAACTAGCACTGGTTTTAGAGTTTTAGAAGTTAGCAATATTCTATTACGTCTACTTTAATAAAAAATAAAGGACAATGAGTTTGAAATGGTGACACAAAGGATGACAATGTCAATATTTGTTGACTTTTATTTTACTCTGAACAACTTTGGCACTGTAGCAAAGTTTGGTGCACCATTTAAAAAGGTACAGCTTTCAAAATTAAAAAACAAAAAAACAAAAAAAACAACCTTATAAAGTTAATTATTTATTCTATTTTTCTAAACAATACACACCTGGAAATGTGGGCTGGAAACACATTTGGCTAGTTGTCTGAAAAGAGGTTCCATGACCTTTACAAATTCAGATGGCTCAATAACATCTAGAATCTCCTCTAATTCATTTAAGAACATGACTTCTTTTGGACTGTGAGTCTTTGGCCAGTATTTGAGAAGTGCCATTACCACCTAGAAAAAGAAAAATCACATTAGGTCCTTCGATTCTTGATCTACACGGTCTTATTAATTCATCATGCACATTCCTGGTTTGTACTAACAAATTAACACAAAGGTTTTGTTTACTCATAGAAAGAGCGATAATAAAGTGTAATAATAGCATCCAGTCTCTTAAAATTGAGGAATGTTACTTTACATCTGATATAAATCCAGGTTTTAAGTTTATGTAACCAACCCTTTCTAGTTAAATTGTATTAAGATTGGTTTCTTGAATAAATTTTGAAAAGAAAATAAAATGAGTGGTCACAGGAGCAACAAGGAATAAAGAGATCTAGGGCAACTAAAAATACATTGATATGGCTGATGTAATACACTGGTTTATTTGTGGATTGGACCAGGTACAGAATTTTTAGTGACACATGAAGGCAAGTCCTTTGTGACCTTTCTATCATTCCCAAATCTCTATTCCATTATTCAGAATAATGAGTGTCTGGACTTAGTTTTGAAAAATTTCTGTACCTTCAACAACTTTTCTTACACAAAGCAACTACTTGTTCACAGGTAATCCCAGTTGTGAAATTTTGGATATTTGTAACAGAGTTTTCTTTCAAAGAAGGTATTCATATAATCCAATATAAGATGTCTCCCTACTTCCCACCTCAAATTTACAATTTGGAAAGAACTCAGATAACAATGATAATAACATAAAAAACTGAAGTTTCCATAGCTCTTTATGTTTTATAAGTATTATCATCTCCATTCTACATAAGGAAATGGAGGCTTAGAGTTAAGTGCTGTGATAAGGTACACACAACACTAGTGAGTATTGGAAGTCAGCTATCAAACTCAGGTCTTCTGATTCTGAGTCTAGATGCCTTTCTGTGATGTCATGCTCTCTCCCTAAAAATCACTTTATACATCTACTACTTTCCTTGTTCACTTGTATAAAGGAATTCTATTATTTGAAACAGAAAAAAAAAAACCCAGTCTGTGAGCCATAAAACAGACACTGGTTCTGATATTAACTCTCTTAAAAAGGTCCTATCTTCTGATTATAGCTTATGGAGCTATCATAGGATTGATTTGAAGGAGTCAGAACCTGGACAACTCAGATTCCTGCATTAGACAATACTCAGCTATTTCTGTGAGTTCAGAATGCAACAGTATTTTTTGTTGTTGAAGAAAGTGAGCTGCTCAGGGAATGCTAATCCTGATCAACAATGGCTACTTACTTTTGAGTGCAATTCAAGAAACTGAACTTTTCTATAAGGACTAGATTTCTAAGCTCATTTCCTTGGAGATAACCTCTTACTAGGAACCCTTTGACTGCCAAGCTTGGACAAGATTACTAATGGTCCTGAGTCTTGAATTTCAGAGAACTGAGGTCAGGGGGTTTTGAAACTTGTGGTTCCCCTGGCTATGGAATTTCCCCCTTGACTTGGCATTGCAGTGAGATGGGGAGAGGATATTTTTTTACTTTGGGACTTGGTTCAAGACTTGTAGGTTGGCCAAGTTTACTCAAAGACAAATGGGTGAGAACTGCATATTTCACTTTTGTAGGACCTATTTTAAGAGAGGTTAAATACTTAAAAGTGTTGCCTTTTTTAAAAAGAAAATTTTGTATATGGGCCCAGAAATCTTTTAAGGCTTCATAAACATTTTATAACAGAATTAAGTAACAATGTAATGCTCGATGCTAGATGTTTTAAAATCTCAATGTTTTAAACTGAACATTAAAAAAAGGAAGCAGCAGTAGTAGGGATAAACATTTCACTTTAGGGAATAACTATCTCAATATAACTTACCAGTAAGAATAACTTTACATATATTTATTAAAATACATGATATTATTATATTAAAATATATTATATAACAATAACCAATAAATATAATTTATTGTACTTTTGTCAATGTTTATTTAACAGAATGCCTACATAACAGAACTGGCTATATTTTAATATTATTATCACTAAAACAAGCAATTTGAAAAGAAGCTAAAGATCCTAGGAGGCTGTCCAGATATACCAGTAAGATCAGAATAACAGAATCCACTGTACTTTTCTATATTAAACTATATTAAACAAAAGTATTCCAATAAAGAAATGTAGTTTTTGTTTTGGCTTTATGACAAAAATAGTTTTGGATCAGACCTATGATTCCATTTGTGAAGAGAGTTGGTGGTGAGGAATGTCCTTCCCCCATGAAAACTGGCAGCTTCTTTGCTGCCTGGGGCACAGAGAGGTAAGTGACTAGCTCCCCCAGAGTCACATGGCCAGAATGTGTCAGAAGTGGGGGTAGACTAACTCATCCATTACACCATGCTGTCTCTCAATAACAACAACATTAACAGTAAATTTAAAAAAAAACCTTCAAATGTCATTTTGGGGCATATGACCAGTACATGTCAGTACAGTCTTGACAACTAACAGAACTATCTTCAATATTCATAGTTTTTGTTTAATTACTGGGACAGAAAAAGAATATGACAATATGACAATAAGACTCTCTGAGTGTTTGATCTGGAGAATACCTTACAAATATAGGAGTCGGGTCATGCCACATGTAAAAAATTGCTTTTAAAAAGTGCTTCCATATCAATTATGCAGCTGCATTTCCACCACCAAAACAAGTCTTCAGTTTAGTTAAGGAGGATAAAAATAAAGTATCCTCTACATGGCATTCAGTACCTCAACTGTGCTTGATATTGAAGTCTGATAAGATTTGGTACAATTCCTTTGGGGCTTCCAAAGTCTCAGACACAAATATGGTAGATAGTTCCTGGGAATCCTACGGTGGAGAATGCAGAGTAAATGTCACTCCTTAAAATGGATGGAAGCAGGGATTAAGTCAGACAGTGCTCTCCTTCACCTGGTTTCTGAGCACATCACCTCTGCAGAATTTTCTGTTATTGCTTGTTGATATCTAATGAATGATGACCAAGAGCTTTTTCTTATACGTGAGAAATTTGAGGGGAATAGATCTAAGCATGAAAATGAAAAGTCTGATGGGTGGCACAGGATGTAAATCAAGTTACCTGAGGGGAAGTCAGTGTTTGAACTCCCCTTAGTAGACCTGACAAATATCTAAGTGTCATGGATTTTTGACATTTTCTCCTACATTAAAATTGGCATTAAGCAGTGAAGTGGTACAGCTATTAGGAAAGAAAATATCAATCCTATTTATTTTATTTTGTCAGCTATGGTTTTTTTTTTTTTTTTAAAAATCACACCTTTTCCACTGGTATCTAAACATACAACTCCTCAATTTAAAACCATAACCTGAAATTAAAATTACAAAGTACAAGAAAGCAGGCAATTCAACTAACAACTGCTAACAGTTGTGACTGTAAAATAGTAATCACAGAACTGACTAAAGAAGGACTCTTACTTCCCCTACTTCCCAGGTGTGTAGATATCGATTTCAGGGGGTAGGAGATTGCTTGTTAACTTGGAAGGGAAAAAAAATTGTATATTATTCTAAGAACTGGCACGCAGACTTCACCAAATTGCCAAAGGGGTCCAGGACACAAAAAAAAGGTTAAGTGCCTCCAGGACTAAAAGTCTATTTGGTTATAATAAGGATTTCAGACACTTAATTTTTATACTATATTTACTCTAACTGGTCAGTTGATATGTAGTAAGTAAAGTAAAACATCAAAGTGCTCAATGGTGGAATTAAAATGTACATGTTTTAATGAAGGCACGCATTAAAATACTTTGAGCTCAAAAGAAGAAAAGGACTAGGTAAGATTTAAGACAGGAGAAAATAGTTTTTGTCACAACAAGTCTTATTGCTACAGAACAATTATCTTAGTCAATGACTTGTCTTTTAAAACTTATATAACCTATGGCTGGATTCATAACCGGCTTAATTTTATAGCCTAGATAGAAATAAATGAATGGATAAAGCTTATTTATCTCATGTGATCGATCATACTTCTACATTTTGCTAACAAAACAGTATTATGTTTACATTTAGCAAAATATATACATTTTTCACAGTACAATTATGAATTTGACCAAAATAAAATAATATACTTACTGGTTCAGTAAGTGTGCTGTCCTTTTCTAAAAATTGAACTACACAGTATGCCAGCTAAATAGTTTAAGAGAGAAAAGATATATTAATATTTCACTCTTTGATGACAATATCACCTTTATTACTTTCTGGTATTATTTTCTAACTTTTACTATTTAGAAAGTTGTTTCCAACTGAGGAACCCACCAGAAGCCCAAATTGTAAATATATACTTCAAAGTAGCTGTTCCTAATATTTCCCAGTATTATTCATTCAACAAATGTTTACTGAGAGTATAAGTCCCTGTGAAGAAATAAAAATGAAATAAAATATTCCAGATTGCTAGTATTGACTCCTTTCATGTTTTACAATCACTTTTTTATTTTAAACTTGGAATTAGTAAATAACCACAGGGGAGAAGAAAGAGGGAGGGAGACATTTATTACCACTATGAGGAGTTGAATGCCATCCCACTCCTTAAAGGAGCTCACAATCTAGAAATGGCGATAAGTACAAAAATAATTTTATAATGTTCATTCCTCTAGGTTACTGTAATCATAACTTTTTTGGATGGAGAGAAAACAATTGGGGTTTTGTTTCCTGAAACCTAACATTTCTGTATTACCCTGACAAAACTGAATTGTGCTTCCATTTTAAAGCATTAGTAGAAAAATGTATTTATGAACAACAACACGAAGATTAAATTCAAGTTGTTGTCTGTATAACAGGGGTAAAATGGTCAGGGAACAATAGCCAGTGATCTTCCAGACTAAAGGACAGAAAAAATTAAACCAAACTAAAACCGAAACTAGATAAGGACCAAATAGAAATGTCAACAAGGACAGCTGAATGTGTACTGTCATATTGGCAACTGTGAGAAGGGCAAGGGGAAATTCTGGAATGCTGATTAAAAAAACAAACCAAAAAACCCCAACTCCTCATAGTGGTAATGTATGTCTCTCTCCTTCTTTCTTCTTCCCTGTGGTTATTTACTAATTCCAGGTGAAAAAAGTCATTGTAAAACATGAAAAGGAGTCAATACTAGCAATCTGGAATAAAGACAATTAAGAGTTCATTCTATTTGAAAAGCTTTTGCATGCATTTCACCTGATTCCTTAAACAGATACCCAAAATATTAAAAAAACAAAAACAAAAACAAAACAACAAACAGCAGAGGCTATAACATGTTTGAGGGATAAGTACTCGACAAAGGAGTCCCCAGGGTCTAGTCCTAGGGTTTTCTACCCACTGATGGGTGAGATCTTAGGCCAGCCATGTAGCCTCTGTGATTCATTTTCTCCTTGTGTAATAGAAGGATATTATGCTGATGCTTCTAGTTATATTACATACTATTTGCTGATTTTGAGAAACCTGAAATGAGTCTCACATATATGTTCACACAATATATAAGGCAAAATGAGGAATACTGTTTTACTCTAGTCAATATAGGTAGTGACAAAAACCAGGCTTAAAGGTTCTGAATTCTTTCAAATTAAAGTGAGATCCAAAAGACATCAATCTTTATCTCTAAATCCAACTTCTCCATGGGAATTCCAGTTCTACATCTCCAACACCCTGCTAGATATTTCTACTGCATCTCGAACTTAACCTATTATCTATCCTCCTTCAAAACCCCTATTTTTTCCTTGTCACTCCAAGGCTTCTGGCCCAACTTATTTATTTCTGTTGCTGATATCATCATCTTCTCAAAACCCAGGCTGAAAAATCTCTGACTCTTTCCTCTCTCTCATCAACCCACTACTAAGACCACCAGTTGGAGTACTGTAATAGAAATAACAATAGAATGAGTGTTAGAAGACCTAAGTTTGCATCTTGATTCTATTATATACTAGCTCTGTGACCTTTAGGAAGTCAGTTCAGCTGGGGGCTTCCTCATCTACAAAATAAGGGGCTTGGACTAGAGCAGGGGTTCTTAACTTGGGATCCAGGGATTTGTTTTAAAAATTTTGAAAACTGTCTTTTTTTTTTTTTTGGCTAGGCAGTGGGGTTAAGTGACTTGTCCAGGGTCACACAGCTAGTTAAGTGTTATGTGTCTGAGGCCGGATTTGAACTCAGGTCCTCCTGAATCCAGGGCCAGTGCTCTATCCACTGCGCCACCTATCTGCCCCCAAAACTGTCTTTCAATATAATTAGTTTCCTTTGTAATCCTTCTACATGATTTTTTAAAAAAATTTTAAAAACAATTTTATTTATTTATTTATTTTTCCAAGAGGCACTGGGGTTAAGTGACTTGTCCAGGGTCACACAGCTAGTGTTATGTGTCTGAGGCCAGATTTGAACTCAGGTCCTCCTGAATCCAGGGCCAGTGCTCTATTCACTGCGCCACCTAGATAACCCCCTCCTACATGATTCTGAAAGAGGCTGATGGGCTTTGCCAGACGGCCAAAGAGGTATCTGGCACAAAAAAGGTGTAGAACCCATGGACTAGATGATTTCTAAGGCACCTTCCATCTATGCTTCCTGTCCATTCTAGCATTTCAATGTTTCTAATCAAGTCCCTTTCCATACCCTTTATCATCTCTCATTTGGATAACCTCTGACCTGGAGCTAACTTCAATAGCTTGCCTTCTTCAATTCCTTCTTTCCAATAATGCCTGAATAATATTCCTAATATGTTACTGATCACAATACTTTTCTGCTCAACAACTGCCAGTGGCTCCTTACTGCCTCTTAAATAAAGTTTAAATTCTCTATCCTGGGATTCAAGGCCTTCCACAATCTGGCTTCAACCTCCTTTTCTACCCTTACTTGAAATTACTCCTCTGTACTTGATCCTCCAGTCAAAGTTTAATAGTCACTGTTAATAATTTCACCTTTTCCTCTCTTGCCTGTGCCTTTGTGTAATTCATCCTCACTCATCTCTATAGTTCTGCTTATTGATAGTTTTCCTCTTCCCTTCAAAGTTCAGATCATGCGCTACCTCCCAGAATGAACCCTAGTTCTCTCAGTTAGATGTGATTCCCTCTCTCACTGAATTCCTGTATGACCCTTCCTATGCATTCAATCATTTCCTAACTTGTAATATAGTTATTCATGAGTGTATCTTATCCCTTCACAAATTTGCAAGCTCCTTGAGGATAAGCATTTGTATTATTTTATCACATGGTTCTTGGAATACAGTAGGTACTTAATATTTCTTTTAACTGAATGTCTACTGGGATAACCAAATCAAAACTAATAACTAAGTGGCTGACAAACACCAAAATTTAATTTTTGTTTGAAAATCCTTCATCCCAACTGTTTGATGAATGTTACCACCTACTACCAAAGTCATCAATCGGGTATGTCTCTGGTTAGGCTTATCTATAATACTTCAATGATCCAAGCCCAAGTTTCATCAGTGTAGGTCCTTCAGACAGAAAGGACTCAACACAGACTGAAAGCCTTCTATGTCTTAATAATGTCCATGAGTTGTTGTAGCCAAAAAAATTCACCACTTAAGTGCCCAACCTGGCAATGAGCCTGAGTTTAATTATACTGTTTCTCAGACAACAGACATCACTGAGCCCATACTCAAAGCCTTTCTAACTTGTTAGGACCTGTCCAAGTTTCCACTCTGCTGGACAAGGTTCCAAGAACTCAAGGTCACCTTTGCTCAACAATGAGGCAGTGAAATGAGACTTTCATGGAGACTGATGTATTTTTCTATAATATCCTAATAAATATTATCTCCCAAGAAGCCAAAGTAAACAAATTAAATCTGAATTAACTTCCTGCAATAAGTTACATGCACCTAATGTTTCCAGTTTGTATTAGGAAAAACAGATGCTAACTTTTGAAAGTTATCAGGAAGCAATGTGACAGGTGCTGAAGAGTAGGTTCTTCAAGCCCTTCCAAATTCTGTTTTCTACCTGCTGATCTACCACACGTCATGATTCAGAGAAGCAGGCCTGGATCCATATATAAACCAATGTTTAATGTTTTACACTTTCCCCTTGAATATCTGTCTTGGGCCCTTGTCTTGTCTCCCCGATACCATCTGGCCTGGTGATCCCATCGGCTTCTATGGGTGTGAATGACCCTAGATGGGTCTGTGCAGCTTGAATCTCTCTGCTGAGCTCCAGGAGAGATTGCAAATGCAACATTCCCAAAACTGAGCAAATTATCTTTCCCCCAAACTCTCCCATCTTCCAAACTTCCCTATTACCTACAAACCAATTAAAATATAACAACTACAAAACACCTGGGTGAATCTAAGTATAACATTTACTAGGATTCAGTAAATTCAATAAAAGTTGAAAAGAATAAAAATTCAAACCTGGTTCTAAGTGTGGACATCTGTTGTCCATACACAAAAGCAAAATGGAAAGTTTTGGTAAGACGAAGCTTTCAGGTTGACTGATATTAACATGCAGAGCTAAAAGTCTTTAGGGTCCTTGTCAACTTCAACTCAATACAGCCAACCAAGCCCAAGCTAAGAATATATATAAGGGGCTGTGACAGGTATTAGGGAAAATACATAGATAAATAAGGCATAGTCTTGTTCAACATTTTTATCAGTGACTGGGATGAACATGTGGATGACATGCATATTGATCAAAACCGTATGACACAAATCTGTGAGGGACAGCTAGAGCCCTACAAGCCACAAGCTGGTCAGATGGCATTGATAAGTGTGGTGTTCAGTTTTTATTATAATTTAACAAGAAGGATATCAAGAAGCTACAGCTCATGAACAAGGTGAGGTAAACAACATTAGATAAAGTATAGTTGAAGGACTATGAGGATTTTTAGCCTAGAAAAGAGGTGTGTGTGTGTGTGTGTGTGTGTATAAGAGTGTGGGGCAGCAATGAGATTTGTCTTAAAATATCTGAAGGAAAATCATGTGGAAGAGGGCTTAAGTTTACTTTCTTTAGCTTCAGAGAACAGAATTACAAACAAATTTAAGTTTCATGGGAGTAGACCTTGGTTGAACTCAAGTAAATGGAAAGGGTTGCCTTGCTTAGGAGTATTCAAGCAGAAGCTGGGTAATCAGTGGCCGGGAATGTTGTAGCACATATTCCCTCCTTAAATAGGAGGATGGATGATTAGATGACCTTTCAGATCCCTTCCAACTTTGATTCCTCAGATTTTGTGAATTGCATTGCTTAAAATGATTAAATATAACTATACTTCAACTCTATATTTCAGAGACTTTCTAATCTTAGTGCTTCCATTTTTGGCCTTTCAAATATGAAGGAAAGTAATTTTATTTCTAATCCTTTAAATAACTGGGTGGTTTTTTTTTTTTTTGGTGAGGCAATTGGGGTTAAGTGACTTTCCTAGAGTCACACAGCTAGGAAATATTATGTGTCTGAGGCTGGATTTGAACTCAGGTCCTCCTGACTCCAGGGTTGGTGCTCTCCACTGTGCCACTTAGCTGCCCCCTAAATAACTGTGTAAGAGGTAACTTGCACCTGTTACCTAAATCATCAAATTTAATTCAATAAAGTAATATTCCGTATAAAAGATGCAAGGTCTTAAGTTTAGCATACTGTGTAAATGAAACACACTAGGTAACAATTGGACTCATCTACATAAAATACCTAATGACTCCATTGTACCTGAGGATGGTAGACACTCAGTGATTTCACTTTGTGCAAAGGTAATAACACCTTCAATAAGAAAATCTTGTGCTCTTCTTTTAATGGTAAGGCAAATCCATTAATTATGCTGGAAAAAAAAGATTTGGGTTCAAAATTTTAACATATTCACAAATTTCAGATCTGTAATTATAAATCCTGTAGGCAAGTCAGGTCTCTTTCAAAAAAGAAAGGAAAAACACAGGAAATTTTAATTTTAGAAAAGTCTTAGGGAAGCATGGCATTGGAACCTTGATCGTTTCATAGAAATTACAATTAATATAATTGATAGTAGATAGTGATAAATTAGTACAGCTTCAAAATAAAAAACAAGCTCAAGTGGAATGTCCTAAGGGGAAAAACATTTAACTTGTTATGTTACAGTTCAAGGCTTGATACCTTTACAAGGGGGCTTTCAACTATTGCATGAAAACCTGCAACACCCTGATTTGTCCAATTAAGCATCTCTTCAACTGTTGAAAGAAAATTTGCATTTTCATCAGTGATTTGTCAAACTTTAGGCTTTAAAATTGTTTTCTTTCAAATTTTTAGGCCCATTATTCCAGCATTAGAAGAACTAGAAATGTGAATCCAGTAGAAGGAAGACACGAAGGCAACTAACATCTTGATAGTCTGATAGTCTTTAATGTATTCAGCAAACTGGATTCATGAAGTTTGTGTTTCAAATGGCAAATATTCACACAGACTTATTTGGTTTTCAGAATTACATAAGCTCATATAAATTTGATTGATAAAATATTAAGACTCATATATTCTAGAAGAAGCTAAAATGTTTTTTTCCTGTAGTCTATTGTTCAAGGGTCCAACCATCATATCAATAGCTAAATACTTATATAATGATTTCAGCTTTGCAAAGTACTTTACATATATCTTCTCATCTGATCCTCACAAAAATCAAATAGGTGCTACTATCATTATCTCTCTCTCTTTTTTTTTTTTTTACAGATGAGCAACGAAAGCTGAAAGAAGTGGCTTGTCCAGAGTCACCAGCCAGCAAAGTGTGTGAGGCAGGATTTGAACCTGGGTCAGGTCTTTTTGACTCCACGTCCAATGCTTTCTCCACTGCTCCACTTGGCCATCTTTAGTGATAAAGGAGCAGAGAATCATGAGAACTTGCTGATTTGGTCTATAAAAGATGGTTTAGATTGGTGGTGTCAAACCAAATTGAAATAGATCCTTGTGGCTGCAGAGAGATTTAGAAAAGCACAAATTCACTTGATCCATGTTGTACTGATTTTTATTTAAATATCTCCCAATTAAATTTTCATCTGGTTCAGACCACACTTAAAAGAGTTTTGCAGGCCCCAAGCTGTGAGTTTGACACCTTTGGGTGAGATAATAGTGATAATGATAATAAGAACCCATATTTTTGTGTTGCTTTACGGTTTACAAAATGTTTTCCTCATAGTAGTCATATGAGGTGAATGGGGAAAGCACTATTTTCTCTATTGCACAGATAAAGAAATCTGAGGCACAGAAAAGTTAAATGAGTTACGTACAGTTAAGAGCAAATGATGGAGTCGGGATTCGATTCAATCAACACTATTTCTTTCTTTCTTTTTTTTTTGGTGAGGCAATTGGGGTTAAGTGACTTGCCCAGGGTCACACAGCTGGTGTCCAGTGTTTGGTCTGAGGGCAGATTTGAACTCAGGTCCTCCTGACTTCAGGGCTGGTGCTCTATCCACTGTGCCACCTAGCTGCCCCAATCAACACGTATTTCTTAAGTACTTATTAAATGCTAAGGCGCTGGGGACATAAAGAATAAAACAATTCCTATTCTCAAGAAGCTTACATTCTTCTGAGTATCAATTCTCAGCAGATTCTCCAGGGAATAAGTGATTTGCCCAGGCATCCAGTAAGGAGTAGAAGCAGAGCCTGAACCCAGTTTTTCCTTAATCCAAGGACAGTTCTCTAATCACTATACTATAATGCTTTTTTCTCTGCTTTTGTTTTTTAAACTCATGTTATAAAAGAATATCAAGAAAATTTCCTCTTGAATTCTCTAAATAGGGAATATTTTCATTAACATATAATGAAAATTAACAATGTTATAATTTACATTCAATACATTTATGAAGTGACTCATACACTTATGAAATCAAAGGAAAATTGGAGTATTAATATTTACCCCCGATATCCTAAATGACAGATAATGGTTAATAAAAATCATGTAACTTTAAAAAAAAATTAACATTTATGTTTAATTGTTTTTTAAATTATTACAGTTGAGGCTTAGCATTGGACTTCCAAGACAACTATATTGAAAACACATGATAAGGTCACACATATAGCAATAATTTAATTTAAAAAAATCCCTTATTATGCCACTTTTGTTTCCGAATAGATCCTTCCCTCTTCTCTTCTATCCAGAGTCCTCTCGTGTAACAAAGACAGAAAAGGGGGAAAAAAAAAAAAGGGAAAAAAAAATCAGTTCAGGAAAAAATAAATCAACTGAATCTGGAAATGCATGTCATATTCTACCTCCATAGTTTCCAAGCTGAGACACTTTGTCCAGATATATGAAAAGAGTAAATTTAACATTTCATATTAAATAAAATTCTGTATATTATCTTTTAGATGAATTTTGACTAACTCCTAACTATGGCAAAAGATTGGACTGGATGAACTTGAGGCCCTATTGAGTTATAAATTCCATCCAAAGGTCCAATGTTATAGAATGCACAAAACAGAAATTTCTCATGCATTTGCCAGCACAATGACTTACCTTCCCAATATTTCCAGTAATTCTGCTATGCCATTGTGATGCTCTGTTTCATAAATAAACCTGGGAGGAGAAATATATTTAAACAATTATAATTAAACATCTAAAATAGCTGGTAACAAAAATTCCAAAAAGAAAAACATTTCCCTAAGTGAATGAAATGATCTTTAATGCCAAAAATATGAATTGGTATTTGTTTAAAAAAAAATGAATAAACACTACAGTTGAGTTTGTTGGTAGTAAACCCTTATGAACACAGATTAACTATGATGATGCTATTTTCTCAAGTACATTGGTCCTCTATTAGGACAAATGATAAAATTCTTCCACAATGCCTCTAAGTATGGAAATAAGAGTATTTCTTTGCACTCAACAGATGCTTTTTGAATTGCATTAAATGTATCAAAAATATATTTATATTTTTAGCCAATAATCAAGTAAGATAGTTTTGGGTATCTTTTTAGAGCTAGATGATTTAAAAAAAAACACATTATACTTCAAATTAGTTTATTTTCAAAGCAAATGCTGAGAAATGTGTCCATATAGATGAATTTTTATTCTATAATACAGTTCTACCTTCTACATTGTGACTTTCCCTATCAAGGTTTCGATATATTGCAGTTCAGCATATGAAACTAAATGGGAATTTTTGGCGAGTTTTGTGGAAGCTGCAGATGATACAAGAAGGCCAGCAGAAGACACAGAACCTATGACCAAATACTTAACCCAAATTTTACAATAAGGTACTGTAAATACTCCATAACAGAAAAGAAAAAACTCATATTTCTTCTCTGGTACAAAAGGAGGGCCAAAAGATCTTACGTGGATTTTCCAGATCTCAGGGGCACCATGCTCCTAAACCCCTGTGATGTGGAAGGGATAACTGTACTGCTAACTACTAGTCATCTGGGCTGCTGTTTGTATGCTTGTGCATATCTGCTGCTTTCTATGTTTACTCATTCATTCAATAATTATTTATTTGGCATTTACTAAACACAAAGTTCTGTGCTAAGTGTTGAAGTGCAAATACAAACATAAGATATTATATGTTCCCTTAAGAGGTACCAGCTAGTTTGGAGAGACAATGAGAATGCATGAAAGAGTTAAGTAAGAATACAAAGAAATCCCAAACAGTGTTAGGCAATTAGTATTCAGAGGAGGAGATTAGTGAGGACTGGTTCAGATGAAGAAAATCCAGAAAAGAAGGCAGAATATACATTGGGCTATTAAGGATGGTCAGGATTTAGACAGGCAGAAAGACAAGAAAAGGGTATTCTAATGGTTGACAGAGCCAGTGTCAAAGAAAATGCAGTTAGGAATGAACCTGGTTTATCTATGGAACCATAAACTAGTACTACCCCAGCTAAAATTGAGGTTCTGCATAGGGGAATAGTGGGGAATAAGGTCAGAAAAGTAGGGTGCAGCTGAGGACTCACTGGGGCCTTGAATACCATACTGTGTTGAGATCTGCTATTTCATTATTACTGACAGAACTTTGTTTTGTTACACATTATTAAATTTCTAATGTATTTCCCCTTTACTCAAGCATATAACATTCTAAATTAAATATTAGTTTAAAGAACAAGTCTTGAAGAATTCAGCAAACCCAAACAACAAAAATATTTTCTACATTTTTTCTATGTTGAAAAGTTTCATGTGGTATTTAAACAAATAAATGAATATTATAACTCTTGATTATTTATTCAACAAATATATACCGCATGAACAGTGCTTCTTATGTATAAGGCAGAGGTCAAGACGCTATGAGAAATGCAAAGAAGCTTAAGATAAGGTCCCTGCCCTCCAGGAGCTTATAACATAGTGTGAAGGATAGTACATGCACCAAACAAACAAAAAACAACAAAACACCCTACAAAAAAAGTTCCAAGTGAATGGCAGAATACTAGATTTGATGCATTATGCTTTTATGGGCAAGAAGGTACTACAAAAACAAATCAGACAGTCCCAAGCCGTCAAAGAATCCTTAACCAATCTGGTGGGGACAGAGGAAGTAGACAAATAATACAAAGTAGAATGTGATAAGGGCACAAAATAAATGCAAAGTGCTATCACAAAATTTTAAGCTTCAAAGGGATCTCAGCGACCATCTACTCCAACCACATCCAAAAAGGAATCCTCATTTTGACATACCAGAAGAGAATAACTAGTCTTTGTTTGAAAACCTCCAGTGAGAGGAAATTCACTGGTTCCTGAGAGGCATCCCATTCTACTTTTCAGTCATTCTAATGGCTAGGAAGTTTTAGCTTACTTCAAGATTAAATTGAACTCTGCTCTGAGGCTCTTCCTTTTGGGTCCAAATAGAAGAAGTCTAATTCCTTTTTCCACAAGACAGTCTTTCAAATACTTGAGGAAAGCAATCATACCAGACCTAAGTCTTTTCTTCTCCAGGCTAAACATCCCAAGTTCTCTCTAGTGCTGACTCACACTGAGCTTGGAGGACACTAAAATTCCTAAATCTTTTCAAACAGCTGCCTAACTGTTCTTCTATTTATGAAACTGATTATTAAAAAAAAATCCAAGTATATAAAACTTTCCACTTATCCCCACTGAATTTCATCTTATTAGATTCAGCCCAATGCTAACCTCTCAAGATCTTTTCAAGTCATGTCATCATACAGTACGTTACTAAGTCTCTCAGCTTGCTGTTGCCTGAAAATGTAATGAACATGTCACTTGTGCACCTTTATTCAAGTCGGTGACAAAAACACTGGAAAGATAAATAGCACAAGGCCAAGCAAAGATCATGAGATCACTCTGTTGAAGCCCTTCTCCAGGGATGATATGGAACTACAAATAACTACTCTTCAAATCTGGTCATTCAGTTAGTACTGAATTTGTCTTAATGCATTATTAGCAGCCTGGATCTCTCCATGAGATACTTTATCAAATACTAATTTAATTAAACTCAATTTAGGTAAACTCTGTAAGTGCTTGGTATACATGCTAGTCACTATGCTAGGCACTGGGGATGTAAGAATAACAATAAAACAGTCCCTGACTATAAGAGGCTTAGAGTTTAGGAGAATGATAGTCAGAAGAGGAAATAAAGTTACTCAGGTATGGGCTACTCTTGAAAAAGCCATGCTTATTCCTCATCACTTTTTAGATGTTTACTAATCATATCTTTGATAGTTGGTTCTAGCATTTCCCCAGGAATTTAAGTCAACCTCACTGGCTGACAAAAGGAGAGAAGAGGGAGAAATCACTTTGTATGACATGACTGAGAAGGTTCCAAGGAAGAGTTGGTATATGAGATAGGTTTTGATAGATGGAGATGAAAGATTAGATATGAGAGAGAAAGCGAAAAGACAAGCAGATTCTAGGCAGAGGAAAAAAAGCTTCAGATGCAAGAAGGCATAAGGTATATTTGGAGGACAGTGGATGGGCCTGTTTAAACTACAAGTGTTGGCAAAATAGCAAAGACAAGTAGGGACCAGAGCCTGTGGGGTCTTAATTCTCAGGCTAAGGAGTTTGGATTTTATCTGGTAGGTAGTGGGGAATGAAAGAAAGGTTGAACGGGGGAAGTGACTATCCCAGCAGTGCTGTAGAAAAATTAACCTAGTAGCAATGTAAGTGTTGGAACAGAGAAAGTGAAGATACCAGTGAGGAATTTACTGCCATTGTCGATAGATGAAGGAACAAGGATGGATAATGACAGTGTCAATGAAAAGAAAGGATCTGAAATAAATTAAGAAGAGAGAATGGAAGATCTGGAGACTGACTGGAACGCTGGGGGTAAGGCAAGAGAAAATAAAGATAATAACTCATTTGTATAGTGATCCAAGGTTTGCCTAAGCGCTTTTGTCAAAAGAACCCTGTGGAGTGGTCAAGGTTATCTCTATTTACAGGTCAGGACACTGATATTCTGGGAGTTGAGGTGACTTGCTCATTAATCACATGTATCTAAGGCAGGCTTAGAAAAAGGTCTTTTGATTCCAAGTCCAGTGTCCTATCCACTGCACCATGCTGCCTTTAAAATTTCTGAAGAGTTGAGTCCAGGTGACTGGAAGAACGCAGAAACTCACCTAAATTTCAGACATTTTTGTTTCCCCTTAGCCTCTATTTTGTCATTCACAGAGAGCTCAAAAGATGTTGCCAGGCAATCTAGTTATTACATTTAGCTGCTTCCTAACCTTTTACATTAAGGTAAAATGATTTTTCTCTCTCTATAAATCTCTATAAATTTAAACCACTGAAATAGTTTTCAACATTGCAGATACTGTGGTTGTATGAAGTACAATCTTTTAACATAAAATACTGATTTCTTAAAATAGGAATTATGTAATCATTATATTAAATTACTCTCCTGATGTGACTCTGGATATTGACATGCTTTTCTTTGCAAGCTTGCTTCTTTTAAAATAAAAGCAAATTCAAATTCAGTTTTTTTCATTTGAAAATCTTTATCAGTCACAAAAACATGTAAAATTTCCATAAAGTTTAGATAGAGAAAGGGAGAGGAAGAGAAAAGAATGTAAGATAGGAGGAAGGAAGATCTGTGAAAAGCATATTTCATACATTCAGGAATGTCAAGGAATCAGGACTCATCATTTTTACCTCTTTTTAAGAAGCAATCCTCAAACTCAACCAAAGGAGTTATGTTTTGTTTTCTAAGGTTAGTGTTCAAACCTACTTTTATGGCTCAGAATAAGAAAATTTGGGATACATGGATACATGCTACTTACTATAACGTATTAAAGACAGTTAGAGGGATTTAAATCCATTACTTAACCTGGAGAAGGGAAGGCTGACAGAAGATTTCAAGTATATGCAGTGTTATTTGCAGATGGTAACCAAATTTAACTATATTAATAATGGAATAAAATTCCATAAGGGTGATTTTTATCAGACCCAAAAAGATTAAAAGATTCCATAAACTACTGAAAGTCTTCAAAAATAGGATGGGAAGGCTTCTATGAGGCCATGCCTGTATGAGTTAAAGTCTGAGACTGTCCAAAACAGCTCTTAGCTCTCATACTTGTAGCTTGGAAATTCAGAAATTTTTCTTTAAAGACATTTACAAAAACAAAATACTAGTTTTATACGATTCTATTTCAGAAAATTTTCTTTCTTTTTAAAAGGTTGATCTTACAAATGTACCTGATTTTAAAGCAGTTCTATTATGAATAAAGAATCTGTGATTTTGACATAGGTACTCCTTCCACAAATGCACTCACAAATTAGCTGGGTTGGCCTACAGACAGCAGATATACTGATCACAGAGTCCATATTCAAAGTCTTTCCATCTGGGTAGGACTTGTCATGGCATGAGCCTCTACACCATGATGAACCACTGGAGTAGGACTTTAACACAGTTTCCATTATGAAGGCCTCCTAAAAATCCCCCCCGTTAACATTATCTTTCATCACAAAATCACAGAATTTCCATTCTCCCTTTTCTCCAATCTATCTTTATGCATTGATTTGGCATCTACAAATACATTCAGGTTTCTCCCAACCTTAAACACTTTCACTTGATCCTGTGATCTCCTCATGCTATTATTCCATAGCCCACCTCTTTTTCACAGCCAAATTATAGGAAAAGAATCACTTATTTTTGTTGCTTCCATTGCTTCTGACCTTACCACTAGAATGAATTGGGCTAAGTAAAGAACAAATAAAGCATTTAATCTGTACAAAGCATTGTGCTAAGGTCTGAGAACAGAAACGAGAAAAAAAAAAGACAGTCGTATATTCTAATACGATAATAGAAGCTCCTATTCTATAATGGGAGAGCCAACACATATGGAAAGTTTCAGTTGCAAATCAGACAGAAAGGTCCTCTGGTCCTTAGTATTTAGTGGCAAAGCAGATGGAAAGGCCTCTTCTTTAATGTCATTTATATGGATAAGATATCAGTTTGTGATGTTCAACCATTTGACAGTACCAAGGATTTCAGTGATGAGAACTTTCTGGGTCTTCAGTAGCTGTAGGTTATAGCACCTGCAGGAGCAGTTCTCAGGGTGCATCTCTACAGTGGTTGTTTTCTGGGATGTTGGCTGTGGGGGGCTAGGCTGGAAACCCAAAGGCTCTTGGGTTCAGGGTCCTGTGCTATCTACCTGGTGCACAATGTTTCTTGTCTTTCCCTCATGGTGCCTTGGCACTTCAGCCAGGTTGGCATGCCTGCCCTCTGAGTGGCAGTTGGCAAGGATGGCTGGCTCCATCTCTAAAGGGTCTACCTCCCCACATGTAAGATCAAGGCTGAAAGCAGGATGAGTGGTGTGGAGGGTACTACCTCTCCCAGGGCTCTTGTGCTTATCTGCTTGTTGGTAGCAGCTGGTCAGCAATTGCTACTGGTGGTGATAAAAAACGTGGGCCCCTTCTCTACCATGATTTCTCCTCTCAATGATGGTTGTGAGATGTATAACCTATACCAAATTGCTTACCTTCTCAACAACAGGGAGGAAGAGAATTTGGAACTCAAAATTTTAAAACATAAATGTTAAAACTGTCTTTACATGTAATTGCGGAAAAAAACAAAATATTTTAAAAAATGATAGTTGTGAGGGCTGGGCTAGAGGCAGGTGTGGTGGTTTGGTTTCCAAGGTTATTCCCAAGGCTCTTGGGTTCATGGGCCTTGACTGTTTCCATATGAATGAAACTATACTTATAAAATGTTGAAACTGAAGGGATCTTAGAGATCATCAAGTTCGACCTCATCATTTTACAAAAAAGGAAACTGAGGCCCAGAGAGGTCAAATGATTTTCCTAATGGTTGCAGAAGTAATATATAGCACAATATTCAAACTCAGGCTTTCGGATTCCAAATCCAACCTCTCATACTATGTCTAAGCATCTCTAGGTTCCTTCAAATGGAAACATGCTATAAAAGAATTAAGTCCCTTCACTATTCTCATCAACTTCTTCTGGACCAAGTTTCAAAATGTCAAAAATCTTTCTAAGATTTGGTGCCCAGTTGGGGTCTGACCATGAAAAAGTACAGAAAGATAGTATCTTCCCCCACCCCAACTCTGGATGCTAATTTCTGTGACTGAAATTCAAGATTTCACTAACTTCTTTGACTTTGCTGTTATATTTCTGATTCACACTGCACAAAGAGTACACTTCAATCTCTATGTCTGTTTTATATAAACTACTTTCCACATAACAGATTGTGCCCTTTGCAGTTTTAACTTTATAATGTTATATACCATTTTTTGTGCAAATCTTTAATTTCCACTGTCTTTCACCTCAAATCTACATCTTTTGAAATCTTCCATAACCTTCAAGGCTCAGGTCCAACTGTCCCTCTTCCATGAAGTCTTCCTTGATTATTCCAGCAGAAGTAGTCTCTTTTATTGCTATACTGCCAAAGATTTTTTTGGGTAGAGAGACAGTGTGGGAGAATAGGAAAAGCAAGGTACTTGGAGCCAGAAGAGATTTGGGTTCAAGCCCCAAGTCTGACAGTTATGGGGCAAAATCACTTAAAACTGTCTGCCTGTTTCTTCATCTGTAAAATGAAGCTTGTGTAACAATCTTCATTTGTTATAAATGTAGTACCTACTTCACGGGCTAATTTAAGATTCAGATGAAATAGTAGATGTACAATGCTTTGTGGGCCTTAAAGAGCTACATAAATATCAGTTAGTATTAACAGTAGTACCTGTGTCACCTATCGTATATTACAGCTTGTACTATTCGTATTCTTGTCTTATTTTGACATTCCTAAGCTTTATTTTGCCCTCCTGTCCTATATTCCAAGCAGGTCCCCATCACCCCCTATCAGGAACACATTCCTTCAACACTGCTTCCTGTTGAAATCATTCTTTTCATTTACGGTCTAGCTTAGGTGCCACTTCCTCCATGATTTCTTCCTTGACACCCTCTCCCTCTCCCTTAGTTGAAAACGTTTACTGAATTGAATCAAATCTCTAGCAGACTGTACATTCACTGAGGGAAAGGACTGAATCATGTGTATTTTTATATTTTCCCACAAGAGCCTAACATACTGTTTGATACATAGTAAACATCTAATAAATGTTTACTGAATTAAGTTAGTATAATTAGATGATCTATGAAGTCCCTCCCAGCTTTCAGTGTGTGATCATGTAGTAAAATACTTAAGAATTCATGGCATGATCTGTATAACAGCTTGTCTGTGTGAAATGGCTAACAAGGTATGACCTAAACTTAATCTCTACTCAACTCAAACACTCTGAATTGTGCTGAGCTTTTACTAACTCTTGCCTGGAATTTAAGAATGACCTTTCTTCTCTAAACTTCTCCTTTTACATCAGATTTAGAAGTGAAATACCTAACTTTCTATCTTACTGTGTTGGAAATGTATAAATCAGAGTCTCAAAAAAAAATTCTTACTCAATTTCAAGTGGAGAAATAGCTGAAGACATTCAATTTTGATCAAAAGAATAAAAAATGTATGAGAAAATAGAAACCTTACGAATGCACAAAACCCAGAAACCAGTAAATGCTCCAAATTTGTAATCCACGAGCAAAAAGATTAAAATCAGTTCTTAGTGACAGTTCTTAGATTTAATATGAACTAATTAGTTAAAAGAGACTTAATCCCAAGATTACAGATTCAGTTAGAAGTGACCTCAGAAGTCATCTATCACAAGTCATTTATATATCATTTTATAGTCAGGAAACCGAAGCCTACACAGGTTAAGTGATTTGCCCAAATTCACAGGTACTTAAGCAGCAGAACCTGGATTGGAGCCCATTTTTCTCTGGGAAATGTAAGTAATATATTTTTATATACACAGTGAAGCAATATGACTTGGTAAATTGACTGAGAATCTTACGGTGGATCCTAGCTTCAGTTCTACCACGAACTTAAAATAATATCAGACTAATCATCATTAGTATATATAAAATGGAAAGAGCCAAAGGCCTACATTACACTTACGTATTATGAAGAATAATTTAAAGATGTTTCATAGAACCACTACATTTGAGAGTTAGAAGAGTCCTCAGAGGCCAACTAGTCCAATCTATATCCAAAAGGAATGCCCTTTATAACATCCTAGACAAGTGGTCACTTGGCCTCTGCCTGAAGTTGGCAGAGGAACCTGATACTTCTGGAAGCAGCCCACTGTACTTTTCAACAGAGCTAACAGTTAGGAAGTTTTGCTTATTTCATACTTAGATTTGCCTCTCTCTGCAACCTCCACCCTATGCTCCTAGTTCTGCCTTCTAGGTTCAAAAACAGACTTTTTCATGTTCCCTGAGTCTTCTCTAGGCTAACTCTCCATAGAGGCCCTTGGGAGATCCTTACAAGATAAGAACTCCAGGCCCTCATCCTTGGTGCTCTTCTCTGTATACTTTCTAACTTATCAACTGGGGAATTCAGAACTGAACATAAGAGTCCTGATATGGTCTGACTAGGACAGAGTACAGATGGATTACTGATCCCTTATTTCTGGAAGCCATGCCTTCAAAAAAAAATCACTTTATTAAAGTGAATATGTTTATATAATATCATGTAAACACCAGGATAAAACTTTTTAAACTTTTTTTTTCTTCTGAGTGTGAAGGGAGGTCAAGGTTATTTTTCTTTTAAATGTTATAAAAAGAGAGGGCTGACAGTGGTATTTACTATACTTTAAGGATCTGTGATTTTATTGGTATAGGTATTCCTAACACCAACCCTGACTACCCTGCTACAACTCTGTCTTTGAAGATTGCTGTGGCCAAGAAATTCATCATCTTGCAACCAACATGGTGATGAGACTATAAATTAAGGACTCTCCAGTTCTGCCATAGCTTATACTCCCACTGGCAGAGCCTTTGAGAGGTTACCTAGGGTTATCTACATGCCATGAAACAAGAGTAGCAAAGGAAGGTTGCAGCGACAGTAGTACAGTCCTTGTTAACTGGGGCTAATAACTGGACACAAAAAACGAGGGAGTGTTAAATGTCATAATAAATTTATACCACATAAAAAGGCAAAGAGAATCCAAGATTTAACTTACCTATAAAATATATTATTAATCTGTTTCCTGATGTAAGCTCTTAAGCCTAAGAATTTCCCATAGATTCTGTGAAGAGTAGTTTTAAGAAAATCTCTTTCCCGAGGATCTTCACTGTCAAAGAGCTCTAAAAGCTGAAAGAAGGAAAATGGACACTTACTCAAAAAAACTCCACTGTAAATGAATATATTTAAAATGTTTAAGGTAAAATTCTCACCTGCAATACAAACTTCTGATCAATATATTTCTTTGCTATATTAGGTTGGAAATCTGGAGATTCTAAAAATCTTAAGAAAAATTCATAAACAAGCTAGGGAAAAAGACAAACAGTTGCATTAGTTTGAGAGAAAGAATAGCAATAAAAAAACCACACTGTAAATTCTAATTTTTTTACTATGTGTGTTTAAAGAGAACTTTAACTTTTAGATAAGAACATTCAAAAGTGCTCATCTAAACTAAAACAAAAAGCTGTTTTTTTAAAAAGCAAATGCTAATTACATGGCTTAACCTAACACAGTTGCTAGAACGAACAACTTTCCATACTATGCATACTGGACGTATTCTTTCTTAGAGGGCAATTTTACTTATGGAATAACATTTTTCATGGTAGATTCCTTCAACATTTCCAGTTTTTTGATCCTCATGAGTTGCTATGACCAAAAAAAATTCACCATCTTGTAACCAACCTTATGGTAATGGAATGTTGTATCTTACTAATGCTTAAATTTTGCTGCCCCATATCAACTGTAGAGACCATGGTTGTCAACAAATCATGTCATGGCCAGCCTTCTAATGTGTGGCAAGTATCCCAGTCCCTGAAAGCGTTGCAAGGTGAAGGCAGAAAGCCAAGCACAAAGGAAATTCTGAGTTTCTATATCGGCTTGACCTTTGAAATTTAAGCACAGCATATTATCTATCTGGACCTAGTACCTAACAGCAAAAGAACTAGAATCTTACCTTTTCTTTATAGCATATAGCCTGTCAATATAGTATTTTTATATCTATGTCATATTTTACAGAGGGAAAAAACCTAACATCTGATGTGAGAAACAATTTGCTACACTTAATCTTTTTACCTTTCTTTGTTAACTATTTCATCACATTACTTTTCTGGTTCATTTCTTAAACCTCTCTTTTTCCTTTCTAAGGTTTGCCTCAATTCTCTCAAGAATATTATAACTTAGTATCAGTGGTCTGTTGGTAAATGTTTAACAACCAGCTCTCAAAAAAAAAAAGTATGTACGACACACTTTTAATTCAATCTACAATATTAAACTTTCCCCCATCACTTTCTTAAATTTATACAACTGATGAAACAATGAACTGAACCCTAATATGTAGCATTTGGCATTTTCCAACTTTTAAATAATCACATTGAAAATTTAACAACTAGCTCTCATGAACTTTTATGAGCTGACTCCAGCACACTACTGCTTAGTATTCTTAATGAACACACGCTGGCTCCTAAGAGGAAGTGAGGATGGGTGGGTGGGGAAGAGTACCCTTTCGCTTTTCTAAATGCTCACAGACCATGTGGAAAAACCAACCTTTTCTTTCCCTTGTCCCCAAGGTGAAATCCTATAGTTAAATACCTGTAAATGAGGCCACGCTGCTTCTAGCGTTGGTTCATCTTCCTCTGGATCAAATTCTGCTCCAGTGGGATTGGATGACGGTGGTAATGTTCGAAACATGTTAACTGCAAACTAAAACCCACATTTTTTTTTTCACTATTAGCACAAAATGATTTTTAAATGGTAAAATAAGCACATAGTCATAAGTCTTGCACATAGTAGGCACTTAATGTTTGCTGAACTGAAAATCTTTGGTAACATGAAGGGTGATCTCATATTGAACACCTCAAGGAAAAAAGGCTTTTATTCACCTGGCTCTTCCCTACTCCCATAGATTCAGAAGTAATGTCTCCTGTAGAGATGACATTACAGCATGTTCTAACTCTATTTGGCATAGTCCTTTATTAGTGAAGTCACTTTCTAGGAACCTGGATAGATTGCTACTTTCCTGCAAATATTCTCTCTTTCGAAGATTTGACCTACCAGTATTCTTTCCTTATGTTCTCCCCTCTATTCTCTCCTATGGCTAATTCTCACCTTAAGAAAGACAATGTGTTGAAGATCAAAGTTCTCTGTACAGTGTATAGCATTGTTTGAGGTAAGTGCATTTTAATGGTTCATATCCTTAACTTGAAAAATATTAGCTCTCAAAATAAAATAAGAAGTATTAACAGAGAAATTAATGCTATAGATACATAGTTAGCCTTTTCTTTAGGTTTAAAAAAAATAAATTATTACTTTTTCATACAAAACTTAAATGTGGATCAGTCAAAAAGCAGTCTAATTATGCTAACTCCAAGAAAGCACACAATAGTAGGAAACTGATAGGGTAAATTAAACATAACACTATAAAAGTATTATTATGAAAATAATAAGGCAAGTACAAAATTTCAGTTACGATAGAAAAACTACAATAACAATGAAGCAACTCTTTTTTCTTTTCACTAACTTCAAATCTTAAAATATTCCCTCATAGACAAAAATATTTACCTTTAGAGTTATCAGACAACAGGATTAAAAACCCACAACTTTTAGCTAGTTAAAGGATCAAAGAAAAGGAAAAGTATAATTATGAATAAGGTTGGAAAGAAAAAGTTGAAAGAATAAAGTCAGATAAATTATTTTTCTGTTCGTCTTTTGATACTAAGTAATATACTTCAGTACTTTTAAAGACTTGATTTTTGTTGGTGATTTTGATTAAATCAAAGTGTTACAAGCCTTATTTATTTTAATGTGGGGGAAAGGATGCATTAATGTATTTAAGACCAAGAGACTACAGGTTACACAAGAAGTAAATTTCTCCCCATTTAACAGGTATATCTTATCGAGCTCTATATGTACCTCAGCGCTTGGCATAGTGTACCTCCTAAGTATTTTGAAAAATCTAAGATTTCATAGGTACAGGTCCTTCCTCTTCACAACGTAGGTGACAAAAATTCCCAACCTTTTCATGGTTAGCTTCTCCAGACTTCTCTCCAGGCTAATTCTCTGATAAGAGACCTACACCTTCATGGCTCCATATTAAAAGCCTTTCTAGTTCTGTAGGACCTGTTGACACTTGCACTCTGCTCTGCTCACATCCTTGAAGAACCATTCCAAGGCCACTTTCAAGACATGATAAGGCCCCAGAGTGGGATTTTTGTGTGAGATGAGGTACCATGACCTGTGATAGTTTCCTACTACCTATGGGATGAAGTTTAAACTCTTTTATTTGGCTTTTATGGAGTTTCAGAATGTGGCCCAATTCCATTAACTCAAACTTATTTCCTCCACTGAGCCCAGGACACAGAGAGCTTATTCTTAGAATTAGAAGGGTCTTACAGATCATCCAGCAAAATTTCTCTCAAGTGAGGAATATTTTCTACAAAATCTTTAATAATTTTGTTCAAATTGATATTGAACATTTTTACCAATAGTCACAATCTAGTGCCAATTTATTTTTTCCAGACTGATTTCACATTAATCTTTCTTGTATACTTTACATTTTAGCCAAGCTAGGTTCCTTAAGATCATCTGGATACAGCAGCTCATCTCTCAACTTCATCCTCATGCAGAGCTATCTTCCATGCCTAGAATCTCTTCACCTCCTAAATCACTGGGTTCCTTTAAGGCTGAGCTAAACTGCTAACTCCTTCAAAAGACCTTTCCTCAAACCATCAAAATGACTTTGTATTTACTCTGTATATATGTAGCATTTATCTGAATTTCCCTTGAGGACAGATTGTTTCTGTCTTGTCTCCCTCACCTAGCTCCGTACTTGGTACATAGGAGGCATTTAATAAAGGCTTGTTGAATTGAATCAATACGAAGCTCACCATCTCTTCAGACAGCCTATTCCATTGTCAATTCTAATAGTTAAAAGTTTTTCTACTGAAAAGAAACCTGTATTCCTATAATTTCTAAGCAACACAGAATGTATTTATTAACCTTCATTTGTATCACAAGGCGGTGAGGATGATGAAAAACCTGGAAATCCTATAATATGATAAGGGATTGAGGAAACAATATACTTAACCTAGAAACAGTATGCAAATACTGGAAGTGTATGATGTGGTCTGATCATTGCAGAATACATTGGATCTATTATTTCCCTTGATCAAGATGAGGGCTTCTTGAACTTCTTCTACTTGTGGACTCTTTCAGTGCTTCTTAAACTGTGAGTTGTGAAGATATTATGTCTCTATTAATTTAGATTAAGGCTGCATTTGCCATTTTAGCAATAACAAACTGTTAGCTCATTTTTAGCTTGTGGTCAACTTGTCTTTTTCATGTGAACTCACCCATATTTGTACAATATGATTTTTGAAAAGGAATGAAGGACTTTATATCAGTTTTCATCAAATTTCATTTTGATGTTTTCAGCACATAATTTCAAGTTAAGGTATTTCTGAATCTCGATCTGCTATCTAACATATTAGCTATTTTCCCTTCTGGCTTTATTTCATCTGTTCCTTCCACTATAACACATATACTGTACTGTCTTTCTAACTAAAGTATAATCTCCTAAAGGGCAGGAATTTTCATATTTTCCAGAGGGTTGAGTGGAATTCTGGGAATATAGTAAGTACTCACATACTCAATTATTAAAAAAAAATTACAGAATTAAAAAAACTTGTTAAAAACATGCAAATGATAACATAAAAATATGAAAGGAGAAAGTATCCATCTAAAATGGTTGCACTTATATTAGTTTAGGGCTCATCTGTGAAAAAGGATGAAGAATATAAAAAGCTAATAATCACCTTTGAAGAGTCAGTTGCAAACACCATAAAAACTCAAATAATCCTTAATTTTGATTTCTGACAAAATATTTCTTACATGAAAAACTTTGGTTAAGTTTGTTGAAAGAGATTAACATAAAACATTTGTAGTATTAATGTAAATTTATTTGGTGACAATTACATGCTATGATAACAAATATTTTCAGTTTCTAAAAGTAATATACAATTTACTCTCAGTATCTGACCCTGGAAAACCAAAGTAAAGAAATTAAACAATTAGGATTAAAACAATTAGGCTTGTGCCATAAAAAGGGGCAGCGTAGCAGTAATCCCATAATAGTAACTGTAAGACCTAGGGGTTCAGTTCAAGATCCCATTACTTACTATCTACATCTTACAAGTCACAACCTTTCTGCATTTCATATTTATTCATTTTTTGGGGGGGATTTTTAATGAGATCTTTTTTTTTTGTATCATATTCATCTTACAATAGCTCTCTTCCTCCCCTCAACCCCATGCTTCCCTTATGAAAAAATAACCCCACCACACTCCTTGCCCTCCCCTCAAAGCACTAGGATTGTGTTAAATGACTTGTTCAGGAGTCAGGCATCAGATAACCTAGGGTTTCAAGTTCTGGTTTTAACATGAAGGGTCACAGAATCATAGGACTTAAAATTGGAAGAGATTTTTGGTATCATCATAAAAATCTATGTGACTCTGGGTAAGTCACCTAAATTTAGAGCCTGTTTAGGCTGTAAAAAATTAAGGGATATCTCATAGGGCTGTGAGGAAAGCACCTGCCCCCCTCCAAAAAAAACATGACATAAATCTAAGTTGATAAAAATATAATATTTCATTAATAATAAAATAGAGTTTACCATATAGTCACAATATTCTGCCAAACAAGCTAGGGCATTATGCAAGAATACTCATACTTACTGGACCTTAACAATATTCACAAAGGCTTTTACCAACAGTAACTTCTCAAAATTCTATGCGGTATCTAATCTGGGAGGTAAAAGTTTGATGACCTTAATTCTATTTTGGATACTTAAATTTAGCCTTGTAATCAAAACAACTGATATTTTATGAATCACTGGGACTTTGAATTAGATGTAAACCATAATAACCAGAGAAACACCACTTTATAGTTATTTAAAATCATGCAGTCTGGATGCAACTGATGTATGTTACCTATGTCTGAATAAAATGTTTATGTTATGACAGCTACAGTACTGCTTGGTGGATGATGACTATAAACGGAAGACATTCCTCTGAAGAACGGTAAAGTTGCAATATCAGAGGCAGCAGAGAAAGAAAGTATAATAATTTTCAGTTCTAGGCTCAAAATCATTAGGGCTAAATTCTATATTATCCAATCTATTCAATTTTATTAAATAAAATTTATATTATATTAAATATTATTATATTATATATAATATATTATATTAAATCATATAATATATTATATGTAATATATAAATTTTTATATTATATATTATATTAAATATATTAAATAAAATTTATATTATATTAAAATTTATATTTCAATAAATAAAATTTCAATAAAATAAAATTCAATAAAATTTAATTTCAATAAGGTCATATTACAGGTTCTATTTAACACTGCAACCCTTTCATTAGGGGTCTAAAGTCATATCATTAATTGATACACTTGTAGGAAATACAGTAGTAATTAAAGAAGAGATACAATTTCTCCTTTCTTTGTTGGAAAATTAGCACAATTAGTGCTCATTTAATTTATTTATTTATTTTTTGGTGAGGCAATTGGGGTTAAGTGACTTGCCCAGAGTCACACAGCTAGTAAGTGTTACGTGTTAGAGGCCAAATTTGAATTCAGGTCCTCCTAACTTCAGGGCCGGTGCTCTACCTATCCACTGTGCCACCTAGCCGCCTCTACTATATTGCTTTTATGACAAGTAGAAAATGTTTATCACTTGGAAAAGTGGCTAAATAATTTTCCATATGAATTATAATACTCAATCAACTAAGCTTTAGTGAAATGTCTTTTCTATTCATTCATCCAGCCTCTAAATTTGTCATCTTATACTCTCCATTTTCCTGCACCTCACCTAATCAATCCTACTTGGTTTCCTTAATTCCTATCTTCTTTTAATCATTTCTACACATACTCCTAGATTAATATTCCTAACACATGTCATTCAACTACCTACTTCTCTTTCTACAGAATAAAATTTAAACTTCTCAGCCTTGTTTTGAAGGTCTTCCACAGTTTGTTCTCAATTTCCTTTTCCAACTTTATTTCCTAGCCTCCAGCCCTAACTCCTGCCAGAATGGTTTATGATAGCTATTGGCCCTTGAATATGTTTTTGCGTTTCTACCTGGATGTCTTTGGTCTTGCTGTCTCACATACAATCTTTCCCTCCCCCAAATTAAAATGTACTGTCTCTAAATCCAACCTATCCTTCAAGTTCAAATCAAATTTCTTAAAATTTTTCTAATCATCTCAGAACAATGAACTATCTCTACTTTGATAGCACTTATCAAATTTGGCTTTCTAATTGTAACCTCTTAGGTATATATGTCTTATCTTCCCATATGTACTAAAGCAGGGACTGAGTTATACTTTATGTAATCCTTTCTCCAACAAGACATATAGTTGGCACTTAGCAAATGCATATATTGAACTTTGTGAGCAGTCAGAAATATTATCTCTTATTTCCATAATCCTTTAAAGTTTATAAATAACCTTCCTCACAACCCTATGAGGTTTGAAATAGTACTTGGTCATTACTCTCCCCATTTTTTTAGATGGGGATGCTGACATTCAGAGAGGTTAAGGAACTTGTTCATCACCTCACAGCTGGGAAATGTCAGAGCCTGGATTTGAACTCAAGTCTTCTGAATCAAAGTCCAGGGCTCTTTTATTGTACCATATTACCTCTAACTGCTATGCTTGATGACATGGAATAAGCTAATCAGGGAATCTATTCTTTAAAAGGCTTATGGAATGGCAAACACTCACATAAACACTCACACACACATTTGCTAAAGAGCAAACCAATTTAAAGATACAACTTAAGTGTAAACCATCATAACCCTCTCCAAGTTGGGACCTAATGTCAAAGAATACTGAAGTTGTCTAAAAGCTATTTGCAGATGACATCACATTAATTTCACTGAGCTCTGTAATACTATAAAGTCCCCTCAGAGAAATTTACAATTATGAAAATAGCCTGTCTAATCATCCATAAAGAAAAAATAAAAATGGATGAAAAAGACATCCTGTCCAGATTATGTCATGTAACTGAATATGCAGCCTATGAA
The DNA here is from genome assembly GCF_900497805.2 of Vombatus ursinus. Taxonomy (NCBI): domain Eukaryota; kingdom Metazoa; phylum Chordata; class Mammalia; order Diprotodontia; family Vombatidae; genus Vombatus; species Vombatus ursinus. Next base: position 9,419,054 of record NW_020947062.1, on the reverse strand, counting down.
ATTTGTCTAATTGGGCATGCAGTGTAGAGATGGTGAGCAAGAACTAAGAAGACCTGGTTGGAATGCATTTGGGAAATTTTGCAGTGCTTTCAATGATCTCATATTTTCCACATAAAAGGTGAAGGAAAGGGATGAATCCTAGAACCAGTAAGAATGGAAAGACAAAGGACCTCCTCCCATGTTTTCCACCCTACTCCCCCTCCAGTGGGTGGGGGAGAGAGAGAGGGAGGAGGAGGAGGAAGTGGTGGTGGTAGCAGGGAAAAGAAATAGGACAAAAAGAGTGATGCCGGAAAGCAGTAGAAGTATAAGGGGGAAAATGAGCCATAGGGGAAATAAAATTGGACTGAGAATTAAGAAACTGGGAATCTACTTATGGTACCAACTGCCTGAAAGCGGGAGAGATATTTTACCTCTGGTCTCAGCAGAGTGCCTTATTTGAGGTTTGTACTTAATAGATAGGTGTTGAATTTAGTTCAACTGTAAAATGAGGGGGTTACATTAGATAGCCTCTAGGGTCCATTCATTCAATTCATGTGCTGCTAAATAAAAGCTAAAGAAAAATCACCAAATTGTGCTAACTCGATCCACTATAAATTTTTACTTTCGACTGGGCCCTGTGGCATGGTAATTCTTTTATACCTCCTAATTAATTCACTATGCCCCTCAACACAGTGCCTTTTCCCAAACCTTTTCATTCCTCCTTCAAACTCTCATGGCTCCCCTTCAGCCTACGCTCTCAGCTGAGAACTTTGCCTCAGTTCCCAGAAAAAAACCGATGCCATTCATTGAGAACTCCCTCTTAGACATTATTCAGGTGCCTTCCACCATTATCTCTTTCACTCCTGTCTCTCATTAAGAGGTGGCCCTCCTTGCCATAGATAGTACACAAGTGATTTAATTTCATCTCGTGTTCTCCAGCAGACTGCCCCCTCTCTCATCCCTACTCTCACTAATCTTCAGTCACTCCCTGTCTACTGGTTGCTTCTCTACTGCTTGCCAACACATCCTTGTAACCCCATCTTTGAAAACCCCTCACTTGATCCATCCATCCCCACCACCCATTGTCCCATATCACTGCTCTCTTCTGTGGCTAAATATTTTGGGGAGGCTGTCTGCAACAGATGCCTTTCTTTTCTTTCTTCTCACTTCTCTTTTTAACTCTCTACATTTTGGCTTCCAAACTCAACATTTAACTGAAACTGTTCTCTTCAAAGTTACTAATGATCTCTTAATTGCCAAATCTTTTTTCAATTCTTATCCTTCTTGACCTCTCTGTAGCCACTGAACTCTTCTCTTTGATGCTCTCTTTTTTCTAGGTTTTCATGACACTACTCCCTTTGACTTTACTCTCCTCTGAGTTCTGATAACAGTAACTCACATTTATGTATGCTTTGGAATTTATAAAATATTTTGGATACACCACCTCATTTGAATTTCTCAACAGCTGTGTAAGGTAAGTAATGTAAAAATTCTTATTCACATTTTACAGATGAGATAATCAAGGCTGGAGAAGCTGAATCACTTGTCCAAGGTATTATAGTTAGTAGGTAGCAGGGCCAATGCTGAACCCCAAGTGCAGGGCCAATGCTGAACTCCAAGTGCAGGGCTCTTCTGGTGAGAGATGTGCCCTGTCTGAAAATATAGCTAACCCAGAAGTCTAGGGTTCTTCAGGCTTCTGGACGTTTGGAGGACACAACATCAGAGACTATGACCAGGGCAGGTTAGACAACTGAAATTTGAGGGTCCACTTGAACTCATTCCTCAATGGTCAGCTTGCTCCCCACCCTATCTCACTCCTACCATCCCAGTGATAATGAACCCCTTTACCGGGTGAGGTAAAACTCCTTCCCAATCCCCTCTCCATTTCCTCCTACCCACCCACCTCTGCTAGATCTACTGTCTCTTCTGCTTTGCTTTTTAGGACTTGGGTTCCATAATTATTAACAAACTTCTTTTCACCCTGTACTACTTCTGTCCTTACTAACACTTGGCTCCCTCCAGACACTAGATCTCGTATTCGATGTGCTCTCACTTATCTCTTTCCCCATGGACCCTGGCAGGGGAATGAGAATGTTCTTTGCCCCTCATTGCCACTTTCAGACCCTCCTTCAATCAAGCAATCATCAAGAACTCATTAAGCTCTTATTATGTGCCAGGCAATTTGCTAGGTGCTAGGGATACAAATACAAGGAATGACACAATTCCTGCTCTCAAGGAGCTTACATTCTAAAAGGGAGAAAACAAGTACTGTACACATACAAATGCATTTAGAATAAATATAAAGAAATACAAAGTAGCTAAACATACTCAGAAACTTCTCTGAAGTCAGGAAGACTCATCCAATCCAAATTCTGGTCCTAAACCTCTAGGGCATTCTCCTTTTTCAATGAGTTCAGTGCTTTGCTCAGCCTCCCTTCTCCCTCCCAACTCATGTCATCACAATAGAGGACTTCAAACATACATGTTGATGTCCTCTCAAATACCCAAATACCCTAACTTCCTACTTCTGGGATATATGCCTCTATTCCACTTCAGCTATGAGAGGCAGGGAGGGAAAGATCAATGCAATTTATACAGTGCCTACTTTGTGTCAGGCACTATGCTAAGCACTTTTTACCAATATTATCTCAGTTGATCCCCACAACAACTCTTCAATGTAGGTGCTATTTATAGCACTTTATAGTTGAGGAAATGAAGACAAATACAGGTTAAATGACTTGCCTAGGGTCACACAGCTGTAGGTATCTAACGCCAATTTTGAACTCGAGTCCTTCTGATTTCAGCACTATTTACTGTGGTACTAGATGCCACTAGGATGGTTAGAGTGACTGGCACATAGTAAGAGCTTAATATATGATTACTGTATTCGTAGTATTGCCATCACCCACAACTATGGCACTGTGTTCAAGAATTTCAAAATTCCTTTATACCATCATAATCTTTTATATTCCTATCTCTCCCTATACTTCATTCTTCCTCCTAAAAACTATCCTCAAGGTGACCTCCAAATCCTTCCATACCACAGTAACTCTGGAGGTCATTATTTCTGCTCTGGCCACACTCTCCTCCCTTCCCAATACTGTGTTTGCCAAATCTGAACCTTTTATAACTCCCATCATCCTCTTCCTTAGGTCCTAAGTCACAGGCTGACGAATGGAAGGGGAAGAAGTCACAAAACTGGGCTGACTGGGTCCACTATGAATTTATGCTGTATGTTATATAACCTCCCCTGTGCCCTTACTGCAAGGCAAGCGTACTCCTTCTACTCATCCTCCCTAACTGATTCTGACTTCACTCATCGGAAACTGCTTTTATCAAAGTTACCAATGATTGCTCACTTGCCCAATCTAATGGCCTTTCCTCAAACTTCATTCTGCACAATTCTCATTCTGCTGGTCATCTCTCCACTGGGATATTCTCTCCTCTCTCGGTTTTTGTCACACTGGTTTCTCTTTGGGCTCCCCTCCTACCTTGCCTTATTGTTCCTTCGGTCTCTTTTGCTGGATCTTCATCCATGTTACACCCACCCTGACTGCTCCTTTAAGATCTAGGTCTTCTTCTCTTTTATTTCTATACTCTTATGTTTATGCAAATAATCCAGCTCTAGTCTCTCTCTTGAGCACTAGTCCCACTTCATCAATTGCCTAGTGAATATTTCAAACTGCGTGCCCTGTAAGCATCTCAAACTCAACACGTCCAAAATAGAATTCATTGTCTTTTTGCCCAAGCCCACCTCTCTTCTGCATTTCTTCATTGTATACTGTGCAGGGCATCATCATCTTCTCAGTCACTGGTTCACACTCTCAGTATCATCCTTTACAACTGCTCTCACTCACTCATCACACAGCCAACCATCTCTCCTCTTCCAGGTCTCTCTCCTCATTAACATAGCCACACCCTTACCTCTTGCCTGGAGTATTGCTAATTGCCTTCTAATCTTCAGTCTCAGATATTTCCCCACTCTAGTCCATCCTCCACACAGCTGTCTTAAGTATGATTATGTCACCTCTCTTCTCCTAATCAGTAAAGTCCAGAGGATCCTTCTTATTTTTAGGACCAAAATTCAAATTCCTCTGTGTGGCATTTAAAGGTTTTCACAACCTGGCCCCTTCCTCCTTTTCCAGTTTTCTTACACATGATTCTTCTACCTTAAGGTCCAGCCATGCTAGCCATCTTGCTGCTCCTCACTCAAGATGCCATCTGTGCCTCCCTCCTCTGCACCTGGGCCCTGGCTGCCTGTTGTGCCTGGAATGCTCTTCTCTCTCATTTATTTCTAACTCTTACAATCTCTGGCTTCATTCAAGACTCATCACAAGCACCACCTTCTGCAGGTCGTCTTTTTCAGCCTGATCGCTGGCAGTTCCTTCCCTCTAGGGTTACCTTCCATCTACTCTGTATCTGGTACCTGCTTATGTAGTCTACTAGACTACATGTAGTTGTCTAGAAATATAGTCTACTCCAGAGGTATAAAACCTGCTCAGCCAGCAAAACTCCTGAGGGCAGCTTGAATCAAGATTAAAAATTGGGAAATGTTTAACAAAATAAAATTAAAAAAAAAAATCCAACATAGATAATGTTAATTTATGGTTTTCTTTTTCTTCTTTTTTTAAAGGCAATTGCGGTTAAGTGACTTGCTTACGGTCACACAGCTAGTAAGTGTCAAGTGTTTGGTCTGAGGCCAGGTTTGAACTCAGGTCCTCTTGACTTCAGGGCTGGTGCTCTATCCATTGCACCACCTAGCTGCCCCTTAATTTATGGTTTTCTAAGTCAACATGTGGCTCTGTTTCTATATGAGTTTGACACCACTGGTCTACTCTATTAGAATTTAAGATCCTTGGGGTTTTTTTTTCCTTCTAACCCCAGCATAATTACTAAATGATTCTTTTTTATTACAATTAGATTAATTAGATATCAGTTCTAGACTTTTTTCTTTTGGAGGGGGTAAAGAGTAGGAAGAAAGAAAATGAGAAAGGGTTAGGAAATTTTGCCATATTTGCAAATTTTGCTTAGAAAGGTACCAGACTCTTTCCAGTTGGCAAGTAGTTATTATAGTATTTTTTTTTTCCAAAAATAGTCTGCCCCACAGGCTCCAAATGCATGTTTGCAGAGTGAATGAATGTAATTATATGTAAAGCTGCCTAAATAAACATTGCATCTCTCACAGCTCAACATAATCCAACAAATATAAAGCAGATTAAGCAAGACAACATAAGCCCAGTATTTTGTATTACTTAGGGTACATTCTGGACTTGTCTTGAGTTATTTACTTGTCTCATATCTCCGACCAAGGCCTGGCACTACTACACCAGGACCCCGGACACCATTCCTGAAGCCAAAAAGTCAGGGAGTTCAGGAAAATGGCCAAGACTGTCCCCATCAGAGCCTCAGGTACAAAGACTTATTAAGGACCTGGTTCTAAGTATGGCATTTTTCCTCTTCCTCTTCCCTTTGAGATGTAGCTATGGGCAGGGAGGTGATGCACCAGACTGAGCCCAAGGCCTGGAATTAGTAAGACTTGAGTTCAAATCTTGCCTGAGAAACTTACTAGCTATGTGACCCTGGGCAAGTCATATAACCTATCTGTTTCAACTTCCTCATCTGTAAAATATTAATAGCACCTATGAGGGTAAAATGAGATATTTGTGAAGCACTTTGTAAACCTTAAAGTACTACATAAATGCTAGCTGTTATTATTATTACTGAGCTGAAACCAAGAACTCTGGCCTGAAGCCTCTCTCGCCCTTCTTCTTCTCCTCTCCTCTGCTTGGGACAGGAATACCCTTATCAATGCTGCCCTACATTTCTGCAGGACCCTAGAAGGTAGAGGTCCAACAAACAATTCCATGACTTGGAAATTTCCTCTTCCCTTCACTCTAATATCTAAACAGTTATCAAGTCTACAGCCAAACTGGGCTATTAGTTGTTCCCCAAATCTGACACTTTACCTTCTGCCTTTGTGCATTCCCATAGCTCCTTCTCTCCCCTTGTCTTCCTTTAAAGCTTTGCTCAGGTGCTACTACCTTTGGGAAGTCTTCCCTAATTCCTCAAATTTGCTAGTGGCTCTATCACTGTCTGTTTTCCTATTTTGTGTATGTTATTTCCTATTGTGCATATGTTACATTCTCCCTCAATAGAGTCTAAGCTTTTTGAAAGAAGGGGTGTTTTTCTTATTTAATTCTTAGTGCTGAGTACACAGCAGGGATTTAATAAATGTTTAAATATGATTTAACATGATTAATCTAGATCTGGAATGGTCTTTAGAGGCCATCTAATCTCCCCTCCTCATGTCACAGAGATACAGAGGTCAAATGGCTTGTCCATGGCCACAACAGAGGCAGAATTTGGAGCCCAGGCTTTTGCTCCAGAGCCAGCGACCTTTCCACTGAATGAGACTGCCTCTCTCGAAGGGCTTATAGAATTCAATTTATAATGTTTTTACATCCACCACAGGGTCTCACATATAGAGTAGGTGCTCAATAAATGTTTGTTGAAAGAAAGGATAAATAAAGCTGTTAATCTATATCTTGAATTCTCAAGCACGATCCCTAGGAATGGCATTGTTTTTAACCGCATATAGAACATTCTTTCAAACACAGCAAAGCTCAGCAGAATAGTTAAAACTAAGATCTGGAAAACAGAATATATATAGTTAGCGACAATGAAAAAGTAGACTGTAAAACTGAAGTTCTTCGCTTGCTTTTTCAGAGTTCAGCATTAACATAGGAGTACTACCTAGTGAATGTGACTGAGTCTAGCAAAGAAATTAACTAGTAAGAAAAGGGAGTAAGAACTGATTACATTATAAATTTAAATAAATTCATAATGACTCAGAATAAGTGCTATGACCTTAATTTCTTATCTTCCTTTGAAACAAAATATCCCTTTCTTCAATCCCCAATTCAAAACTCTCCCCACCCTTTCAAGTAATACTTTCCACTATAAATATCAAAAAATAAAAATAGATAATGGAAAGACTCCAAAGACATTAATCCTTAAGTGAAACATAAAACAATCATCCTGGGAATTTCAAAGGTGGAATTCTCTCAAGGCGCCTGCCAATAAACAAACTTCTTTCATATCCTTAACCAGGAATAGTTAAGCTTAATCCTAAGAATAAATGAGAAGAAAATCTGCAGACCAATATTTGATAATATACAAATAATATGGACAGAATGGAAAGAATTTTAAAAATTTGCATGACTTGAACCCTAGTTCTTATATAATTCTGCTATACTACACTGCTTAAATTCCATGTATTTCAAATATTCAATCAGTACTTGTGTTAAGCTTCTATTCATGTGAAATAGTATGGCGGTGTGAGTTTAATAATTAATGAAACAGAGGTTAAATAGTTTTTCAGGATCACTATCAAGAGTTAGTAACGAAGCCTGCAGTGGAGTGGAGGATGCCTATATCCCGGTTGCTATGTCATGGTCAATGCCACCTTCATACAAACTCTTATTAAGTACCTAATACGTGCAAGACCATGCAAGGTGCTGAGGGACAAATGACGATGACTAATACAAGTCACCTCAGGGAACGGATTACATAGTAAGAAGGATCAGCTATGTACACAAATAACTGTAATACCAAACAGAGCATGATCCATCCATCTAGAGCTCAGGGGATGGGGAGCAATCTGTACATCACAGGACTTTAAGACGGGGGGACTTTAGAGGCCATCTAGTCCAGGCCCCTTCGTGTTATAGATGAAGAAACTGAGGTCGGGGAAGTGACAGAACTTGTCTCGGCTCATGTAGCTAAGTGAGTAGCAGAGCTGGAGAACGGCCGAGGGACCGTGACTCCAAATCGAGGGCATTCTGTACTACGGCACAGTTGCCTCAGACTCTCTTGTATAATCTTGAGGGAGAGTGACATAATAGAAAAAGCATGGAATTTGGAGTTGGAACCGTCCACCAGGAAACTAGCATTCACTGAGTACCCACTATGTGCCAGGCACTGTGCTAAGTGGTGCTGGACAGACACACACACACACACACACACACAGAGCATAAAAGACAGTCCCTGCTCACAGTCTAATGGGGGAGAAAACATGCAAACAAACAGGCTCTAGACGGGATAAACTGGGAGAATTCTCACAGGGAAGACACTAAGACTCAAGAGGCCGGGGAAAGGCTTCTTGCAGAAGATTTGATTTTAGCAGATACTTAGAAGAAAGCCAGGGAGCTGAGAAGGGAGCGTGTTCCAGGCAGGGCGAGACATCCAGATGGGAGTGTCTTGTGTGGGAGGACAGCAAGGAGGCCAGTGTCACTGGATCACAGAAGATGTGGAAGGAAGGGAATAAGGTGAAAGAAGACTGGAAAAGTAGGTTCCAATCTGACCTCTGATACTTAACTAGCTGTGTGAACATGGAGCAAGTTTTTTAACTTTTCTGAGTCTCAGTTTCTTCATGTGTAAAATGGACATAATAACACATATAGTATCTACCTCACAGGGCTTGTTGGGATCAAATGAGCTAATGTAGTATGCAAAGCACTTTGCTAATTTTAAAGTGCTATAAAAATGTCAGTTATTATTTTCCACCTAATTTCAATTTTGGCATATGTGTTGTCAGAGCAAGCTCAACAGACTTCAGTTTATTCAAACACACCATATCCAACTCAAAAACAAACAAGTATTTATTGAGTGCCTACTACTTACAAAAGTACTTTGTGAGAGGCAGTGTGGTGTAGTGGAAAGAACACTGGTCTTGGAGTCAGAAGGCTTGGTTTCGAGTCCTGGCTCTGATACTCACTAGCTGTGTGACTCTGGACAAGTTACATCACCTCTCTGAGCCTCAGTTTTCTCATCTGTAAAATGGGGATGATAATACTTGCACTCGCTGCCTCACAGAGTAGTTGTGAGGAAAGTGCTTGACAAATGTGAACTATTACTACTACTGTACTATTTGGGGAGACAAGGTTTAAACATATGAGAAATTAAACCACAGTACAAAAGTTGACAGCGTATAGTACATGATTAATTGCCAAATTAATAACCAAGATGATGCAATGTTACAAGTTAAAAGGAAAGAAAGCACAATGTGAAATGGGCAGGTTTCATGAAAAGAAAGGGAAGAATATTCCATAAGGGAAAAGTATTCTCAAAGATGATAACCTTCAGAAAGAAAAAAAAAAACCATTTCCCAGAAACTTTTCATTTATAAAATTACTTGATTTTCTTAAATGCTGTTAATAATGACTTATTGTCATTAAAATTAAATTCAATAAGCATTTATTAAGCATCTATTAAGTGAAAAGCATAGTGCTATGTTATTAAGATACAGAGGAAAAAATGACACAGTCCCTGCCTCTAAGGGTTTACAATCTTCTCTTACAACCTACCTGTAAGATACATCACATGCAAAGATGAATAAACATAAGGTCATCTGAATGCGAAGAGAATTAACAACTGGGGTTTGGGGCAAGCTTTACCATGGAGCACACTCATGTAAAGAAGGAAGGAATGTATTCTAGAAATGGGGAACAGCTCATGTAAATGCATGGAGTAGGCCAATGAAACAATGAACTTGGTGACTATTAAAAATTAATGTTAATTAATATTAATAACTTTAATAGTTAATAGTCAAGTTTGGCTAGAACATAGAGTGTTCAAAGGGGAATAAAAGAAAAGTAGGCTGAAATCATACTGCAGAGGACATTCAGTGTCAGGCTGAGGAGTTTGTATTTATTTTTGAGGTGACAGGGAAGCTCAGGGCAATGGGCACGGTTAGACCTGTGTCTTAGAAGGTTTGCTTCAGTAACTATGCAGGAGATGTGTTAAAGAAGGAAGAAACTAGAAATAGAGAGTTTGATTAGGATGCTATTAGAGTAGACTAGATGAGAAATGATGAAAAACTGGAGTAGGATGGTGACCACCTAAGTGAATGGAGAGCTGGTTTTGATTGTGAGACATTATTTAGCTAGAATGAATGAGACTCATTGATTGAATGTGAGGGAGAGGAAAGGTCAAGGACGAATGTCTTCTGGGTTCCTGGAATATTTTTTGAAAGATGTTTGAATATGTCTGAAGGATGGAAAAGTAGAGGAAGATAAAAGAGTCCTCTTTTAGATGTGTTGAGTTTGAAATGCCCATGAAACATTTTGGCAATGAGAGACCAGATTTCAGGAGAGAGATTAGGGCTGAATTTATAAATTTGGGAATTATATGCATTAAGAAAGTAATAAGACCCACAGAAACTGATGATTTCACTGTATGTAGAATGAGAAGGAGGTGGCTTAGCACTGTATCTTGACAGAAGTGAACCAGCAAAGGGTGGTCAGATGGGTAGAAATACCAGGAGAAAGCACTATCACCACAGCCAAGGGAAGAGAATATCTAAGAAGAGGAGGTGCAATAGCATTAAAAGCCAGAGAAGTTTAAGGATGATGAAGACTAAGGAAATTTAGCAAAATTACATTTTCTTTTTCACTTAGCTATCAGTATTTGAAAGAAATAAAATTTCTATAACAGGTCAATTTATTTAAATTCAACAGAAAAAGACACTGGATTTGGAACCAGAGGCCATGGGTTTGAATACTGGCTCTGATATTTACTGTGTGATTTTAGTTTTCTCATCTGTAAAATAAAGGGATTATGTTAGATATTCAGACATTCTCCCAGCATGAAAAGGTCTAGGTAACACTTGAAACACGAATGAATTATAATAGTAAGTTATATTTCTTTAAGTATGTTAAGGTTTACAAAGCACTTTCCTAATAACTCTGTGAGGGCTAATGTAAATTGTAGCATAAAATATCAACTCAGTTTTACAGATGAGAAAATACAAGTTCAGAGAAGTTACTTGTCCAAAATCACGTAGCCATTAAGTGTCAGGATTAGAATTCCAGTCTTCTGATTCTGGTTCCAGTGTACTTTTGGCTACACCAAGGTGACTGAAATTTACACTCACTGTTCAGAGGCTTGATAAAAGATAACCAAACACTAAGGTTTTATTCTTTCTCTCTTTTTTTTCCCCATCCCACTACAGAGGTTAATTTAGGTAAGGCAAAATTTCCCTGTATTGTTTTTCCACTTATCTCCTTCTTTTACCTGCTGAACAAGGATAAAATAAATTGTTCCTTATTTGAAAGGAAAAACATTAGAATAAAGGCATCTATAGGGCTTTGAATACTTCAGAGAAAGTCATTATATATGAAATATTGAAGTACATACTGGTGCCTTTCTAAAACTATGGCAGGGCAGTTTGTTTTTTTTTTTACTAAAAGTAAACATCATTGGCAACTTTCCAAGCTGGAAAGCTTTCCAAGTGAAGCTGACTTAGATCCCAGAAGAAGACATTACATACATGTGGTAAACATGACAGTTATTCTGACACTCACGGTTTTATTTGGGTGGTTTTAACACATTCCTTTCCAGAACCCATCTAGATGCTAAAGCATCTTTCTGGAATAGTAAGGCAGTGAGATGAGAATGTTCCTCGCTTCTTTTGGGATGGATGTTGTTGTTTGTCCTTAGTTCTTTAAAAGGATCATGACATATAGAAGGTGATGTCATGACTTGCAAATAAACTGGATTTAAGTGAGGCAGGGCCGTGCAAAGTTACCAACCTCACTTTCTTCTCCACAGCCATCTGGGGTCCAGTGGTAAGACATAGATCAGGACAACTGAAGATGGCCCTGGATGCAGTGGGAGACCATGGCCTTTTTAAGCTAAGGTTTTTCCCAGGTCTCAATTTAACTGAGGCAATGCCCATTCAGTGATTAAGGCTAGGTAAGAAAGGGGCAGAACAGCCACTTTACCTACTCAAAAAAAAAAATCGATCTGGAAGGGGAACACTCTCAGGGTTTCTGGTCAAAACAAAAACAATTGCTATTTACATACACTCAGAGCCATCAGAAACCAGTGACCAAGTGAGGCTTGGGCTAGGACTCGTTGTTGGCCAATCAATGAAAGCCAGAATGATTTGGGTTTAAGGCATGGTCCATAAAAAAGAAATCTAGCCCTTAAACTCCAAGATACCTTGCGGAGTTTCAGCGATCAAAATTTATATTCCTTTGGGCAGAGCACTCCCAGGTAAGGATATGATTTCCTATATGGTCAGAGGGAGAGAAGGGAGGGAGAGAAGGAAGGAGGGAGGGAAAGACAGAAAGAGGGAGGGAAGGAAAAAAAGGGAAGGAGGAAGGAACTGTGTTGACCAACTGTAACTGGCCAGTTAAGTCTCCAGTGGGGCGGCTGCTACTACTCACAGTTTGTTGTTTGCCCAGCATTCTTGAAGAGGACTGTGACATCAGGAAGGTGATGTCATGACTTGCAAGTGGCCTGGATTTAATTGAGGCAGGGCTGTGCAAGTCTCACTCTCTCTTCTGGAGCTATCTGGGTCCAGTAGCAAGACATAGATCAGGACGACTGGAGATGACCCTGTTTTAGGATGGATATTCAACAAAGGAATACCCACTTCTTCACTTTTGATAGGGAACAAGCCCTGACCTTATGGCCCCTTCCCTTTAAAGTATCAGAGAAGTAAGAAGGATTTATTCAGGGAATTACTCAAACCACCCCTTTCTTATCTCATATTTAGGCTCTAGGAAGAACTAGAAATCAGGTTTCAGCTGGAAGGGTAGAAAAGAAAACTCTCATCTACTTCTCTGCACACTACTCAGGCCCCCATTAGTACATTCTCACAATGAACTTCACCAGGACATCAAATTTTTTTAGGATGTAATGAGTTTAGCTGAGTAAACAAAGTTGACTCAGTATCTCTGAAGTAAAAACTGCTCTGAACCTAGCAGAAGGGAGAGCATTTAGGTACACATTACTATCCTACCTTTTTTTGGCTTTGACTTTCTGGTTTGAAATTCAGTGTTATGGCTATTGGCTTATTTTTATGAGTAGTTTATAAATAGACATTTAGGTGAGGAAGACTTCAGTGTAGGAGGCTAAAGAAAAAGAAACTGTTTTTGCCTTTCTTTATATATCCAGTGCTTAGCATAGTGCACAGAGCATAGTAAGAACTTAATAAATACCTGCTGATAAATTGGAGAAGCATGAAGGAAGGAGAAAGGTGACAGTGCTATTATTTAATAGAAAAAGCTGAAATCAGAAGATCTGGCTTGGGTGAGTCAGTAACTAATTCTAGATCACAAAGAAGCCATTTTTAGTTCATTGGATCTATTTCAAACCCATTTTCCATGGTTCTCTCCACTGGTGTAGATCATTAACTGCTTTAGACTTCAGTTTTCTCATCAGAAAAATGAAAGGGTAGGACCAACTGATGGTTAAATTTCATTTTTGGCTACAAATCCTAATATCATCTCCTACGTTCCCACAAAGGGAAAACAGCACATTGTAGCAGCTAATGGAGCCATAAAATATTTAACTAAATTTTTTCCTTCCAAACACCACTGGGTCACGGAAAATAGATAAGTTAAACTTTTTTTCTGGCAATGATATTCTCCATAATGGGATTTCACTGGTATCAAGGAGTGCAGCTAGACACTAAAGCTATACTGGTTTTCTAATGAGAAATGAGTTTCTGATGAGTTTTGATGGACAATAATATAGAATTATCATTTATTGTATTTCATTAGTTTATTACTGTGGATAATGTGGTTGATGTTAAGTTTCCCTCTTTTTTTTTTTTTGGTGAGGCAATCGAGGTTAAGTGACTTGCCTATGGCCACACAACTAGTAACTATCATGTGTCTGAGGCTGGATTTGAACTCAGGTCTTCCTCACTCCAGGACTGGTACTCTATCCACTGTGCCACCTAGCTGCCCCATGATAAGTTTCTTTTAAAACATTCTTTATGAAAATAACAACAAAACTAACCTTTCAATGTAGAATAAGTTAAATGGGACAAAATGGACAGAGCTACAAGATGTTGTGGAACTTCAAGCAAATCTGAACAGGCAGCTTTGCCTGAATACTTAGAGAATACCCTCATAGCGATACCAGATTTTACCAAGCTAGGACCTAGGACAGGAGATGGGGATGTCCATTGTCAGGACTGGATTCAAAGCCTTTCCAATCATATCTTCCAAAGCTAGGGGTCGCCTCCATAACACAAGAGGGCACACAAATAGGCCTTCAGTGCAGGAGTAAAGAACATAAGGTTCATGAAAAATACATTACTGAGTTTTTCAACGTAGCAACTTTATAAAAAACCATGAGGAAGATGTGCTTTGCTATTACTGTTTCATAATCAGTAGCAATAGTAGATGCTACAGTCTGCCTTGTAAGCAAACTGAAGTATTTTAAAGTTGTGTTTTGTTTGTGAATGCCTTTGTAATTTTGCTAGAACGAAGAAACATTTTTAACAATTTTGTAACTTAACACACTCTTCATGAAGATCACTAAAAGCTAATTCAAAATAAAGAGTCACTAGCTATATTAGTTTTTTTCCCCCATGAGGGATTTAGCACTTTAATACATTTCAAGAATGTTTGTTTCATTATAATGGCTTTAGTTATACTTTTGCTTTCTTATTTTTTAATTTTCTAATTTTATCCCTACATGGGTGGTAGTACAAAAATAGAATAAAAACAACTACACAAAATGCTGGTAGAATGAGACTATTCTATCATCTCTCCTGACAGAATGATCATCCATTGACTGTGTTTATATATTACCAAATGTATTCTAGTGATCGATTCTAGATCACAAAGAAACCAACTTTTCATTCACTGGATTCACTTCAAACTCATCCTCCATGGTTCTCTTCACTGATATATATTACTCATTATAAACAGTGAATCATAGTAGGTTATTTTATGGTGTGTACTTCTCTCTTCATGGAAACTTCTTGGACTACTTGACAGAGTCAGTTTAAAGATAAGCCTGGCCAGTGTATCTTAATGTCCCGTCTAATTCTAAAATTCTATGATTCTTTTGCTATGTGGAAAGTCAGTGCACTCAATACAGTTTTTGCTAATTCAAGTTTCAGGTGTTGTTACAAGTGAGGGCTTTGAACTTAAGACCAAATAACCACCATCCATACACACTCAATATCACTTCCAAAGAAGAAACTGACTTCATGAAATATTATCATTTATTATTCCTTTTGGGACTAAATCCTAATTATTTTTTTAAAAGATTAATAGCATTTTGGTTGATTTAGAATAGGTAATATTTTTAAATGCCATAAAATACCCAGCTATTCTTAAGTTATTTCTTCTACCCAATGTGATCTCTCTGAAACACATTTTAGAACAAAAATGCCTTGTTCTATCATGAACTAAGTTCTTATATTTGCTTATATTTACACTAAAATATAGTGTAATGCTTCTTTTTACTGCAGATAGGAGAAAGAATCAGATTCCCAAAATTTAAAATAGGTGTATATTACTTTGACAGCTTTCAAGACATATGATGCTGAAAATGCCTAAGAATCTACTTGTTATAGTCCGAGGTTACTTTGTCTCTAGTTGCTGTAGTTAGTCAATACAAATTATGCGTTAAGCATTTGTGGCAGGAACATTAGGGATACCTAAGAAATGCAAGTTAGGGTTCCTGTTCTTAGGTAACTTAGAACTGGGATGATATAATATGCACATGAGAGGCAGACATTTCTGGTTGAAAATAGTGCTGACTTCAGGGCCAGGAAGACCTGGACTGAAGTTCCATCAACAAACATTAAGCTCTTATGACGTGTTAATCTCTGGGGATTTGAAGAAAGGCAAAAACAGTATCTGCCCTCAAGACATTTATGTTCTAATGGGGGAGAGAATTTGAAAAAAGCTATATGTCTAACAAAAGGGTAAACTGGATGTAATCTCAGAAGAGAGGTACTAGTATTGAGGGGGCCAGAGAAAGGCCCTGGCAGAACACAGGATTTAAGCTGAGATATAAAGGAAGTCAGGGAAGCCAGGAGATGGAGATAAGGAGGAGCAGCATCCAAGATACGAGGGGCAGCCAGTAGAAAATGCTCAGAGCCTAGAGATGAGTGTCTTAGGCAAGGAATAGCAAGAAGGCCAGTGGTGCTGGATCACAGAGTACATGAAGGTTATAAAGTATGAGAAGACTGGAAAGTTAGGAAGGGGCCAAGTTATGAAGGGCTTTTTAAAAAAAAGCTAAACAGGACTTTATATTTCATCCTTGAGGTAACAGGGAGCCAACAGAATTTATTTAGTAAGGGGGTATAAAGGTTATCCAACCTGCACTTTAGGAAGATCCTCACTTCTTAATGCTCTAAGATACTCTCTAAGACTATACAGTTCAGAAAAGTGCTGACCTGCATCGGTAGAGGAAGAGTCCTTACCTGGGAACTCCCTATGTCAGTGAAATCATGGGTCTAGTCCTTATCCCCTTTAATATGCACACATGAAATGACTTGACCCTCATCAAGCAATAAACACAGCCAGTACAAATTAAAACAGTAACCCAACATATCAATCGTTTTCTACTTCAAGAATGCCCTAGCCAAGTCCTAAGAATTCTTCCCCAGATTGGCACCTGTCCCTTTCCTGCATTCATATACATACATACATACATACATACATATGCACATGTATATGTATATACACATATATAGATGTATATATGTATATATCTATATCTTTACCATACATGAACCTTAGCACTTGATCATACTCATTTTATCATTCTATTTGGTGCTATCTTACGTTGTCTTATCTGTTTGAAGTGTACATATGAAAAAAATTTAAGTTTCTTAGGACCTCAGAGACCATGACAAATATTTCTTCTCTATTACAAACAGCACTTAAGTGCTTTATCAGGCACTCAAATACTTAAGTGAAAGAACGCAAAATAGATTAAGATTAAAGGAGCAGTCATAGTTCTTAGATGACCTATGTTAGGCTTATAAGCAAAGGAATGACATGATAAAAATATTTAAGGAAAATCATATCACTTAGAATATCCACACTTACTATGCACCAGTTATTAAGTATTTATTAAGCACCTACTCCCTATGTGTCAGGTGCTCTGCTAAGTGTTAGGGGATATAAAGATAAAAATAGTTCCTGTTCTCAAGGATCTCAGTCTAATGGAGGAGATAACATGTAAACAACTATGTACAAATACTGGGCAACTCGGTGGCACAGTGAAAAGAAAGCTGGGCTTGGGGTCGGGAAGACTTGAGCTCAAATCTGACCTCAGACACTTACAAGCTGTGTGACCCTGGGCAAGTCACTTGGTACTGTTTGCCTCAGTTTCCTTAATTGCAAAATGAGCTGGAGAAGGAAATGACAAACCACTGTAGTATCTGCCAAGAAAACCCTCAAAAGGGTCACAAAGAGTTGGACATGACTGAAAATGACTAAACAAAAATAAAATGTACAAACAAGATACATAAAGATAAACTGGAGACAACAGACAGAAGGCACTATCAGTAAGTGGAAATTATGAAAGGCTTCTGATAGAAGGTGGGATTTTGCTGGGACTTGAGAGAAGTCAGGAGACAGAGATAAAGGAAAAATGTGAAAATGCACAGGAGAGTAAGGTGCAGAGAAGTTTACTGGAGTGGGAGCGGGAGCGGGTGTGTGTGTGTGTGTGTGTGTGTGTGTGTGTAAGTCAGACCTGTGGTTTAGGAAGATCACTTTGACAGCTGACTGGAGGATGGACTGCAGTAGAGATTTTAGGGAGGGACGTTAACCAACAGGCTGCTGCAATAGTTCAGGTGTGAGGTGATGAGATCCTGCACTAGGGTGGGCCAGTGTCATAGGGGGAGAAAGGGTTGTATATCAGACATGTTATGAAGGCTCAATCAATGGGATTTTGCAACATATTGCATATGGAGAGTGAGAGTGAGGAGCTGAGGATGATACTTGGCTTGTGCCCTTAATAGTAACTGCAAAGTTAGGAAGCAAAAAGGACTGGAGCAGGGAAGACATGTTGACTTTAGGATATCTATAGGTCATTCAATTTGATATGTCTAAGAAGAGTTGGGAGATGTGAGACTGAAGATCAGTAGAGTGGATAGGGCTAGAAATCATCGATACAGATCACCAAATGAAATAATATAGAGGGAGAAGAGAAGATGTCCCAGGATAGAGCCTTGTGGGATTAAACACAGTTATTAAGGTATACATAGATGAAGACGTAATAAAGACTGAGAAGAAATTGTCAGAAAGGCAGGAGGAGAATCAGAAAATAAAAGAGAGTATCAAGTAGACGAGGATGACAGACATTGTCAAAGGCTACAGCGAAATTGAGGAGAATGAAGACTGAGAAAAGGTTACTGCATTTGGCAATTAAGAGATCATTACTAACTTCAGCAGGGGGCAGTTAGGTGGATAGAGTTCTGGGCCTGGAGTCAGAAAGACTCGTCTTCCTGAATTCAAATCTGGCCTCAGACCCTCACACCTGGGCAAGTCACTTCACCTGGTTTGCCTCAGTTCCTCATCTATAAAATAGGCTGGAGAAGGAAATGGCAAATCACTCCAGTATTTTTTACCAAGGAAACCCCAAATGGGGTCACAAAGAGTCAGACATGACTAAAAAATGACTGAACAATAACACTAACTTTGGAGAAAAGTTTCAGTTGAAGAATGAGGTCAAAAGCTAGGATGCATATACATAAATCTCAGAGTTAGGATAAAAATGAAGATAAAGACAAAAAGATTGAACTCAAACAGGAATTTTAATTAAAAAAAAAAACTTAACAAAATAGAGTTTGGGGGAATGAAGTAAAAAAGTCCAAGTACAGACTTCACTAAATCAAAATTTGAGACAATTCAGTCAAAGCAAAGCATAAGTTACATCTTGGCCCCCTCTAGGAATAATGGTTATTCTGGGCAAATTAAAGGTATCAAAACATTTTTTTAAAGGACTATAGCACATTTTTTCATGAAAAAAGATACTGCTTATCTTCTAAAGCAATCAATAGTCAATACTGTGTTAGTCTGAATTATTCTCTGGGTCTAAATTAAAAATAAAAATTATAATTATTAATAATTTTTTTTTTACTATTTACAAATTTCTTTACTAATTCAAGCGTTGTCCAATTAGTAGGAGTTAATCAGTTCTTGTGCTATTATTTTGTCCCCATGAGGCAGTGGAAAGAATATTGAATTTGGTGTCAAACTGTCTGGGTTTCTAGCTCTAAGCCTCAGTTTTCTCATCTGAAAAATAAGAAGCCTAAGCTACTTGACCTCTAAAGTGCCTTCTGGCTCTAATTCTATAATCCTATGATTCTAGCACTTGGTTTCTAATGTTGGAGGGAGGCTGTCAAATTGGTCTTTAGTTACAATGGTTGCTGAACAGCAGCAGGGATCAAATGAACACAAATTGGAGGCCTATCCAACATCTGAGACAACACTGATTATGAAGTACAAAAGAGGTGAGGAAAGAAACTCCTTTCATAAAAAAGTTTTCATTTCAGAGTAAAAGTATTGATTTTGATATGCAACCTGTGTTGTTTTGGTTTTTTTTTTAAACAGTATTATTATTAAGGACAATCAACTGAATAGTAAAGATTTGGAAATTGATGTTAGAAACATACTGATTAGTAATATTTGTCAATCATATGAATACCCTAGGATTTTCTTATTCCAAAGCTTAATAAACAACTGTAGCTAACAGGGGCAAATAATTAAATATCAAAATAACTAAGGCCTCTGAAAATATTTAAATATTTGCATGGAGAACATATCTACCCAAACAACAAACATTTAAGTATTATATCTCTTCCCCCCCAGAATGGCTGTGCTGTAGAAGATTCCAGTTAGAGAATGAAGGCTAAAACAGATTTCAGAGACCATCAAATCCAACCTCTTCTCTACCTCCCTCATTGTACAGAAGCAGATACTGTCTTCTAGCTGAAGATGAAGACATTTCAAAGCTATAAGGCTGTACAATTAGGCATGGACTCAGCTTGGGGTACAAGAAAAGGCATTTGATCTGCTTCCTTATTAGCTCATGACTGCAAGCAAGTTACAAGCTTTCTGAGAATGATGTTCCCCAACTGTAAAATGGGAGTAATAATTCCTACAGTATTTATATTACAAGGTTATTATTGCAGGGAAAGTGTTCTGTGAACCATAAAGCACTATATAAATATAAGTTATTATTACTGATGAAGCCCTGTTGTATCCCTTGACTTAAATTTAATTCAGTGAACACTTACAAAATACACAAGACGTGCAAGGCACTGTGCTAGGCGTTGGGGCCATGAAGACAAAAATGAAACAGTTTCTGTTTTTTGAGGAACATGCCTTCCTTTCCATTTGAAGGCTGAGGGTGGGAAGGTAATTCAACCTAATAACAACAATGATAATAGCTAACATTTGGATAGTACCCTAAGATTTGCAAAGAGCTTTACATATGCTATCTCATTTGATGCTTATAGCAGTCCTATGAAGTAGGTACTACTATTACCCCACTTCACAGATGAGGAAACTGAAGTAGACTGAAGTTAAATGATTTGCCCAAGGTCACACAGTTAAGTAAAGGCCTTAGACAGGATTCAGACCCAAATCTTTCTCATTCCAAGTCCAGCACTCTATCCACTGTGCCAGCTAGCTGTCTTATAATTATAGGTAAATTACAAGTATTTTAAAGATAGAAAGAAGAGTATTAACTGGGAAATCCAAAAAAGCCTCCCAAGGTAAGTGATATTTCAGTTGAATCTAGAAGGAAGATATGGATGATGAGAGGGGAACGCAAATGGCATAGGAGACAGTCTGTAAGAAGGCATAGATATGGAAGACTAATGTTGAGTTTCAGGGGACAGTTCCAATTTGGCTGGAATGCAGAGAGAAGTCACATGAACTAGGTCTGGGAAGTGACAAAGAAGCCAGAATGTGGAAGCCTGTAAATGCCAGGCTGAGTCTATATATTGCTCGGGGGGAAGAGGGAGCCACTGAAGATTTTTGAAGAAGTGATGATATAGTCATAGCTGTTCCTTAGGAAGAGGGCTGGAGGGCACAGACTGGAAACAGGGAGCACAATTAAGAGACTATTACAATAAACCAGGTGAGAGATGAGTGAAGATAAGGTGATAGATAAGAGGATGGTATACAGGTAGAATCGGCAAGGTTTGGCAATCAACTGGATATGGAATGTGAAGGAGAGCGGAGAATAAATAATGACTTAGATCACAAATATGAGTGACTACAAGGTTGAACGACCTCACCATTTGTAAGGACTCCTTCCATGTGGGTTCTGTGCAATATGTTCTCCATGACAGTGGTGAATATCCTGGGCTAAGATGTCTCCTTGTTCCATGGCATACTTAATACTGACAGAGAATGCTTGCCCAAAATTATGTCTGTGGTTATACATGTATCAAGGAATTTTGTATGACTGTAACAAACATAGTAACTTGAAGCTTGGAGACACCTTGTTGGAGGGAAGCTTTTAAGGCTGACTTTTGGAGTGGAATGCTTAAAAAAAAAAAACTACAACTCAAGGTATATATTAGTGGGATGGTGTACTATTGTGCTGTAAGAAATAATGAAGGGGGCTATTTCAGAGAAACCTGGGGAGACTTGTATGAACCGATGTACAGTGAAATGAGCAGAACCAGGAGAAGAATTTATATACTAACAACAACACTGTAAAGACTGTTAATAATTAAAATACTAATAACACTAATAATAAAGATTAGCTTTGAAAGGCTTAGGAACTCTGATCAATACAATGACCAACCATGGACCAACCGAGGACACATGATACAACAGGCAGCCCATCTCTTAACAGAGTCGTAATGGAATCAAGGTGTATAATGAGACATATATGTTTCTGGAAATGGCCAATCTGGCATTTTTTGCTTAACTATGTACATTTGTTATAAAGGTTTTGTTTTTCTTTCTTTTTCAACCGGAGGTATGGTGCAGAACAAGGAAGAAGAGAAGGTGGATTTTTGTTAACTAAAAAAAAAAAACAAAAACAAACAAAAAACAAAACACCACTCCATCAAAACACAGTAAAAATCTTTTATCTTCTAAAACTTTCAGTCAATTATATTACTGTGAAGGTGTAGTCTGTTGTAGAAAACTGCAAAAGCCCATGTATTCCCTTTTCATGAGATCCAAAGCTATCTAAGAAAAGTCTTCTAATAGAGAAAGAAAACACAACATAAAACAAATAGATAAAGGATGGTATGCAAGTGGACAGGAAGCCTAAGGAATCATCTCAGGCAGATGCTGTGGACAGACGACGAGCTGGGCCCAAAGCTACATGGTACTTTCCTTTATCCTAAGTTAACTTCTCAGGCCAAATCCCATCTTTAAACACCAATTTTCTCTTGGGAAGGTTAACACGGCTGCCAATCATTGATCACTACAATTTCTGAAGAATAAAATTTAAAGAAGACCCAAAAAAAAATGGAGAAAACACAAGATGGATATAAGTTGGCTGTAACATATTACCAAAAATCACTTATGTGCAAAAAATGACAAAAAGAAATGATTCAAGAATATATGACTGGTAAAGAGGCAGAACAGTGAGGTGTCAAGAAAAAAGGACAAAAGAAATACAACCTCAAAGATGCACTGGTACATGGTGCACTGTGTATTATGCTGGTAATAAGACTTGGAGGAAGATCCCTACAATGATGGATATAGATCCTTTATGAAGGATTTATGGAAGAAAATGGACAGGAATTGCATCAGATGAGAAGATATGGAGGACCTCCAATTTACACTACTGGATGTAGTATTCACGTTGATAAGATAAAATCTACTGAACTATTGTTATTATCAGCAGGGAAAAGTGCCAATTGTGGAAGACAAGAATAGCTATGAGAAATTACCCACCTTTAGTTTCATGACATAGCTGTAAATGCTAAGGTTCAGACAGTACAATTATAAGAGAAAAGAGCTAAGGTGAACCAAGTAGGCCTGGTCCAGGAGCCCAAATAAAGTGGCTATATGTTTACATGTTTATTTTAATTCACATTGATTCTTCTAGTCAGGCAAGGAAGTTGTGGTTAACTTCCATGTACTGAGCATGGTAATTATGATGTACAATAAATATTTATACATTATACACAGTTAAGATACACTGCACACAACTATGACAAATGCCTACATCTTTCCAAACGTAAACAGAAAAGACTGATGATGTCAAGTAGTCTACATGCCACCTCAACCCACCCTGTAAATACCTGAATCCACCACCTAACTAAAGATTAGAAACTATAATTAAATGTAATCACTTACCATATGTACTACTTCAGGGTAAATAGGCTCTGTGATCACATTTCGATTGTGTGTGATATATTCTACCATTTCACTTAAAGCAGCTCGTTTTACTTCCTTCCACTTTAGATCACTTAGTGGATCAGAAACAAAGTCAAAAAGGACACAACATTGACGCAACTTCTGGATAAAAAGCTTCTCTTGATCAGCAGGAGGTACATCTGCAAAGCAGAAAAGAAAAAAAAAGTTCAGATTGTAAAAGTCCACTCTAAAGAATGCCTAAACTATAACATTTTGGAGTCAAGAACTAGATAGAAGGGGAGAGTTATTTGAGATGAGATCAGAAGCCAAAAATGAGAGTGGGTAGAATTAATATGAAGATGCCCAAAACACACACTGCCTATATCTGGTTTAGTTACCATCCATTAACAGATTAAATAAAAACTATCACTACAGAGCAGGCTGCTGTTTAACTTCCCCTGAAGTATACATACATTCTCTTCATGTGTTTTTATTTCCCTGTCATGTTAGGTGAAGTTCAATACCTCTACGTTCTGCATAATACCTAACACATTACTGGTTATTCAAATCACAAATGAACGTGGACAGTATCTTCAATAGTAGGTAACTTGGCTGGGTACTGATAATCTGAGGAAAAAAAGCATATAACACATCGTTGTCTGAGTTTTGGAGTAGAAGACACTCGCAAGCCTGTCACACCAAGACAGGCAGTGGGAAGCACTGAAGAAAGAACTGGCCCTATAGTCAGGACGACCTGGATTCTACTCCTGTCTCTGACATATCCTGGCTGTGTGACCTGGGAGTAAATCTCTCAGTCTTTCAGTGTTCTAGAAAACTCTCTATAAGTTTTAGAAAGGTTGCACATCTGCATTTGGCATCATTGGACATACCTCTATTGCAGGTGTGGGGAACCTGAAGCCTCAAAGGCCTTGGGTGTGGCCTTTTGACTAAGTCCAAGTTTTACACAACAAATTTTTTTATTAAGGGAATTTATTAAGGGAATTCTGTGAAGTTTGGATTCCATCAAAGGGCTGCACTTGAAGACCTAGAGGGCCACTTGTGCCCTTAAGGCCACAAGTTCCCCACCCCTGCTCTATTGCCTTTAGGATAAAATGTAAACTTCTCTGTTTAAATTTTAAAACCTTTCATAAACTGACCCAATCTGTCTTTTCAGCCTCATAGAACACAATTCCTCCTGTCCCTTACACTATGCAATTAAGCAATCTAGTCCCCTCTTGTTCCATCTCTGCTGTTGCACTGTTTCCCATGCCTGCAATACATTCCCTCCTGACCTTTGCCCCATATTATTCCATAAATAGATATGTACTTGTCTTTTCCATTAGAACATAAGTTTCTTACAATGAGGGATGGTTTCATTCATTGTATTTGTATCCTTAGCAGCTAGGAAACTGGCAATAGGCACTTAATAACTAGCATTTACATAGAACTTCAAAGTTTACACAGCACATTACAATTATTATCTTATTTGATCCTTACAATAACCCTGAGGTAGCTGCCATTATTATCTCTAGTTAAAGATAAAGAA
>NW_020947062.1:9391548-9394414 GCF_900497805.2 Vombatus ursinus | reverse complement strand
CAGGGTTAAGTGATTTGCCCAGAATGATATAGCTATTAAGTGCCTGAGATGGGATCTGAACGCAAGTCTGCCTGATTCAAGGTCCAGCACTCTATTCACTGTGCCATATTTGCCTGTTGATTGTTGACTAATTGTTTGTGAACTTTTGGTGATGGGAAATCCTCTCTCTCACAGGGGTAGCATGATATAGTAGATGGCACATTGGACTTAAGAGCATGTGAGTTCAAATCCCACATCAGACACTAGCTTTGTGACTCTGGGCAAGTCAAAATCTTGATACGCTCCAGTATTCCCATCTGTAAAAATAAGGATTATAGCAGTATTTACCTCACAGAACTGTTGTGAGGATCAAATTAGAATATATGTATGGCCTGTTGTAAAGCACAATATAGATTGGAGCTAGCATTATCAGCTTCTAAGGCAGCTGGATAGTACTAATTGCTAGTCATGGGCAACATAGGCAATTAGACAAGGCCATGTATTGGTTTTGCTGAACGTTAAATAAAACTCAATTTTTTTTAAAAAAGCTGAACTCATTGAACTAAAGGTAAATATTTTTAACCTGAGGTCTTTGGATTCATTTTGATGTCTACTTCAATATAATTGGTTTCCTTTTAATTCCATGTATTTTATGTATTTAGAACATTGTTCTTGAGGCGGGTTTATAGGCTTCACCAGACTGCCAAAGGGGTCTGTGACGCAAAAAAGGTTAAGAATTCTTGGCTTAGAACTTGTAGACTCCATTCTTTTCTTTATTTTGAAAACTGGGACATGTACCTCTCTTGTGGTATTTTCCCAGTTCGCCATTTCCCAAACATCGTTGACAGTGGCTCAGTAATCACACCTGCTAATTCTTTCAGTACCCTGGGATATACTTTGTCTAGTTGGGTTAACTTGAACTCAAAAGCGCCAAGGCTATTCCATCATTATCTTCTGATTCTGGGCAACAGTTCCCTATTAGCCATATTTGTTCTATCCTTTCCAGGAGAAAAGCTGTTACCTTTGGCAGAGAAAACACAATCAACTTAAGAGTTGAACATCTCTGCCTCCTCTCAGTCATTAAATCCCAATTATTTCATGTCCCCAGAGCAGGGGTCCTATCGCTTCTTTGATTCTCCTCTTTTGCCCTATATCGCTAAACAAATAAAATAAACAAACAAAAAAAGCCCTGCTATCCTTAGCTTGCTTCACCAGATTCTGATCTCATGATCATGCTCTTTAGTCCTTTTACCTTGGTCACCCTTCTTCCAGATATGCTCAGATTTTTGTCTTGTTGACATTTTCCTTTTAGAACGCAAAGGAAACAATAGGATCATAGGTGCACAGAATTAATGCTGGAAGGGACCTTGAAGGTCATTTAGTTTAACCATCTTATTTTGGAAATGAGGTAACTGAGGCCCACAGAGGGGAAGTGACTTTGCTAAGGTCATACTGGTAAGAGGCAGACCCTGGATTTGAACTCATGTCCTCTGGCCCCTAATCTATCCTGTTTAACCTTTGTTACAAGGGAATTCTTGGTGGGCAAAAGTAGGTTGGAAACAGAGTAGGTATATTTGGAAATAACTGCGATTTTCCAGAGTACTGTAAATGCCTTTTCTCATTGCTGAGGCTCCTAGTTCCATTCTATTCCATTGCTGCTCGAGCTACACTATTGACAAGAAATACATAAAATTCTGATAAGTTATTGATGTAAGTGCTTTAGGAGATACAGAAGAAGTATAAAGCATGGGCCTTGCTATCAAGTCACTTTTGATCTTTTTAGGGCAGACAGGACGATGTGCCCAAAAAAAGAATTAAAAACAGTATATGTGCTCAAGAATTAAACTGTGTAATAAATTACAGATGCCATGGAGAAGGATATGTTCTGCAGTAGTTAGGAAAGCATGCTAGGATCACATTACTGCTTAAAAACCCCTTTAACCCATGGCAGCCTCCTAGCCCTAGTGTCTTCAACAAATCCCCCCTTTTGTACAGACTGGGTTAATAATGACTTTGGACTTAATCTTGGCCAATAGGAAGAAATGGCTGGTGAATAACAACAACAATAATGATTTTTAAAAGTACTCATATTTGAATAGCACTTTACCATTAACAAAATGTTTTTTATGGTTGATATTTTTATAGCACTTTTATAGTTTACAAAGTGCTTTATGTGAACAAACCTGGTCAAAAGTAATGAAATATTAATATGCCATAAGAAATGAGGAATATAAAGAATTCAGAGAAAGTTGGAAAAACTTGTATAAATGGGTACAGAGAAAAATTAGGAAAACAATTTACACAATGACTACAATAATGTAAAGGAAAACAATAAAAACCTTCACAACCCCAATCAATTATTGATCAATTATAACTTTACAGATATGATGGTAAAGTTTCCTCCTCCTCCCCAACAGAGATAAGGGACTATGGCAAGGAACAAGGCATACATTTTCAGACATGGACAACGTGCTGATTTTTTTTTTTCTTGACTGTACTTATTTATTACAAGGTAAAGTTTTAGTGGTGGTGGTGGTGGTGGGGAATAACTGGAAAGTGACAATCATATTCAATAAAAAAAGGAAAGAGCATCTATAAAACATTTCTAAGTGTTTCATGTTTATTTCTTCATTTGAATATCATGGTAACATTATGAGGTAAGTGTGCTTACAATAGGTATTTATTTCCATTTTACAGATAGAGAAAATAAGGTGGCTAGGAGAGAGTAACTTGACCAAAGATAAAGTTATTAGAAACAAATGGAACCTTGAGAAAAAGTATCCATGTCATCTTAGAATTTGTAAAAGATAAGGAAGAGAATGTTGACATAGTTGGAGAAATATTGATAGAATTTAGGAAATTCCATTTTTAAAAAGTTTGCAGAAAT
>NW_020947062.1:9377626-9391538 GCF_900497805.2 Vombatus ursinus | reverse complement strand
ATAGAATGACATGCATAATCTTATAACGAAAGACAAAAAATTCAAACATTTATCAACTATCTACATGCAGATCACTATACAAAAGGTGAAAGACAGGAACATAATTAAGAATAAATACAAGAGAGTAGTAAGCTGCTAAATAAGCTTATGCTTATAAAAGATGTCAAGGACAAAAGCTTATAAATGTAAATTTGGAACTAGAAGAACAAAAAAGGGATAGGCCTAATGTTTAGAGATAGATGAAAATGTTGGATAATGACTACAAAACTATTTAACTCCAATCTGTCTTCGCCATCTAGGAGAAAGTAAAAAACAAACATAGTCAAAAAGGAACTGAAGTCCAAGATGGTTAAAACTGTAAAGTACCATGCTGCTTTATATAAGTTCAAGTTTCCTGACCCAGAAGAATTCTATCTAAAGGTATTTAAAGAACTCGTCTATTTTTCATATAGGAGAGAAAGGGACTAGAACAGACTTACAAATTTTTGAAAAGTTCCAGACCAAATTAGTAAAAGGCAGGTTTATCAAGAGATAATATTATGCAAAGCACTTTGCAAATCTTAAAAGTGCTACAGAGCTGTTACCTATTTTTGAGCAATAACCTCTTCTAATGCTTTACCATAACACAAGGGTGCCTGACTCTTAGTTCTCAAAGGCCGTGAGCCCATCAATGGACCGTGCTTGTCATCTAAGGAATGGCCTGGCTATATCTGGAAGGGCTCATCATTAGACGTTTGGCCACAAGATAATTTTTTTTTAAACTACAGCAACTCAATGACAGGTTATTAACTCACTCAGGTTGTGATCTGTGTTGAGGGTGGGTAGAGTAACAGCAATGCCTTATTAAAGTCACAGGTCCTTTAGTGCAAGCCATTTAGGAAAATGGTGCAATCTTGGTTGAATAAACAGTTTTTTGAGCATACATAATACACAAGACTGAATCCCCTATAGTGACTAGTATAAAGATTCATTAAGACATGGTCCTCATTCTCAAGGAGCTTACAATTTATATTAGGAGGATGAAAGGTGTTCACATACAATTACAAGACAGATATGAATATGAAAATATAACAGTGTTTAAAACTAAGTTTAAAAGAGGAACCATTAAGAAAGGATTCATGGGAGAAGGGGTGTTTAGGTGATTTTGCCTAACTTTTAATAATGGGAAAGAATTACAGTTGGTGTGCTGGTAGTTGTTTGGTAGAAGTGATTGCTCTGTTAAAAACAAAATAACTCAACTAAGAAAAAGAAATAAATGATTGCTTACTCAGAACTTTCAACAGTACTACCCACAGTCTAGACAAAGTTGAAATTTCTTGGCCTAGAATTTGAAGACTCCCTCCCTGGAACCAAATTAGATTTCTACCTTTATCTCTTCTTACTTTCCTTAATTTAAATTCTCCATCCCAACTGGAAAGGTAGAGGTCACGTTTCTCATACCACATCTTATACGTTTCTACTTCCCTAACTTTGCTCACACCATTTTCTGCTATCCCCTCCTGGCTATGTGGAATCTTCTGCCATTGTTTTTTCTTCTTTTCCAAATCCCACATATAATTCAAAGTCCACTCATGGTGATCTCTTCTAACACTTTCACTGCTGATCCCAGTTAGAAACTTACTATCCTTTCTGAATTCCTATACAACAGTGCAAATGTTTGAGTCACCAAAAAGAAATTAAAATATGTTTTACATAACTTATTTAAGGAGGCAAAGAGTATATATTTCAGAAATATTTTTTGTCCAAAAAGGCTAAATTAAAAAAAAAAAAAGTTTCAATGTTTAAAGTTCCAGCTCTGGAAAACTTGGTTCTTAAGAAGGATATGATCTTTGAGGGCTCTGGATAGACATGGTTTTACTTAATTATTACAACATGTGCAATAATAATCTTTTTTGGGGGAGGCTAGTTTCTATATTGCACTTAGCTTATGTGTAATGTTCTTTTTCTCATTTTATAATTAAACGCCCATGGAATAAAACAAAAAATGTGACAAAATGAAGCAGTTTATAAATATTTTTTGCATTACCTTTTACTTCCTACACAATACCACTCTATAAAATATCAGCACTTTACTGATATGTAGCTTCACACTACTGATTACACAAATATGTGTACCAAATAAAAAGTCCAATAACTAATCTGAGAACTTGATACTGCTGGCTGCAATCTAGTCTAGTATTTGACATTCCCAGCTGCCTGACTCATAAGTAATAAACTACTACATTGGAGTTGACTCAAACCATGCAATTACTACTTGGAAACTGAATACTATAAAACATTTAGTAGATTTTTTTTGTTTATTCCCTCTGTAAGAATAGCTTATTTAAATTTTAAACAGACTGTTGAGATCATAAGATCAAAGATTTAGAGCTGGAAAGGATCTCCTTGTTCCAGAACAAATTAATCAACATTCTTAATACCAAGAGGAAGGTATCAAATAAACATGACACAATACAAAAGAAAACTCACTTGCTGATCATCACTGTTGCTAAGAGGTCACTGACAACATAGTTCTTTGAAAGCAGTTCAAAATGACTGCTGCTCATTAAAAGCTGTGGCTTTGACAAAAGAGGAATTAAAACTTCATGTTAGAAATAAATCTGAAGTTATTTGCCCAGAACACACTTGTCTCAATTACTTCTATTTTTATTTATTTTTTATATTCAGAGCTATGATATCCTACTCCAAAAATATTCAGACCTTGGGAAAGTTGTTAGTTATTCTAATACAACTAAATCTTAGGGCTACCAATAACAAAAAAGTACTTAAGTATACATGCATAAAGTCACTATACACATACAATATTAACCAATGTACTCTTGAAAATAACATAAAGATATAAGGAGCTATCCTGGATAGCAGTTATCAATACTTCCAAGTTAATGGAGGTTTAAACAAAAGGTACATTGGTTATTCAGTCCTGTTGAAAATTTTTTAAAAATATCCATCTTTCT
Source organism: Vombatus ursinus (assembly GCF_900497805.2). Lineage (NCBI taxonomy): Eukaryota > Metazoa > Chordata > Mammalia > Diprotodontia > Vombatidae > Vombatus > Vombatus ursinus. Next base: position 9,388,584 of record NW_020947062.1, on the reverse strand, counting down.
CAAGCGTTTTCATGATTGACCTAAATGGATTTATTCACTCAAAAGTTACTGTCTACTAACTTACCACATTAGACAGTGAAAAGGACAATGGGGTGAGAATCAAAAGACCCCACTGGGTCCCAGTCCTGACTCTCATTAACTTATTGGAACTGTGATAGCAGCCAATTCATTTGACTTCCCTTGAAATTAGAAAATAGGAGGTTTGCACTAGATGATCTCTAAAAAGTGACTTCTATACCCAATAATACAGGCAATGTGGTGTAACAGAAAGAACACTGGACTTAGAATAAAAAAAACCTGCTTTCTACCATTGTGTGACCATAGAAAAATCACTCATCTTCTCTGGCTTTCACGCTCCTAATGTGAAAAATGTTCACTGTTAAAGAGTCCTTAGCAAACTATAAACTACCATATAAATGCGAAGTATCATAATTTTATTCTCTGGCAATATGATACTAACATTTGATGATTTCAAACACGAATTTTTAAAACACAAGTTACAGAACAGAGATGAGGTGGGGAGTGGGGGGGAATAAGCATTTATATAGAACCTATGTGTCAGGCACCGTATTAGGTGCTTTATAAATATTATCTCATTTGATCTTCACAACAACCCTGTGAGATAGGTGCTTTTATTGCCAACATTTTATGGTTGAGGAACCGGAGGCAAACAGAGGTTAAATGACTTGGCCAGGGTCATACAGCTATAAACTTCTAAGGCTGGATTTGAACTTTGGTCTTTCTGACTCCAGACCCAGCCACATTTCATGTTCATTAAATAAAATTCATAAGTCCAAATTAATGTTCATTCTAAGCAATATAAGTAAGAATCACTTACATTTATGATTAAATGTCCTTATATAATGACATTTTATTTAAATGTCATACAGGAATGCCATCAACATAATGTGTCATCAACATAATGTTCCATTAATGTGAACCCTGGAAATAATGGTAGGGACATGGAATATATTGGTGAATGCAGAGAAAAGTAAATGAATTCTACTTTTCAGGAAATACATGGAACTTAGTAGATACTACCAGAAGAGGGAGTGATTTCCTCATTCTAACTTATCCAGAATCTGCATCCAACTACACAGGCAAATTTACCATTTTCTTTACATCTTATAATGGTAGGGTTTAAATTCAGTCTTTGGAATCTACTCTGGGAAAAACAAATCTGGTGATAAGAATACTGGATTTGTAGCTAAAATCTACCAGTTCCAAAATATTTTCTTATTTCCATTTCACAAATGATTTCTGCGTTATCATACCTGTAACATTTCTTTACTATTAACTGGGCCTGAGCTTCAAAATAGCCTTTTTTTTTTAAGGCAATTGGGGTTAAGTGATTTACCCAGGGTCACACAGCTAGTGTCAAGTGTTTGTTCTGAGGTTGGATTTGAACTCAGGTCCTCCTGACTCCAGGGCCGGTGCTCTATCCACTGCGCCACCTACCTGCCCCTAAAATACCTTCTTTTATAGTCTTTGTTCCATCTCCATTCAGACATAATTTTCACATGAAAAAGAAACAGGAGGCAGGTGGTCTGATCTTCTGGAACATGTTTCCTAGCATCTTTATTAATAGCAAAATCTACCCTACCCAACAGTCCGTAACTTTACATGCATGTTCTAGGGACATGTTGATGTTCTTTAACTGACAAAGGGACCAGTAATATTTGTTGAGTTAGATACTGCTATTCAATTTTAATAAATGTGGCTATTCATCTACTTGTATCAGTAAACTCTATGCACAAAATAAATTCAGTACCAACAAAAATAAATTCAAATCCATTTTGAGCTAAGCTATTGTGCGTCAAGTCAAAAACCCTTTTTCACTCTGGCCTGAGTTAAGAGTCTCAGCTCTGTCATTCAATTACTTAGCATGTTTGACTTCAGTTTCTTCCACTGTGATGTGGGGACAACTTGCATTACCTACCTAACAGGGTTGTTCTGAAGAAAGTCCTTTGTAAATCATAATAGCACTATATAAAAATAAGTTAATATTATCATTATTACTTATATACTTAAAAAACAATATATTATAGTGGAAAAAGCACTTGTTACTGAGAAGACCTCAGTGCCATCATTTACTAAGCTATATGGGTATCGGCTAATCATTTAACTTTTCTGAACCTATTTTCTCATCTGTAAAATGGGGATAACAACATTTGTACTACCTGAAAGGAACTACAGCTCGGTGGCTAGAGAATCAGTCATGGAGTCAGTAAGACCTGGGTTCAAGCCCAGCCTCTGCCACATACTGGCTAGCTCACCCTGGGTAAGTTACTTAGCCTCTCAATTCCCCAGGCAATTTTCTAAGACTAAATTGCAAAGCAAAAGCCAATCTGAATTGGTAAAAGAAGTCACTAGGAGCTCCCTGTACCAATGAATTCACAGGTCTGGCAAAAGCAAATAGACAAAAAATCCCTACCTATCTAATAAGGTTATTGTGAAGGTCAGAGACAGCTAGGTGGCACAGTGGATAGACCTCTGGCCTTCAAGTCAGGAGGACCAGAGTTCAAATCCGGCCTCAGACACATAATACTTGTCCAGTTACTTAACCCCAATTGCTTTAAAAAAAAAAAAAAAAAAAGGGAATAATAGTACCTATCTCTTAGGGTTGTTGTCAGAATACCTTATTTGTGTTTGTCTTCATATTGTCTTCATATTTTATTTGTAAAGCACTTTGTAAACTTTAAAATGCTATGTAAGTGCTAGTTTTATTATTATCATCATGTCAAGTTATAAAGTTGGCCCTTTGCCCAAGCCCTACTCTGATACTTATTTATGGCAAAGAGATGACCCGAGATCCCAGAGGCTATGCTAATTAGCACAGCATAATTTTCTCCAGATCCTTCTGATCAATCAGTCAATATCAAGCACTTATTGAGGTCATACTAAGCATCAGGTACTTGGCTGGGGATATGAGGGCAAAAGTTCTTTGAGGAGCTTATGTATCAAAGGGATATATAGAGAGATAGATACAAAAGAGACACAAAGTAATTTGGTGGCAAGACTAAGAGTAGGGATGAGGAAAGGCTTCATGTAGGAGGTGGTACTTGGGAATCCTCAAAGGTGGCAGTAGGAAGGAAGTACACAGCAGGCAGGCAAGAATAGAGGATGATGCTAAAGTGCTTTGAATCACGTAATGGCTAAGTGAGGTGCAAGATGATGTTCTCTGCTAAACGGCTTCTGTGACGAGAGGGAAAAGGAAAGGGCCAATAGGGGAAAGGTAAAGGGGTTAGTATGAAGTAGCCAGGATACAGTCACAGTTGCAGGAGAAGCAGCACCAAGGTAGGAGAGGAGGAATTCAGGCTTCCCATCACAACACACCAAGGTGAGAAGACAAGGTGAAGATCAACTGATTAACGACAGGATTGAGGATTTGGGGCTAGTGCAGGAGTGATGGATGGCCTGGGAAAGCAGTGACTGCTTGTTTTTCCTCAGAGCTCATTCTTCATGACTGCTCTGCAGCTTGTGACACTACTGACCTCTCCTGGATATTCTCTCCGATTTCACGTCAGAGCTTTCTCTTGGTTTCCTTCCTGTTCGATAAGTCCTTCTTGGTCTCCTTAGCTGGAGCATTATCCAGGTCCTGCCTCCTAACCAGGGAAATCCCCTAAGGCTCTGTCCTGGGCTCTCTGCCCTCTAGAATCTTTCTCTTGGTGATATTATCAGCAATTATGTCAGTTTAGATGATCCCCAAATCTAAATATCTAGTTCTCATCTCTCTCTCTCCCAAGCTCTACTATAAAATTATCAACTACTTGCTAGAAATCTTTATCTGGATATCTCAAAGGCATTTCAATTACAGCATGTCCAAAACAGAACTCCTATATTACCCCCTAAATACACCCCTCCTCCAAAATCCTGTTTTGTACCACCATCCTTTCAGTACACAAGTTTAAAACCTCTTTCAATATTCTTTACCCCTGCAACCCATTCCCAAAATCTAATAAACTGCCAAGTCTGATCAATTCTACTTCCACATCTCTATTAACATCTATCCACTTCTGTCTACTCACATGGTAGCTAGCCTGGTTCAGGCTAATCTAGTTTACTTTACTAGTCAACTACTTGGTCTCCCTGCTCCATCCCTTTCTCTTTCTCTGGCAGTGCACAGAGCACTAAGCTTGGAGTCAGGAAGGCATAACTTCAAATCCAACCTTGGATACTTCCTTTGTGACACTGGGCAAGTCACCTAATCTGTTTGACTCAGTCTTCTCAACTGTAAGGAGTTTGTTGGTTGGTTGTTGCCCTTCATTCTTAAAGAGGACCAAAATGACATCACTATGTTAGAGTCAAGTTACAATGTGTCTGACTGGCTGTTCAGACCAATAGGAGTTCAGAATGCTCTACCACAGGTAGGGCACAAGTAGTCCATGTGAACATTTGGGGTGGATTTTCTAAACTTGCACATCTCACATTTCTTTTGAGCTACTTCAATTCTGCTTTGCTCATAGAGCACAGCACCTTTTTTGATGAGGGCATGCCATGCTGGGTGGTGCTGTGCTAGTGTCTCCCATGTCATGCAATCAATTCCAAAGTTCTTAAGAGAGACCTTGACAGTATCCTTCTCTCATTTTTTCTTATCACCACATGAGTGCTTGCCTTGTGTGAGTTCTCCACAAAGTAAGTCTTTTAGGTAAGCGTGTATTTGGCATTCGAATGTGTCCAGCTCATCATAGTTGCACTCTCTGAAGTGATCTGAATGCTTGGCAGGTCAGTTCAAGAAAGGACTTCGGTGTCTGATATCTTATCCTGCCAGGTGATCTTCGGAATCTTCCTAAGACAATTCAAATAGAAGTGATTCAGTTTCCTGGCATGGCGCTGGGTATACTGTCCAGGTTTCACAGGCATACAACAATGAGGTCGGCACAATGACTCTGTAGACCTTCAATCTGGTACTCAGTCTAATACTTCTCTCTCACACTTTCCTTCAGAGCCTTCCAAACAGTGAGCTAGCTCTGGCAATGTGTGTGTCAACTTCATTATCAATGTGTACTGGAAAGTGTACTGCTAAAGTAAGTGAATTTATCCACAGTATTCAAAAAACTTCTCCATTTGCTGTAATCGATGTTTTCACATATGGATGGTATGGTGCTGGCCGGTGAAGCACGTGTTTTCTTGGTGTAAATTGCTAGGCCAAAAGGAACACAAGCAGCAGAGAATAGATTCATACTTGGTTGCAACTCAGCTTTAAAGGTTGCATTGAGTGCACAATCATTTGCAAACAAAAAATCATGCACCAACACTCCCACTACTTTTGCCTTGACTTGTACTCTTTTCAAGTTGAATAATTTACCATCAGCACAGCAGCTGAACTTGATGCCATGTTCATCCTCACTGAAGGCATCTGACAGCATGGGTGAAAACATCATGCTTAAAAAGCATGGGGACAAGTATAGATCCTTGTTTTACTCTGTTGGTGATGGGAAAGTGTGAGAGCATTGTCCATTATCCAGAACCCAGGCAAGCATGTTGTCACAAAATTGCTGTACAATACTGATGAACTTCTCTCTGGGCAACCAAATTTTGACATAATCTTCCATAAGCCCTCAAGACTGATAGTATTAAAGGTTTTGGTCAGATTGACAAATGTTGCATACAGACCTCTGTTCTGCTCCTGGCATTTCTCCTGGAGTTGTCAGGCAGTAAATACCTTATCAACTGTTCTGAAGCCACACTGGTTCTCAGGTAGATGGCCATCTTCCAGGTGAAGGATTAACCTATTAAAGGGAACTCTGGCAAGAATCTTGCCAACAATGACTAAGAGAGAGACCCCCCCTGTGATTATCACAGGACAATCTATTTCCTTTACCTTTATAGAGATGGACAATGGAGGCATCATTGAATTCCTGGAGGATAACCTCCTTTTGCCATATAACCTAGAAAATTTCAGATTTTGTATGAGCAATGGACTCTCTACTTTGTAAATCTTGGCTGGAATAGAATCAGCACCAGGTGCTTTGCCACAAGAAAGAAGCCTAATGGCATTTAAAACCTCTCCTTGAGTTGGAAATTTGTCTAGATAGAGACTGACTTCAACCTGAGGTATATGGTCAATGGCTTCAGCATTCATTGATGATGGTCTGTTGAGAACATTATGGAAGTGTGCACCCCATCTCTCTAGGATCACGTCCTTATCACTAATCAATGTGGCTCCATTATTACTGAGTAGTTGAGATGCACTGTATGTCTTTGGCCTATAAATAGCCTGCCATGTCCAGTAGTTTGAGCCTACTCTAGCATTAAAGTCACCCAGAAATATAAGCTTGTCCTCTTTTGGCACATTACTGATAACGATCTCCAGGTCTTCATAAAATTTTTCTTTGACTTCATCAGGGTTCATCACGGCGGGATGGAGCTTGTAATAAGTGTCTAAACAGATAGTTCTTTTGTGATCACTGACTTATGTCTGGACAAGACCTCAGAGCCTGTCTAGTCCAACCATTTCAATTACAGATGAAGAAACTGAAGCCCAGGAAAGCAGAGTGATCCATCCAAAGTAACACAGGTTGTGGCTGAGAAGAACTGATCACTGGTGTTCCCACCTTCTGAATGATGTTCCTCTCCAAATTAGTGAGGCTGTCCACATCTATATCTGAAGCCCTTCCAGTTTAGTAGGGCATGCCAAAATGTAGTCACCCTATATCACAATAAGCCATCGGAGTAGAGGATCTACCACATATCCTTGGTGAATCAATTCTATGAGCTTTCATTTTCCCTATATTTAACACATACTCCTCACGTGGGTCATTTAATTATACACAAAATAGGTAAACTATCAACTTCTGAGGAGAAAGGTGTCTTAAGCATATAAAATAACAAAAATAAAGAAATGTATTCTGAATAAACTGAGCCTGATTACAATAAAAATGATTAGAAAAAGAGCTATAATCTTCTCTAAAGATTTTTTTCCCTCCACAGATAACTAAGCTTATCTATTTAGCCGTATGGTTAAGTCTATAGTTGGACCACAACTTTAGGTGAGGGCTGGATCATAAATTTGGAGCTCAAAGGGACCACAGAGCTCATCTAGTCCAACCCCCTAATTTTATGGCTGAGGTCTAGAGACCTTAAGTAACTTGTCCAAGGTTAAACAGTTAATAAGTGAAAAGAAGTGGGATTTGAATCTGGGTACTTCTCACTCCAAATCCAATGATCTTTCCATTTTAACATGCTGCCTTTCCTAAGCAGATAAGCTGAAAAAGTTTTTTTTTTAACAATCTATTTGGGGCTGATACAATTATCTATCAAAGTGTCTAATATAGATAAATCATAGATCTAAAGATCTTTTATTATTGACATGTTTTCCCAAGACCAATTTTATGTGAATTTGAGTTAATTCTTTGCTTTAATATGTATGTATGTATGTGTATGTATACACACACACACACACACGCATTTTTACTTTAAAATATTTACTGAAGAGTTAATATGTACAAACTCCTGTATTTAGTTCCAGCACCTTGATTCTACAGTTTAATAATCCAGGATTTTGCCAGTTTGAGTCCACCCTCCTTCCACTAACAGATTCCAACTGCTCTATGCTTAAACATATAAACTTATAAACTTATAAATTTAAACTTATAGCTGAAGACTTCAACCCCACGAAGTCAATCTCAAGATAACAAGCCTATCTATACTTGCTTAGGTGGACCTAAGATTAGAAATCTAAGTCCTGTAATGGGCTCACTCCTCAGTTCACTCCTCTGATACAGATTTTGACTTCCATGAAATGAAGACGCATCTGAGTGGGAATTTAGTCCTAGGTGGCATGAGGGATTAAAAAAAGATGTTTATGTCACACACATGAACACATAACCTCCATCATTAGAATCAGATTTCAGAGGGCTTCTGTGCTACAGCAGCCACGAGGGTGCCCAGAGCTGCACTCATTTCCCACCAGCTTCCCTGCTTGGTTTAGGCTCCACCATTCTCCTCTACCCCTTAAGCTCATTACCAGGGCACTCATCTCATCATCACTGGATATTGCTTCAGCTTTGGTACTCATATCTCATCATTTGTCTCTGCTCCTCTGACAAGGATAGAACAAAAAATTCCTCCAGCCCTTCTATAAACATGGGTCAGAAAGGCCAGACAAGTTTTTATTTCCCACAGGCTAATGCACTGCTTGGTTTCCACTCCATCAACATCATGCCCCTAGGTCAGCTACCCTTTGGCCTCTTGCCTAGTGTGTAGTCTTCTCCCGTTAGATAGTGAGATCCTTGAAGGCAGGGACTAGCTTTCTTTTTCTTGCTTCTATCCTCAGGGATTAGTACAGTGCCCAGCATACAGTAGGAGCTTAAAAAAATTGTATTATATGTATTGTACTGCATTGTATTACACTGTATCTTAACAGAGTTTTAAACTAACCCTGCTCACGTCTGGAAAACAATTCAGTATTGGTTTGTTAATATAAGCATATATGTGTACGTATGTATATATATGTGTATACGTATTTATAAAAATCAACATAACATTAATAAATTATCTGCCTTAAGGCTCAGTAAAGTTAAGAAATATTTTAAGGACTAATTATACACGAAACTGTCTGAGGTATAGGAAACAATGGATAAAAAAAGTTGTGTTTTCATGAAAACTTCTAGTGGGTAAATATGAGACAAAAACAAATAGCTACAAAATAATAGAAAACAGTATGATTTCAAAACAAATGGCAACTGCCTTAAATTGTTCTTGACTACTCTGTGTGGATTTTCAAATATATATCCATTTTTCCTAAATGTCATGCCACCCAAGGCTCATTGTTTCCTTTCTCTTAATATAATACCACAAAAATTTTTACTCTGATGAACACACTAGTGTTGTTTTGGGCTGGTAATAAAATGCATGCCTCTTTGGAGTTGTGGTTGGTCACTGCATTGATCAGAGTCTTTCAAAGTTATTTTTTCTTTACAATGTTGCTTTTTAAACTGTTCTCCCGGTAACACAAGTCTTCCCAAGTTTCTCCGAATCCATCTTTTTCCTCACTTCTTACGATACAATAATATGCCACTACACAGAATATTATTTGCTCAGCCATTTCCCAATTGATGGGCAATTCTTTTGCTTCCAGTCCTTTGCTATAACAGGAAGAGCTGCTACAAATATTTTTGTACATATAGGTCCTTTTCATACTTAAAAAAATATTTTTGGGGGTACAGACCTAGTAACAGCATCACTGTGTCAAAGGTCATGCACAGTTAAATGTTTTTTTGGGCACAGTTTCAAATTATTTTCTGGAATGACTGGGCCAATTCACACCACCACCAACACTGATGTGCCTGTTTTACTGCAGTCCCTCCAACAATTTTTGCAAATATGATTAAGTGTGAGTAGAACCTTACAGATGTTTTAATTTGCATTTTGTTTATATGAAAATTGATCGCTTGTATTTCTTCCTTTGAGAACTGCCTTTTCATAGTAATACTTGATTCATCTTTACTAGAAACTGGAAAGCTAGATGAAATATTATGGTCTAAGGCAGAAGTGTCACACAATGCTTACAATATAACAGGGAAATGTTTAAGAAAATAAATAAAAACATAATACAACATAGGCAATGTTAATTTGTGGTTTTCTAAGTCGATATGTGGCTCCGAGGGATCCATTTCTACTTGAGTCTGACACCATTTGGCCAGCCAAACCAAAGAAAATGATGCCAATAGGGACTAGGGACGCTCCATTCTTTGTTATTGATGGATTCTTGAATTTATGGTTAAACCTACCATTCTAGCTTCTTACATACAAAACATGTTGATGGGTCTGTTTTACAAACTTTTTTCACCCAAATGAGGTTAACACAGGGATCAAATAATTGTCTAAGATGAAGCAAATAAACAAAACATTTCAAAAAGAGTTCACAAGTCTAAATATTCATATTTTAAATGCAAAATAGTTTTTCTTTTAATACTTCTGAGAGAGGTTCTTAAGATTGCTCTGGGAAAATAAAAAGTACTACCTACTGAACTCATTTACTACAAATTTAATAACCTAAGAATAATTTCCAGCAAATGTTTTTTATAGCAAGACATGGTGCTCAAAAATGAAACTGACATTGCTTTTTCAATTTTGGTATCTTAGAAATAAATTTCCTTGGATTGTTTAGTCCAATGCTCTAATTATAGCTATGAAGAAACTAAGGCTAAAAAAGAGTGATGAAAGAAAGTGACCAGTTGTTACATAGGTAGTAAGTGGCAAAGTTATTATTAGAATGTGGGTGCCCCGACTCTCAGTCTAGTGCTCTACCACCTTATAATACTTTGATTTTTTTCACCATAGTTATACACATCTATCAAGTTAGGTTTCTTTTCCAAAGATAAAGATCTACTCATAACCATAGCCCAGGAACATAGTTCAGAGAGATGTGTGAACTTGGTAGCACATTCATTTTCTTTCTGAGTACCACCACCTTCACCATGTCGGATCATCCTTTTAGTTTTTATTTCTGGATCACTCTTCAGTCTACTGACATAGGTAAGTGAACTTGAATCATAGTAAGAATGGTAACAACACTTTTCCTGTTTTGATTACATAAAGAATAGGGAAAAATAGCCGGTCCTTTTTTTACGTTGTAGGACCTTTTTCTTTTTTTCCCTCCCTTCTCCTCCCACCCTCATTTAAGTCTTAGAAATTAATGGTTGAAGTCCAATTGTCTGCTTCATTCACATATCTCTCACTCACTAGAGCTGGCTGAACTTACTAGGGGTGGGGTGGGGTGGAGTACAACCCAGGAGGAACACTGGGCTCTGACAAAGATAAGAGAAATGCAAGTACAGGCTAGTTTTTTGCTTCTACAAACTCTTCTATTACGGCACACAAAATTTTCAATGAAGGAATTCAAGTGAAAGGAACACTGTACTAGTTTCTAGCCAAGCTCTATCACAATGTGATCTTGGACAAATTATATAACTTCTTTACGCCTGAGTTCCTTGCCCATAATATCTAGTCTT